>NC_046660.1:15156969-15271155 GCF_010883055.1 Belonocnema kinseyi
TTAAAAATAATTTTTGAAACTAATATCTTATTTTTGTATTTTCAATCAATAAAATATATTTATAAAAAATTCTTATTGTTAAAATTCGGGAATCTTACAATTCGGATATTTTATAAATCGGCAATTTTCTGTCGGAAATTTTCCAACTCGGTAATATTATAAACTGTCGCAAATTTTATTATTCAGGAATATTCCAATTCGAGAATTTTATAATTCTGAAATTTTATTATTCGGGAATTTTCCAATTCGGTATTTTAATTTTTCGGTAATTTTATTATTCGTGTCCTTTATTATTTGGGAATTTTCCAAATCGGTATTTTCACTTTTCGGCAGTTTTATAATTCGCGAATTTGATTATTCGGGAATTTTCTAATTCGGGAATTTTACTCTGTCGGGAATTTTATTTTTCGGAATTTTTCAGTCGTCCCCAATTCGGTAATATTATAAACTGTTGTAAATTTTATTATTCAGGAATATTCCAATTCGAGAATTTTATAATTCTGAAATTTTATTATTCGGGAATTTTCCAATTCGGTATTTTAATTTTTTGGTAATTTTATTATTCGTGTCCTTTATTATTTGGGAATTTTCCAAATCAGTATTTTTATTTTTCGGCAATTTTCTATTCGCGAATTTGATTATTCGGGAATTTTACTGTGTCGGGAATTTTATTTTTCGGGATTTTTCAGTCGTCCCCAATTCGGTAATATTATAAACTGTCGGGAATTTTAATATTCGGCATTTTTCCAAATCGGTAATATTATAAACTGTCAAACATTTTATTATTCGGGAATATTCCAATGCGGGAATTTTATAATTCTAAAATTCTATTTTTCGAGAATTTTATTATTCGGGAAATTTCCGATTCGGTATGTTTATTTTTCGACAATTTTATTATAGGCGAATTTTATTTTTCGGCAATTTTCCAATTCGGTATTTTAATTTTTCGGTAATTTTATTATTCGTGCCCTTTATTATTTGGGAATTTTCCAAATCGGTATTTTTATTTTTCGGCATTTTTCTATTCGCGAATTAGATTATTCGGGAATTTTACTGTGTCGGGAATTTTATTTTTCGGGATTTTTCAGTCGTCCCCAATTCGGTAATATTATAAACTGTTGTAAATTTTATTATTCAGGAATGTTATTATTCGAGAATTTTCCAATTCGGTATTTTTATTTTTCGACAATTTTATTATAGGCGAATTTTATTTATCGGCAATTTTCCAATTCGGTATTTTAATTTTTCGGTAATCTTATTATTTGTGTCCTTTATTGTTTGGGAATTTTCCAAATCAGTATTTTTATTTTTCGGCAATTTTCTATTCGCGAATTTGATTATTCGGGAATTTTACTGTGTCGGGAATTTTATTTTTCGGGATTTTTCAGTCGTCCCGAGAAAAGTGTTAAATTTTCAACAATCAAATTAATATAAAATTAAAATTAATGGAGAATAGACTACAGTAATAGAAGCAGAAACAATGTAGTCTGATGCTACCAAGATGCTATCAATGCTACCAAGATGGAGGCAATCTCTTTTGATATGAAGGATTTCTACACTTATTACAAGAGACATTTTTTTCAAGGCACTTTTTGAAATGACTTGACAAGAGTGAAGTCTAAGATGATGAAAAACGTCTATTATGGAGGCATTGTTCAGCAAAGTGGAATACACTCTTTTATTGTTTGTTTAATGCTCATCTTAGCCTACAGCCTGATTCCGTCACTCTCTGGACGTATTCAGCCCCAGGTTATTTACTATATTCATTATTCAAGTAAAAATAACAAGCAATCATTAGCATAACTCTCATCTTCAGTGATCATCTGTTCCTTAGATTTTAGTTAGCAAGCAGAATCTCAATGAGATTTCCTGCAATTTCCATCATGGACACCATCAGACATGTTCAGAACGTGTCCTACGTGCATGCTTCTTCCAATACAACAGGTGAATGACGTTTGTCACTTAACGTCTCAAATACGCAAAAAAGAAAAAAAAGTATAGGATGTCTATCGATACCAGCAGATAACTTTGATCATTGACAAAACACAAATAAAATGAAGAATTGTTTTTTTTATTTAAGATATCTGGAGACACTAAGAAAAAAAATTTTCTTGAGCCAAGAAAACTTTTTTGTGGGATATACCTGCCAATTTGGTTGAATAGAAATCAACTTTGATTGATTAAAAAAAATATATTTCATGGATCCAATTATTTTATTGAATTAGCCAAATAATCCATCTTATAAAAAAGTTCATTAAAATATACCAAAAACTTTAGTTGGGTTTTTTGATTAAACTAACCGAAACTTCGTCAATATAATTAATTCTTGACAACGAAAAGGAGAAATTGAATTTCTAGCATAGTATATTAATTTTATCCAATTAATTGGATTTTATACCAGAAAGATAGATTTGTAACTAAAAAGTTGAACTTTTCACAAAGAAAGATTAAAGTTTTAATAAAAAAATTAATTTTCGAACCGAAAAGACGAATTTTTATCAAAATAGTTGAATCTTCAAACAGCCAAATTGTTGAATTTTCAAGCAAAAAGAATTATTATCTACCAACCGAAAATTTTCTAAACAAAAGACATGATTTTTAAAAAAAAATAGTTGCATTTTTACATTAAGAAATATATATTTTTATTCAAAAATGGAATTTTCAAAAATTCATTAAACAAAAAAGGAGATTAACCTCTAAAAAACAAGTTTTCATACCAATAATGAAATTTTTAACTCAAGATATAAATTAAAAAACGAATTTTCAATCAAATAGTATAATTCTCGACATAAAAGATTAATTTTGAACAAAACAATTGTATTTTTAACCGAAAAATATAAAATTTCTTCCAAAAGAGATGAATTTTCAAATAAAAAAAATTAAACATGAAGAGAAAATATATAAAAAAATTTTTACACTTTTAAGGTGAATTTTATACTAAAATAGTTGGATTTTCAAATAAAACGGGATAATATTCAAACAAAAAGTTGTATTTTTAACCACGAAAGATGAATTTTCTGCCAAAAAATCTTAAAAATTAAATAAAAAAAAATGAATTTTTTGCTGAAAGTGATTAATTTTTAAACTAAAAAAAATTAAGAATTAAAAAAAAAAAATTGAATTTTCGAGCAAGAATAATTTTTCAGTAAAAAAAACCCAACCGTTAAATTTTTAAGGTACAAAAGAAAAATTATTGAAAAAGATTAATTTTCAAAAGATTCGATTTTCATTTAAGCAGATTAATTTTTAATCAAAAATTTTCTTTTTTAAATATCCAAAATTAAGCTTTAACTTAAATTGGTAAAAATTATACTTTTTCGCTTCAAAATTCCACAGTTTGTTTGACATTTTTATTTTTTTTTTTTGCTAAAAATTATTTTTTCGTAGAAAATTTATGTATTATATACAAAAAATGCTGCTATAATATTAATCTTCTTAGTAGAAAATCGATATGTTTTAATAGAAATTAAACTATTTGGTCAAAATTTTTTTTTGCAGATTTATATTTGCTGTCTGAAAATTAAACTGTTTTGTGAAAAATCTCTCTTTTCGAAAAAATCTTCCTTGTTTGAAAATGAAAATTAATTTTTTCCTGTTGAAAATCAATCCAATTAACTGAAAATGTAGCTATTACATTTTTGATTACATATTTATATTTTTAAACGGAAATTTAATTTTTATTGTTGGAAATTGACTTTTCTGTTAAAAATTTAATTGTTTTCTAGAAAGACTGTTTGTTTTAAAAATTAAAAAATTTCTTTAGCTTTTTTTCTTTTCATAGAAAGATAATTCTTATGGTTAAAAATGAAAATGTTTGCTTAAAAATGTAACAATTTGGAGGATGTAGAAGTTTCGTTTTTATGGTTAAAAATGAAACTTTCTCGAAAAAATTCTACGATTTGATTAAAATTTATTATCTTTATTGACTGCAAAATTTATTGTTCTTGGTTAAAAATTCGCAAAGTTTCAAATTTTTTGGTTCAAATATCAACTATTCCATTTTTCGTCGAGCATCACTCTTCTTTGGTTGTAAACTAGACCAATTGATTGAAAGTTGAACCACTTTGATTCAAATTCATTTTTTGGTTGAAAATTCATTATTTTAGTTAGAAATTTCTGTTTTTTTTTTAAATCAAACTAATTTGTTGAAAACTTGTTTCTTTTTAGCTAAAATAAATCTAATTAACTTAAAATTAAACTAATTAATTTTAGTTAAATGTTTTTATTTTTAGTGGAAAATTGATCTATTTTATTAAAAATTAAAGCTGCAACTTTATGGTGAAAATACATCTGCTTTAGTTAAAAATAAAATCTTTTGTAAAAAAAATCATTTTTTTTTGTTCAGTGACCAATCCCTTTTATTAGAAAATTGATGTTTTTTGGTTGAAAATTCAGCTTCTATGATAATAATGATTTTTTTTGTTCATTAAAAATATAACCCTTTGGTTGAAAATTCATCCGTTTTGTTTGACAATCCAACGATTTTGGTAAAAAATTCAACTATTTGATTGAAAATTAAACTTTTTGTTTTAAATTTATATTTTTGGCTTGAAAATTCAACTGATGTATTTAGTTCTGAAGACAATTCATTTCGTCGTCTTAAAAGTTGAAAAAAATTTGTTATATATTTTATTTCTTCATTTTTCTAATTTCATTTTTTTTCGATTGAGAATATAACCGTTCGGTTAAAAATTAATCTTTTTGGTAGAGAATTTTAATATTTGATTGAGAATTCGTTTTTTTTTATATAGAAAATTCGACTATTTGGTTCAAAGTTAAAATATTTTGTAACGAATTCATTTTTTTTCAAAGTTAAAATATTTTGTAACGAATTCATTTTTTTATATATATCATTTTAGTTGGCAATTCATGTGAATTGGAATCAAAATTAAATGAAAATTTAACTATTACATTTTTGGTTAAAAATATGTCCTTTTAAATTTAAAAAATTCATCTTTTCGGTTCGGAAATTCATCTTTTTTTTAAATTTTGATCTTTTTTTTAAATGAAACTGTTTGGTTCCAAATTTTTTTTAAGTTCAACTGAGTGGATGAAAATTAATTAACTTGGTTAGAACTCATTTTCACTGTTGGATGAATTGAACTGTTTGGTTGAAAATAAGTACAATTTTAACTACTTTAATCAAAATTATTTTCATCGGCCTAAAAATTAATAGATTTTTTAAAACTTTGATCCTTTTGTTTGAAAATTGCAACCGTTTGTTTGAAAATAAATCTTAAGAACGTCAATTTCCCATATTCGTTGTCTAGGAGATTTTTTTGTTACCATGATACTTTCACAACGAATCAGTTTTCATAGTTTAAATAAAAAATTCTGATAGACAGTCAACTTTTTTTCTTTTAGTTCCTTGAGTGGATATTGAATAGTTCTCTCCTGTCAATATAGGCATATACGACATGGACGAGTGTAGAAGAAACGTAACCACTTATCAAAGTATGTTGGAAATTAATAATTGCTCTGATTTTAATCAAGTTTCTGCCACACAAGTCATGATCATTAGTCATATTTTCAAAGTCGCTAATGGATCCATAAGTACTTATTTTGTTGTAATTAATTATCATTTCACGGAGTCCTTTATCTGCGCTTTAGAAATTTGATTTCTTCATAATTAAACTATCATGCAGTGAGAAGAAAGTCCTTTTATAATTTTACTTCCCTGATTTTGTCTTTTAAACTATTCTCTTTTTGAAGAAATTTACGTCTCGTCTTGTCTTGTCTCGCCTTGTCTCGTCTCGTCTCGTCTCGTCTTGTCTCGTCTCGTCTTGTCTCGTCTTGTCTTGTCTTGTCTTGTCTTGTCTTGTCTTGTCTTGTCGTGTCTTGTCTTGTCGTGTCGTGTCGTGTCTTGTCTTGTCTTGTCTTGTCTTGTCTTGTCTTGTCTTGTCTTGTCTTGTCTTGTCTTGTCTTGTCTTGTCTTGTCTTGTCTTGTCTTGTCTTGTCTTGTCTTGTCTTGTCTTGTCTTGTCTTGTTAAGGTAAAAAATTCTGATTTTTCGTTGAAAATTATATTTTTCTTGAAACTTCATGTTTTTAGGTAGAGAAATGCACCTTTTTGGTTTGCTAGTTGAACAATTAGAATGAATTTTTTAATATTTTTTTCTGCTGAAAAATCTTTCTTAAATAAAACTTGAACTCAGTTGTTAATAATTTATCCTCAGTGTCTGAATTTTTAATTTTTGGTTAGCAAATTAATTAATTTTGTTGAAAAATATCCAATTAATTAAATTTTTGGCCTTTTTGGCTTGAAAGTTGAACAATTTGGATGATTTTTTTTACTGAACAATCTTTTTTGAGTAAAAATTTAACCCTGTACGAAATAAAGAATCGGTGTTTGAAATTCTTATTATTTTTTCAGAAATTAAATAATTTTGTTCAAAACACTTTTTGGTGGAAATTTTCACTTTTTTCTTGAAAATCGTCTCTTTAGGTTAAAAAATAAACGATTTTGGTAGAATGTTCAACTATTTAGTTGGAAATTAAATTTTGTTGCAGACATTCAATATTTTTAAAAATATTTTCGCATTTTAAAAAAATGATTGAATTTTGAATTATAATGGAAATTGTTAATCAAATTACTAGATTATCTCCATTATTACAATTTTTTATAAAAAGTTTTAGAATTTACTGTTTCATTCTATATTATTGTCAGGGTAGGGATTCGGTGGACGATTTCAAATTCCGGCTCATTGCCCGCTTTTCCCCGGTTAAGTTTTTCAATTTTTCCACTAAACTAAAAGTATTAGCAATATTTTATGCAAATGCCGAACCTTTATAATAATTGATGACTTTGAAATAAAAAATAATTTTGAAATAAATACTTCAATTTTCCAATTAGAAATATCAATTTTTTACCAATAATAGAACACTTAAACTTTCAGTTGAAAAGATTAATTAAAAAAAAAAAAATGGATTTTCAAGAAAAAAATTCAAGTTTCAACCATAGTGATGAATTTTGAACTGAAATAGTTAATTTTAACATAAAAAAGATTCATTTTCAACTAAAATGACGAAAATTAAACTGAAGCACTTGAATTTTTAACAAAAAAGATGAATTTCAAACAATAACATTAATTTTGAAATAGAAAAATTAATTTTTTACTAAAAATTAATTTTTGAAACAAAATGCATTAATTTTTAAGAAAATAGTTGAATTTAGCACTAAAAAAATAATTATATTAAACCAAAAATGTTATAATCACATTTCCGGAAAAAAATAATTTTAAACAAAACGTAAGAGATTTTTAAATAAAAAAATTAATCTTTAGCTCAAATTGCTGAATTTTCAAACAAAAAGCTACTTTTTAATAAGAGTGATAAATTGTCTACCACAACTGAAAGAATTAAATTTTAAGGTAAACAATTAATGTTTAACCAACCAGATGAAGTTTTGCTTAAAAATAACGAATTTTCAAGTGTTGAAATTTTAAATAGAGAAAGATGAATTCGCAACGAACAATGCAAAAAAATGTAGTTATATAATTCGGGAAAACTATCTTTCTGGAATAGTATACTTCTACTCTATTTAAATAATTGGATATTAATTAAATTAAAAATATTAATAAATATCAGCTTAAAATTAAATTATAAATATAATATATAACATAATAAATTGATAGTTTCATTTCACATTAAAAATATATTTAAATGAATTTAAAAAATAATTATTATAATATAATGATTATTATTATATTATAAAGGTTATTAAACCTATTATATGAACATAATAATATAAAATATATTGAAATCAAATAAATTTATTAATTAATTAATAATAATTTAATTAAGAATTGCGTCACCGAATACACCAACCATGCTTCCAGTCAGCTGCGCAGGAGGGGAATTCATCGCCCACAAGCGCAGTAGAGGGGGAAGAAGTCCTAGGTAGTCGTCGGCGAATTGATGATCGCCCCTTTTTTTCGTACTTTGTTTTCCCTGGAAGGAAGTGAGGGTAAATAAGGATGGGGAAGTTAGCAAAAATTATTGGAGAGGAAGTAGGGGAAGTGAGAGAAAATGAGTAGAGTGTAAATATTAAAAGTACGGGTAGGTTGTGAGACGGCAATTAGTTAGGAGCTGTGAGGGAAAATTATAAGAGGGGAAGTGAGAGAAGTGTGTGTAAATGAGCGGTGGAGAAGAGAGTGAAAATAATGGATGAGTAAGAAGGGGAAGTCAGGATCAAGGACGTGAACTGAGGGAAATTGAATGGTCAGAAAGTAGGGGAAGTGAGGGGAAAAGAGTGGAGACGAAATAGGATAAGAAAGTGAAAATGAAGGCTCGTGAAATAAGGAAAGTAAGGGGAAGTGAGGAAAAGTGAGCGGAAATTTGTAGTAGAGATGTTGGAAAAATGAGGTGAAATGTGCACAGGGGAAGTAAGAGGAATGAGGAGAGAGTAAGTAGTGAAAGTGAGGGAAAATGAGATGAAGTGAGGGAAGATTATGGATGGCGAAGTGAGACAAGTTAGTGGAATTGAAATGTGATACAGTGAGGTTAGTGAGTGAAAATAAGTGGAGGGGAAGAATGGAAAGTCAGGAGGAAGGGAGTAAGGAAAATGAGGAGGAATAAGTGGATGGAAAGTAGAGGAAGTGATGGGGCCAAAGGGGAAATAAGGTAGGGAAAGTAGAGGATTATGAGTAGTGGGAAAGTAGGGGAAGTGTTGAGAAATAAGAGCAGAAAATTAAATTCAGGGACGTGAGAGGAAAAGAGGAGAGAATAAGTAGGATAAGTAAGTGAAAATAAGGGATAGTGAGGGGAAACGAGAGCAGGGGAATTCAACAGAAATTATATTTCTTTATACAAAAAATGCTTTGAGAATAAATAAATTTAAACTGGAAGCATTAAAAATTAAACAAATCCCAGCTTAGTTTACAATTTGAATATAACAAGGAGTGTCAGTTCGTGTGTTTTTTTATTTAGAATAATAATGTTTCTAAATAAAGTTCATGATCCCAAAATGGAATTATTAAATTTCGGGGAACTTATGGTTGACCAGCTTTCAGAAAAACAACTTTAAATTTTTCGTTAACAGTTTTATGGACTAGAAAAATTTATCTTCCAACTGGTTGGTTAGCTAAGGCGGTAGCGCGTTGTGGTTGTAGCCAGAAGGTCGCGGGCTCGATTCCCTCTGCCTTCACTTATATTTTTTTGATTAAATCATTAATTTATTTATTCAGAACCCATAAGCGTTAATCTTTTCAAGTAAGATAATGAAAAGGAAATAAAATTCGTATTTTAAAAGGACATTAATTTGATATGATGTAAGGTCAGGAAGAAAGTAGAATCGCAGAAAACGTGTTAGTGATTCCCAGAAGTGCGACCTTATCCATGTTATTTTTAGGATAAAAAATGTTAAAAATAAAATTTCACAATATATCGCGATGTCGCTGCATGTCCAGGTACAATCTCCTTAACCCAGTTAACTACGCGGAGGCAAGAAGGATGATCTAATGTGTAGGTTGTATGGGATCTTATAGAGATCCAGAGGCATTCTACCGTTTAATGGAAAGTCACTCGACGCACTTTTCTAAACTTTTATTTCGTGACTGTTATCACTTTAACCTGTATTATACACTTCTTAAACATAAATTAAACATCAATTATCTATGTGGGTTAAAATATCTGTCATATATGATAGATATCTAAAATATGACATAAAAGGATTTTAAAAAATGTTGCGAATGGAAAATATAAATAGATTTTCTCACTTTCAGTTTAAATTTTCTGAAATGATACATTTTCCAGCGGGCACAAAAGTTTGGCGACGTCTTTACGACATCGTTACGACATCGTTACGACATCTTTACGACAACTTTACGAAATCCTATGTCCATGTCGTTAAGGTGTCTTTACGATATCATAAATAAGTCGTATGATCTGACGATGTCTTTACGATATCGCAAAGACGCCGAAACGACATGGACATAGGATGTCGTAGAGTTGTCGTAAAGATGTCGTAACAATGTCGTAAAGACGTGGCCAAATTTTGTGCCCACTGGGTTTCCATTTAAAACATTTAACATTTTTTTAAAATAAAATTAATATGAGTACATACTATATTAAATTTCATTTCACCTAATTTTTTTACCAAAAGATTATTTTTTTAGTAAAAAAGAAATAATAATTTGAAATAAGTTAGATAATAAATAAATTTTAAGAAAATAATTCAATTTTTAATCAATGGTGGATTTTTTTAATACAATATTTTCTTTTTGTATAAAAACAACCTTACATCTAGAAGATAAATAATGTAAACAGAAAAGAAGTTGTGTTTCTGAATCCATTTTTATTATTTTTAACAAAATAAATGAAAATCCGAAATCAAAGAAGAAGAATTTTCAACCAACAAGAGCATTTTTAATCACAATAAATTGAATATTCAACCAAACAGAATTTCTATATTAAATTCTTAATCTTAATCCGAAAAAATTAATGATCAACATAAAAAATTAATACAAAACCCAAACAGGTATATTTTCAACAAAAAAGTTAAATTTTTAACACAAAAAAATAAATTTCTGCCACGAGAAATAATTTTCTACCAAAGAAGAGGAATTTTTAAAATAGTATATGGATTTTTGACCAAGTGATGGAATTTTTAATTAAAAAAAGATAATTTTTTAACCATAAATACAATAGTTAAATATTTAGTTTTAAAGAATAATGTTCAAAAAAAAAAGATCTGCAATCAAAAACATCAATTTTTAAACAAATAGTTTAACTTTCAACTAAACAGTTAATTTTTTAACAATAAAAAGGATGCATTCCTTTTATTATTATATATATTTTTATCTTAAATCAAAAACGTTTAAATTCACCCAAAAAACAATGATTTTTAACAAATTTAAATTCTCAACCAGAACAGAAAATTTTAATACAAATAGTGGATTTTTTATACAAAAAGATGATATTTCTACCAAAAGTTTAATTCTTTAGAAAAATAGAGTTTCTAACCAAATTACTATTTTTGTTGAAAAATATAAATTTTCAACCAAGAAATCTAATTTTCTATAGGAAAAAAATTGTCAAGAAAATTCATGAATTGTCGACGAAAATGAATAATTTTCAAAAAGAAAATGAATTTTCTACCAAAAAAGAGGAATTTCAACATAATACATCAATTTTCACCTGAAAACATAAATATTCTACTAAAAAGTTAAATTTTGAATAAAAAAGACGAATTTTGAGAAAAAAAAATTGCCTTCTCAACCAAATAGTTGAATGTCCAGCTAAAAAAGATAATCTGAATTTGAAATAAGAAATTGTATAATTCAATTATGCATTTTTAATACAAAAATTTTCAATTTCTACAAAAAGAAAGAAAATTTCTAAGAAAAAAGTTAATTTTCTGAAAAGAAAACGGTTTTTTAACAAAATGCATGATTTTTTAAAGAAAAAGATAACTTTTAATCCAAGATTACTTTTCTACAAAAAAAATTTATATTTTTAGTTTAAACAAATATTTTATTTTAACTTTTCCATCGAAAAGAGAATTGTTAACAGAAAATTTTATAGTTGGTATTACAATCACAAAAGATTTCGAATTAAACATACGTGAATTCAACAAAAAGTACAATTAAAAAAAAGCAGTCAAATAATTGTTCCATTACACGTTGACTTTTCAGCAAAAAATAAATATTAAAATTTTCCGAGCTCAAAATAAGTACAAATAGCGTGGAAAAATGTACACTTATGCAGAATTGAAATTAAGAAAAAAATTATTCCTTAACATTTAAATAACCCACGGGGCACAACATTTGGCGTCGTCTTTACGACATCGTTACGACATCTTTACGACAACTTTACGACATCCTATGTCCATGTCGTCAAGGTGTCTTTACGATATCGTAAATAAGTCGTATGATCTGACGATGTCTTTACGATATCGCAAAGACATCGAAACGACATAGGCATAGGATGTTGTAAAGTTGTCGTAAATATGTCGTAACGATGTCGAGAGACGTCGCCAAATTTTGTGCCCACTGGGAAAGTACCAAACACACTTTTTAAATTTGAATTGCCTGATTTTTTCAATAATTTCAATCAGTGACTGAATCCTAGCTATGGAAAAGTTATTTTAACCGACGGATCAGTAAATTTAATTAATTTATCAGTAAAAAAGAAATTTTTTTATAGCAAGAATTCGAACATTGAAATAAAGTGTTTAAAAAAAACTGATATAGATTTAAAGAGAAGAAATATTTTTATAACCTTTTCGAACAATAAAAATTATAATAAACTCAGAAATCTATCATATCGTATCAGAAATACTGATCGATTTGTCATAGCGTGACAAATAATGAATCGAGTAAAAGAACAAAAAATTTCTTCAGACACGCAGGGAAAAAGACCAAATATATAATAGTAGTCACCGTCACATTTCAATGTCAGTTTTTTATAACTTTTCTCATGGAATTAAAATCATTGTTTTTGTTTCCACCAGTATCAATTCCCACATTTCCGCTATAACATGTGTGTCAATTCCTGTATGATCGAGCGTGATAGATGCGGGGAGATTTCACTAATAAATTATAGGCTTATTAAAAGCAGTATGCAAATCGGGATGACTTTGCAATTTTAAATTTCGTGTAGCCTGATTAGAAAAGTTAATTATAAAATGTTTGGGAAGATTGAAATGGTAAAATGGATTTGAAGGATTTAAGGAATATTTTAAGCAGATTTTACAAACACACTATTTTTAGGATTTTGTAGCCTTCGAGCAAGAAATCTTCTTAGTTTCGAGCGACTTTTCGTTCATTTGTCCCAACTAAAAATTAAAAACTAAAAACTCCTTAATCCTAACTAAAACTCCTGACTAAGAACTCGTACCGCCTAATCTATAACTCACAATTCCTAACTCAAAACTTAAATCAAAAATTCAAAATTCCTAACTAAAGTATGCTTATTCAAAACTCCTGACTTCTAACTTAAAACACAAAATTTCTTACTCAAAAATCCTAACTCTCAACTATTAACTCTTAACTCACAACTCCTAATTTAAAACTCATAACTTAAAAGTTCTAACTCCGGACTTTTAAATTCTAATTCCGAACTCCCAACTCCGAAATCCTGACTCAAAATGAAGCACTCAAAACTCCTGACTCAAAACTAACAACTCCTAACGCCTAACCCTTGAATGACAACTCATAACCCAAAACTCAAAGTAAAAACTCGAAAATCTCAACTAAAAACTGTAATCTGAAATCTTTTATCTCCCAGATCCCAACACAAAATTAAAATTTTAAAACTCCTAAATCCTAAATAAAAACACACAATTCCTAACTATTAACTCTTAACTCATAATTCTTTATTCAAAACTCATTAAAAAAAACTTCCAACTTCTAAATCATAACTCAAACTTACATACTTAATACTCCTAACTAACTCTTAACGTCTAATTTAACTCCTTGCTGTATATAACTACTCTTAACGCCTAGCCCTTAACTCACAACTCACAACTCCTAACTCAAATTAAAAACTAAAAACTCTTAACTAAAAGCTGTAACGTCAAAAATACTAACTCGTTACTCCTAAATCCCAACTTCAAATTAAGAGCTGAAAACTGCCAAATTCTAACACAAAACTACTGACTCCTCGTTACTGAAAATTCGTAACGCCTAACCCAGAAGTTACAACTCCTAACTCCAAAATCCTAACTCAAAATTAAAAACTTTAAAACCTAACCCCAAATTCTTTACTCAAAATTTAAATTTGAAAATTCTGTACATAAAAAAATTAAAAACTTTTAACTCTTTGACCTTAAAACTACTAATTTCTAACTCAAGACACAGACTTTTCAACTAAAAACACCTAACCCCTAACTCCCAAATTCTAAGAAAGAACTCAAATCAAAAACTTCTAACTTAAAACTTAAAATGATTAAAATGCCAACTAAAAACTCCCAAATCCTAATTAAAAACTCCTAAATCTTTACTTAGAACTCTTAACGCCTATCCTTCAACTTACAACTCAAAAATAAATTCTATTAAATCAAAACAGAAAATTCCTAACTCAAAACTCCTAACTCCTGACTCACAAAACCTTACTCAAAACTCATAAATCAAAACTGGCAACTACTCTTTCTTAAATCAGAACACCTTATCCTAATTCTTAAAACCTTAAGCAAAATGAAAGGTTTTAAACTCCCAAATGCTAAGTCAAAATTAAATACTCAAAACTGCTAATTAAGAACTCTTAATGCCTAACCTAACTTCTAACTCAAAACTCCTAATTGAAAACTGCTAACTAAAAACTCCTAACTCAAATCACAAAATATAAAACTAAAGAATTCCGAATCCTAACTCAAAACTCAAAAAATCAAACCTAAAATTCCCCAATCCTAACTTAAAGTTCAGAATTGAAATTTCTAAAATCATAACTAAAAACTCTTACCACCTAACCTCAAACTCAAAACTAAAATGACAACCTCATAATTCCCAACTGAAGAAAAATAACTTAAAATTTATAACTCCCTACTCCTAATTCATAACTCAAAACATAAAACTAAAATATGCCCAATCCTAACTCAAGTTTCAAAATTATAATTTCAACAAACCTAATTAAGAACTCTTAAAGTCTAACTCATAACTCCTAACTCCTAACTTAAAATTCAAATAAAAAACTAATAACTCATAATTCAAATTAAAACCTCAAAACTCCTAACTAATAACTGCTCACTCAAA
Organism: Belonocnema kinseyi; assembly: GCF_010883055.1. Classification (NCBI taxonomy): domain Eukaryota; kingdom Metazoa; phylum Arthropoda; class Insecta; order Hymenoptera; family Cynipidae; genus Belonocnema; species Belonocnema kinseyi. Next base: position 15,171,658 of record NC_046660.1, read on the forward strand.
ACTAATAACTTCCGACTTCTAACTTAAAACTCAAAACATAAAACTTAAAATTCCCAAATCCTAACTCAAAGTTCAAAATTAAAATTTCAAAACAAAAACTAAGAACTCTTAAAGCCTAACCTAACTTCTGACTCAAAACACCTAATTAAAAACTGCTAACTCAAAACGCAAAATATCAAACTAAACAATCCCGAATCCTAACTCAAACTTTGAAAAATTAAACCTAAAATTCCCTAATCATAACTTAAAATTCAGAATCGATATTTCTAAAAACTTAACTAAGAACTCTTACCACCTAGTCCCAAACTCAAAACTCCTAACTAAAAACTAAAACTAAAACCTCAAAACTCCTTACTGAAAACTGCTAACTCAAAACTCATAACTCACGACTCTTAGCTCAAAACTTGAAACATAAAATTTAAAATTACCAAATCCTAACTTAAGGTTCAAAATTAAAATTTCAACAAACCTAACTAAGAACTCTTAAATCCTAACTCATAACTCCTAACTTAAACTCAAATAAAAAACTAATAACTTCTAATTCAAAACTCAAATTGAAACCTCGAAACATCAAAACCTCAAAACATTTCAAAAAACCTAACTCATAACTCCTAACTTAAAACTCAAATAAAAAACTAATAATTCCTTATTCAAAACTCAAGTTAAAACTTCCAAACTCCTAACTGATAACTGAATTTAAAATACCCGAATCCTAATTCAAAGTTTAAAATTTGAATTTCAAAAAACCTAACTAAGGACTCTTAAAGCCTAACTCGTAACTCCTAACTTAAAACTAAAATCAAAAACTAATAATTCCTAATTCAAAACTCAAATTAAAACCTACAAACTCTCAACCGATAACTGCTAACTCATAACTCCCGACTCCTAACTAATAACTCAAAACATAAAATTTAAACTTCCCGAATCCTAACTCAAAGTTTAAAATTAGAATTTCAAAAAACCTAACTAAGAACTCTTAAAGCCTAACTAATAACTAAAAATTCAAGTATAAGGTTAAAACTTTATTTATTTCGTTGAAAATTCTTCTTTTGTTTAAACATTTTTTTTGTTAAAAATGCTTTGAATTCTTTTAGAAGAATATATTCCAAGATTTAGGGTCTCTGTCGTAACAAAAAATTGATCAAAGAAAATCAAAGTTTTCTATGATTTCAAGAATAAAAATAATATTAATAGTGATGTAATTAAAAATAAAAATTTTTATTTCATTGAAAAAATTTAAAACTGGCAAAAAATCTATTTTAACAATGTTTTTGATATTGGTTTTTTTCCCATGCTACAGAATATTTTTTCCGATAAAATAAGCCATGATTTAATAAAAATCAAACATTTTTATAAAATGATTTAGTCTTGCGTTAGATACGATTGATAAGATCGTTTCAATAATTAAAATAATGGAAAGAATTTTGAAGACATGATTTTTGTCACAATAAATTAAACTATATATTGATTATTCATTGTAAATAATTTATTAATTTTAAATTTATCATTTAATTAATTATAATTCATCTAACAATAAGAAATTTATTGAATTGTTTTATTCATTTAAATACTAAAAATTAAATAATTAAAATAATTTGAACACTTTTTCACTATCTAACTGTGCCGTGTTAAAAAGTAGGTAACGCGTTGGAGATATCGCCAAAATTTAAAGCAAATTTGATTTATTATTTATGCACTTTTTCTTTTCTTCCCAGTTAATGGCATCGAAAAATTCTCTGAGCACAAAACTTCACTTATTTTCGCAAGATAATGAAGATTTTCTATCTACCGTTCAGAGAAAGTCCCACAATGATTTAAAGCTGCAACGGAGAATATAATATGAAGGCGTGTATAGAGTTCAGTGTTAAAATTGTAGAAAAAAGGAGTAAAATTGATTAAAAAATTTAATTATGAATATAGAGAGTTTCATTCCCACTAAATTGGTTGTAAACTGCAATATAAACATTATAGTTTATAGGATAAAGACCAGGATGTAATAATGATGTACTAAAGTCTGATTTATGGGGGTAACCTCTCTATAATGGATAATACAACCTACATTGGATAATGAATAATTAAAAATATGAATTTATGAAAAAAATAATTTAGTGTAATAAATAATTCATACATAAAACGTTTTAAAAAATCAAATTTGAAATTAATTATCTCAGGTATATTTGTACTGTTTATTATTTATTATTTACAGTAGGATTTATTGGTCGTAAATTTTTTGGTAATTTTCAGTTTTAATATTTTGATCTTTAAAATCATAAAAAAAACTATTTTTTTTCAGATATCTGACTTTCGGCACAACAACTACCTTCAAAATGCAACTGATTGCTTCAAAATTAGTCTGTCACGATCTTTGTCACCACTAAACTCCAAAACTAACTAACCGATCTCGATGAAATTTTGCATACTGCGTGTAATTTTGTCCAACTTAAAGGATAGGATACTTTTTATCTCATTAAAAATTACCTCAATATTTTTTTATTGTAAATTAAATGTTTTTATTTGTGAACTCCATAATTTTCTAACAGATGTCGGTGTAAGTTAATTTTGGGACCGACACTTCAACATTTTACGTTATCCAGGTTCGGTAAGCAGCCAATAGATGGCGCCAGTTTCGCATTATAATTGAATTCTCTTTTTCGTCTTTTTTGTTCTCCTTTTCTCTTAACAATTCCGAACAATCCAGTTATGCACTTTCATACTAATTATAGTCTCGTTAAAAATACTTAAATGCAAACCGGTTACGGTTAAACTCGTATAAACTACGCTGCATCTTGTTTTCCTCGTGTCGACGTTGATTAAAAGATACCCACGTGATGCGCCTTCCGAATAGCTTTGATGATATCATTTCAAAGCATGAGGGCCAAAAAGGCGTTAATCTGATTTAGAATCCTCGAGAATAAACCTTAATGGAGAAAAATCGCAAGTTTTTTTTTACAATTAATTAAATTACTTCACTAGCAGACTATACTCGGTCAAAGCTGACCATTGGGTCAAAGATTGTTGATTTAAATAAATCGTCAATTTATTATTTATTATAAAATTTTGTTTTTTAAAGTATCTCCTTTTATTACAAGGGAATTAAAAATGAAACAGTTTTTGCTGAATTTCCCATTATCAACTTATTTCATCTTCTATATATATAAATCCCGTGTCACGATGTTTGTCACCACTAAACTCCGAAACTACTTAACCGATCTTAATGAAATTTTGTATACTGCATGCAATTTGGTCCAACTTAAAAGAAAGGATACTTTTTATTTTAAAGCATTTTATTGTATTAGAAGAGAATTCAAAATGAAATAAATCTTGAATAAAATAAGGCTACAGGGCAATATCCATGAGGGGTCGCACTTGAATTACGTAAGAAAATATTACTCCCCCCCCCCTCCCATCTTACTTTACGTAATTTTTAGAACTTCATTTTCAAAATTTCCTTATTTCTCCTTGAATAATTTTTTATTTTCTTTAATCAATCACATTCAAATACTAACATTATAATTTTCTAATACTTTTAACATACAATCTTTTATAAACAGAATAAAACAGTATTTTAGATATAAAATTTAAAATTTTCAAATTTATTATTTTATTTTTAAGAAAAATGTGTCTTTTTCTACAATAAAAGATGGCTTCTTAACAAAATACTCAAATTTTTAACACAACAGTGGAATTTTCTACCTAAAAAGGTCAATTCCAAACAAACAGTGTCGTAGTTTATATTTTAATTAAGAAAAGTGAGATTTATACCCAAAAAAAAAAGAACTGATGCATTTTTCAATAGCAAAAATGAAATTTCCAGCCAAGGAAATGATTTTTTTTTATCAGAAGAGGAGATTTTTCCACTACAAAATATAAACCTTAAAAAATAGAAATGTTACATTTTCAGTTAAAAAATCAATTTTAAACAAAAAAGGTTTTTCCACTAAAGCAAAGAAGGATTAAAAAAAAAGTTAAATTTTCTATTAAAAAAGATTTTAATTCACTTTTCACTATCAAAATCGGAATTTTAAAATAAGATTGTTGAATTCTCTACCAAATAGTTGAATTTTTTCCAAAAAGACGAAAATTTCTCTTAAAACAGATAAACTTTTATTTAAAAAAAAAGTTTAATTTTCATCCAAAAAAGATTCTAGTTGACTTTTCAATATCAAAATATAAATTATGTAACAAATAATAAGTTTTTTCGAAAAAAATTTGATTTTTAAGTGAAAAAAGACGAGTTTTTTTTAATGAAAAAGGATGTATATTTAACAAAGTAGTAGAATTCTTTATCAAATGATTGCATTTTTATCCAAGATAGATGAAATTTGTCTAAAACAGATGAATTTTGTAATAAAAAAAAGACCAATTTTAAACAAAAAAAGTGGAATTTTCCTCCAAAAAGATTTAAATTAACTTCTCAACATAAAAATATGAATTTTTAGCAAAACAGTTACATTTTCATTCAAGAAAGATGCAATGTTTTCACTAAAAAAAAGGAACTTTTAAATCAATAAGAGAAATTTTCATAAAAAAATAGTTTTCATCCAAAAAATATTTGAGTTGATATTATCAGCAAAAATATGAATTTTAAACAAAAGGTTAATGTTTTACGATAAAATTTGAAATTTTAATCCAAAAAGTCATAATTTTTGGTTGAAAATTCCACAGTTAAAATCTAATCTTTTTGATTTTGCTACCACACGGGCAATAAGATTTGGGAAAATTTTTAAATTTTTCACAAGATTCAAGGCTAAATTTTAAATAATTTCTTTATTTTGAAAAAGAAATGCTAAAAGAAAATAGAATCAGGATTACAAAATTGCAAAACGAAATTCTGTTATGCTTAATAAATATTTTAAAGTATTCAAACAATTAAATGTTAATTTTAAACCTATGAAAAACGTCTTTTTTATTTTATGTATATTGTTATGTGTATGTATATTGTTATGTGTATGTATTTTAATTTTTTCTGGAATTCAAATCAATGAAACCCACAATAGAATAATTCACTCAAAAAAATTAATTTTTTCACAATCATTCAATAATATTAAATTGTTTATTCAAGAGAATAATTGAATTTGATAAATTTATTTATTTGATAAAAAAATTGTACCAACAATTAATAATTTTTTAATTTTTAGTAAATTAAGAACTTAATTTAAATGAATGAAGCATACCTATCTAATATTTGTTAATTACAAAAATACATGGAATCCCACCAGAAAAATATTTAAAGTAAAAAATCTGCCACACTTAACTATATAAATTTGTAAAATTAACCTTGGCAAAATAATTAAGAAAAAAATATTTATAATAAAGAACGATTCTAAGAAATAAAATTTTCGTTTCCAATGAAACAAATTGACTATTAATCAGGGAGATTAGTTTTCTACTAAAAAAACAACTAATTTTTGATTAAATATATGAATTTCCAATTTAAAAATGAGAATTTTCGAAAAAAAGAATTTGGAACAAAATATTTAAATCCTCTAACGAAAAAAATAAACTTTAATATAAATGACGAAACTTTTCCAACCAAAGAGATGAATTTGTATGAAAAGATTGAATTTTCAACTTAAAAATATAAATTTATTACTAGAAATGGAATAGTGCAATCTGCTGTTAAAAATTAAATTATATTTTTAAATTGATTTATTATTATTTATTATTATTATTATTATTATATAACTTATATTATTATTTATTATATTTATTTTATTCAATATTATTATTATATTATTGTTATTATTAATTATTCTAAGTCATTAAAAAAATTAATAAATGGAAATAATGAAGTGAATGATTTTTTTTAGACAGTTTTTATAAACAAAGCAATATCTTTTACTATTTTTTATTCGACAGTAAACGTTAAGCCCCAAAAATTTGCATGGTTTTATCTGAAATTTATAAAATAATTAAATAAATACAATAAAGAAAATAATAATAAGCTTGAACAATATTTATAATTAAACTGTCGTTTGACACTAAAGATCGCGCTTTGACGTCCCGTTAATATGCTAATTTCTTACACTAATTGTCTCTTCTTTTTAAAATTCCCACGCCTCATATAATCTTGTTAATTAATAGGCTTAATTGTGTCGCGAACAAAACGCCATTCTCGAGATTCTGTTATTAGAATTTTTCCCGTTGAATGTAATCTTGAAAAAGTGTGAAAGATTTTGAAGCAAAATTTTGCAATTTTTTCATATTACACAGTTTTAGAAAAGATCAAGAATTTTGTAAAGTTTTACGAAAATGAAAGACATTTTTTCAGATTACTAAGAAAAATTAAAAGAATTTTTTATTTCAAAAAATTAATTTTCAAAGATTATTTCAAAAGATTTTAGAAGATTTAAAAAATATTTAAAGAAGAAGCGAAAAGATTTTATGGCAATTTTTTTAATTTTGCACAAAAAATAAAAAACAAAGGAAAAATTTGAATAATTTTTAGAATTCAGAAAGTTTAGAATGTCTGACAAGATTAAAAAAAAGCATTTTTCTAATATTCGTGTGGAAATTTTAAATAATTTTGTCTAAAAATAGTTTAAAAAATTTTTAAAACAAAATTTTATAATTTGGTAAGATTGCAAAATGAAAACAAATTTTCTTCAAACTGCTGGGAAATATTAGAAGATTGTAAAGTAATTTTTTTAATTTCGAATGATATTTAAGAATAAAAAAAAATAGTTCAATTAAAAATATTCTTAGGAATTTAAGACGTTTTAAATAAATCACAAATATTTAAAAACTCGGAAACATTTTCGAAAATATATCAAACATTTCTTGATTCCTTCCCAGCTTTCAAAAGTTCTGAGCATCTTTCAAAATCACTGGATTTTTCATAATATTTTGTAAAACCCTATATGATCAAAAAAATTTTTCAAAATCTTCTAGATTCTTTTCTGAGAAGCCTGAAATATTAAAAAATCTGTTAAATTTTCTCAATAATCTTATGAAAATTATATTTACATAAATGTAAAAACAAGGTATTAATACATGTTTTCCTGTTTTCAACTCTCAGAATTTAATTTCAACGTGGATTACTTATAGCAGTTCGAAAAATAATTTTCCCTTAATTTCAGTCTTATCAAAGATTCAGTGGGTTTAGGGAGTTCACGGAGTTCATAGAATTTAAGAAATTCGCGAGATTAATAGAATTTCATGGAATTCTCGGAATTCATGGAATTTAGGGAATCATGGAATTCACGGAATTAATAGAATTCATAGCATTAACGGAATTTGTGGAATTCTTAGAATTCATGGAATTTTTCAATTAGGCCTGATTTTTCAATTAGGCTTTCCATTTTTTATAAATAAACAAATATGACGAAAAAATAGCCATCAGGAAAAATTTTGAAATCGCCTAAGTTTCATAAACTAATATTAGCTAAAGATGTTCCAATACTATATATATATATCATCAAACAAAATTTTTCATAAACGAATTATTTTGTTGAACAAATGTTTTTTATGATTTTCCATAATCATACGTTTTTGCCAGTTATGTTGCAAGAAATTTTATGAACAAATGCTGTAATCAGGCATTATTCGAAAGAAAAATTCGTTTTTTTTTCGATGTGAAATTTTAAAAATTCGGAACTTTATGATATTTGCAGCAAAATTTATAATTTTTTATTAGTCTTAGGATCTTTTAAATAAATTTAATAAACAAATGCATTATTCGGGCATTTGTCGGCAGAAAAATTCGTTTTTTTTTTCAATGCCACTCTTTTCAGATGGGATCTTGATGGGAATTTCAGCAATATTCATAATAAGTTGATAAATTTTATTATTTATTTAAACAAATTTAATCAACAAATGCATTATTCAGGCATTTGTCTACAGATAAATTCGTTTTTTTTCTATCGTAACAATTTTAATTAGAATATCGGAGAAAATAAATTTTGCATTGACAGATGCTCGAATAATGCATTTTTGATTGAATTTGTTTAAAAAATCATGAGATTAATCAACAAATTATGAATTTTGCAAAAATTATCATAAATTTCCAAATTGAAAAAAAATTTACATAGAAAAAAACGAATATTTCTGTCGAAAAATGTCTGATTACTGCATTTGTACACTACATTTGTTTATAATAGAAACAATTATAGTCGGAAAAGAATTTTGTGTACATAATATTGTTTCGATTCCAATTTCTTGCACCATAACTTGAAAAAATGTGTATTTATGGAAAATCGTAGAAAAAATTTTTTCAACAAATAATTTGTTAATAACAATTTTTTTGTATATTTTCTAATATTGGAATATATATTTAACTAATGCTGTTTCATACAACTTAAGCGATTTCAACCATTATCCTATTATTGACGAGCACCGGGAACGTCAAATAGAAGAAAGGCCATTTTTTCGTCATATTTGTTTGTTTATAAAAAATTGAAAACCTAATTCAAAAATGAGCCTCGAAAACTCTCTTAGAAATCTTATTAGCTTTTTTCCATTTTTTTGTTGTTGAAATCGGTGAAGATTTGTGCGCTGTACGTTATTCTGAACCAAACAAGTCATTTTTCTTCCCAATGTGCGGCACTCCTTTGAGTCCGAAACCAAAAACTCTTTTTTTTAGAATAACTTTGTCTTAATGAAAAATTTTCAAAATACTCTCACTTTTTGAATTTTTATCCAAAATGGCTGGCTAACGAACTTGGCCTTTATTTGAGAACACTAAAGGAGTCTACCAAAGGCCAATCCAATCTGTCAATTCTTTCCAAAGTTATCGCGCTAACAAACTAAAAATCTACAGACTAATGTTTTCATTCTTTCACTTTCATTCTTTTAAAAATAATTAAGTGAGCCCATAACGAGCGAAATTCAATTCCCTAATGAACTCAAAATTCCGCTCCAATGATGTCAGCTTTATGACTCCATCCGCTAAAGTCACGCAACTCACTCCCAGTTGAACAGACTGGATCGCTTCAATGGGGTCAGAATTCGCCCCCTTTAGAGCGACCGATCGCCCCATTTGGTGCGACCAGCCGCTCCAAGTACGAGAGTCGCTTTCCGCTCCAAAGAAAAGTCACGCTCCACTCCAAAGGGAGAAGTTCGCTTCTGGCTTCAAAGTGGGGCGACTATTAACACCATTGGAGTGTCATATCACTCCAAGAAATTAAGAAAGCGGGTTTGAATTACAGTACGTTTGTAATCCAAAATTTAAAACAATTTATTTTTTTTATTTGATAAACACTTCAGCACCTTGCTGACGTTAAAAGTAATTAATTTTTTCTTTGCCTTAATTAGCAAAATATCGTTGCAAAATCCGGACAACAGTAGGTCAGTTCGTCTGTGTTTTTCTAATAAAAAATCTGGTATCAATTCGCGATTTCGCGTACGCTTTGACAATAAAGGCATTGCTCCGACCTGACTGACCGCCGTGACGAATTAACTCGTTTGCGTGTGCATCTTACATTTAATTGCTTGTTTGTCGAACGCAAATCTCAAATATCGATTTCTTTTATCCCGTGACTTTCTATTTTTCAGATATTTTTGCACTCCAGTTGCTCGCAGAATGCTTTCTCATTCGTTCATTCTTTAACGGAGGATGGAGTAGTAATGATCTTCAGAGACGGTAAAAAATTCTTCATTTCATCTGGCCAATCAATTTTGATAAGCAAATATGCCTTTTTATTTTTAGAAAAAAATAACCTCAGTTTAGATTCGCAATATTTATAGAAGACCACTTTTTTAAGGATTGTTTTTTTACAGTCGATGATTTTTAAAGTTTTGTGCTCTATGATAGGATGAGTGCACCTGTCTATACGGACAGGCATCAAAAGTTGGACAAATATTTATTTTTTCATATTGAATTGTTATATTGATGTTGATTTTATATTTGTTCAACAGATGTTGATTTATATTATTAATTTATTAATTTATGCATATTATTATTTCACAGAAAATCTTATATTATATTATCTTATATTATTTTTTTATTATATATATTTATTATATATATTATATTATCTTTTATATTAATTTTATTAATTTAATAATTTAATTAGTAGAAAGTGAAACTACTGTTTTAAAAATTCATTTTCTGTTTTGGTTGATGGTTCATCATTTTAGTTGACAAGTATATTTTTTTCCCATGAATAAACTATTTTGTAACAATTTTTTCTCAATAAAAAATTTAAATATTTCATTTTTGGTTAAACACTTATCTTATCCAGATGAAAAATCAAATATTTGGTTTAAAATTTCGGTATTTGTTAAAAAATTTTTTTATCCTGAAAATTAATCTTCTTCGTGACTAACTCACCTTTTTGGTTCAAAATTCGACTATCAGGTTAAAAATTTCCATATTTAGTCAACAACAAAAATTTTACTAAATTTTTTGTCAATTGTTTTTGTGGTAGACAAATTGATTGATTTTTTTTAACTATTTCGTTTAAAATTGATTTTATCTGCTTAAAGCTTATTTCTCTAAACGAAAATTAAACTGTTCTTTTTTTATCAACAATTTATCTTTTTAGTTAAAAATTCCTCTACTTTGTTGAAAATTTGTATTTTTTTAATAGAAAATTAACCTTTTTCTTTGTTTGCAAATCAACTATTTGGTTAAAGTTATCAGTATTTTGTTGAAACTATTTTTTCTTGTCCTAGAAAATTGTGAAACAATTTCTACTATTAGTTTGAAAATTTCATTGAAAATTTCAATATTTAGTTGAAAATCCATGTATTGGGTTAAAAATTGGGTTTGGTCATTAAAAATTAATTCATTCAAATAAAAGTTTTACTATTTCTTTTGGCAGACAAATTATTAGATTTTTCAAAAATTTTTCGTTCAAAATTGATTTTATCAACCCAAAAACTTATATCTCTAAACTAAAATTAAACAGTTCTATTTCTTATCAAAAATTTATCATTTAAGTTTAAAATTCAACAATTAGGTCGAAAATTTTCTTAAAAACTAACATATTTGGTTGAACATTCACGTATTTTGTACTGCATTGGTTGAAATTCAATTTATATTTTTGACAATTAGTTTTTTAAAATAAAAAATTACTTCTTTTGAATCTAAAAACGTAATTTTTCGATTTTTTTGTGAACTATTTAGGCAAAAAATTATGTTGATATAAATGCATCATTTCAGTTAAAAGTTCATTTCTTTGGTTGAAAATTAAGCAAATTTGGATGTAAATTAATTTTTTTACTAAAAATTTATTTATTTCTTTGTTTCTAAAAAACCGATTTTTTTTTAGTTTAAAATTCATATATTTTATTGGAAAACTCGTTTCTCTTATCAAAAATGAAATTATATTTGTAGAAAAGATATATTTTTGAGTTATTTTAACTTTCTTTTTAAAAATTCATTTTCATGACTTAAAAACTCGAAAATTTGGAGGAGGTTTATTTCGCTTTGTCAATAAAAAAATTGTCGTTGGCCCTGACTTTTCGTCGTTCGGATTAATGTTGAAGGTCCAAAACTGGTATTATATCCACGATCCAGTCTATTATATTTTTGAATAAAAATTCCACCATTTGGTTAAAAATATTATCAATTGGATTAAAAATTTTATTCTTTTTCCGATAAATCAAAAAATTTGTTGAAAATTCATACTTTTGGTTTGAAAATTCACTATTATAGATTAATAACTTTAGGCTGAAAATATAAATATCTTATTAAGAATTAATTCCATTTTTGATTGAAAATTAATTTTTTAAAGCAAAAATGTAAACATTTTAAATTTAAAATTTAACTATTTGGTAAAAATTTTATCATGTTTAGTTAAAAATTCAAATATTAAGTTGAATATTGAATTTTTCTATTCATATTTTTTGCTTGAGAATTATTTTTTCTGAATGAAAATGTAACTATTTTATTTTTGTTTAGGAATTTTTGAAAATTTCTTTTTTTTGGAAATTAATTAATTACTCAAAATTTTAGTTCAACACTCAACTAATTAGTTTTGGAATTGGTACTTTGTTGGAAATAAAATTTTCTGTTAAAAATTGATATTTGCGGTTGAATATTCATCTATTTTTTTTTTAGAAAATTCTACTGTTTAATTATTTCAAATTTTACTATATTTTTATAAAATTAAACTTTATGTTGAAAATTCTTATTTCCGGGTAGAAAATTCAAATTGGTTGTAGAAAATTCATTTTTGTTTTATTTAAAAGGCAAATAGTTTTTTTCTTGTAAACTTTTCGTGAAAAATGCTATTTTTTTGTTTGGTAGAGATTGATAATGTTAGTTAAAAACTCAAAATTTTTATAGTAAATTAAACTATATTGTTAAAAATAAATTTTTTTGTTAAAAATTTATATATACATATCAAAATTCATCTGCTTTGGTAGAAAATTCAACTTTTTGAATAGGTTAAATGGAACCATTTGTTATAAAATCAACTTTTATGTTGAAGATTCTTATTTTGGATTAGAAAATTCAAACGAAAATCATGAAAATGTTTATTTTTTTATCTGACAAAAACATTCTCCTTGGATGAGAATTTAACTATTTTTGTGAAAATTCGTCCTTTTTGGTTGAGTTCCAAAATTTTTAATTGAACAGAAAAATGTTTAATTAAAATATCAACTATTAAACTTTTTCAGAAGTCATTTTCTGTGGTTGTAAATAGGACTATTTTGTTAAAAAATCATCTTTTTGGTTTCAAATTCAACTATTTCGTTAAAAATTGAACTTCTTTTAAATTGAATTTTTTAAACTTAAAATTTTAATTATTTAAAGCGTCTTTAATTAAATTCAATATAATACCCACAACAATTTTATGTTAAAGAATTGCTTTTTCCAATTTTTAACACAGTTGAAAAAGTGTTTTTGTTTTCTTTTTATAGACGTGTGTCCAACATTTTTTTAAACGTTTTTTTAAAGTCTTGCTTAAACTGTTTTTGATCATTTTTTGTTTTAAGTGTAATACTGTTTCACTTATGAGCTAATAAAAGTGGTATACGGCAACTACGTCCACAAGGTACATTCTATAAAATAAGAAATAAATATCATTTTTATTTTTGCTTTAAAAGTGCATTGCAGTTGTGAACTTTAGCGACCTCCGATTTCATGCTCTCAACACGTGTATAACCTTGCAATTGTAGTAGCCTGATCCTCGGAATTCTTAAGCGAGACATAATTTTCTTCTAGTGCAAAATACCTTCGATAGATTCACCATGAAATTAAATGAAATACGATAATTTTAACTAAATTTTACTCGTAGAGCTTTTTTACAATTTATCTAAGAATCAAACTCTAAATAATTAATTTCCGGTCTAAAACATAATTAATAAGTTTCTCCTGCAATGAAATTTTACCAGTATTTGCTTTAACGAACATCTATACTATAGTAATTTGCTGATTGTGAATTCTCTTTCGTTAAAACTCCTTCGGCTTTAACAAACACATCTTTATTACGTAACTCCTCCTCGGCACATGATTTATACCGAATTTCGAGCTTTTCTGCACTGAGTTCAACTAGCAGTATAATCAAAAAATTTTTTAATTATTTTCTGTAATATATGGAATGTAAAGACTACAGTACAATATTTGGTGCGCGTGACCCAATCAGAGTATTTCTCGTTCGTGATTGGTGCGCCGTTTCTTTGGCATTGATCGCGCGAGCCAATCAGAAAATGTGCGCGATCGTGATCGGTGCGCGAAAACTGTCTTAAATTAAACGTAATTATTATAATATTATAGTACTATATTAAAATATATGATGAGATTATATTTTAATACAAACAGAGCTAAGTAATATTATTATAAATACGATATAATAAGATAAGTAGAATAATAAAATTTAAAACCAAGTAATGTAATTGACAATTTCTAGAATTAAGTTATATAACATGTAAAATATAGAAATGATAAAGAAATAACAGAATTTAAAGAGCAAGTCCTGGATCTTTTGGGCGTGTGACCCGATGGCAATATTGCACGATCGTGATTAGTGCGCCTTGCCCGTTGCGCTGAAAGCGCAACCAATAAGAAAATAGTTCGGTCGTGATTGGTGCGCCTTAACTGTTGCACGGGGTGCGCGATCCAATCGGACTTCTTCATTATTATCAACGAAATTTTAGTATTCTGTGGTTTAAATTTTAATATTTTCTATTTAAAATGCAACTTTTTCTTTGCTAAATCTAATTATTTTGATAAAAATTCAACACTTTTGTTAAAAAGTCCTCCCCTTTGGTGGAAAATTCAAATACTTCGTTGAAGGTTCACCTTGTTGGGTAGTAAATTAAACTATTTCATGAAAAATTGAACTATTTGTTTAAAAATTAAATTTATAGTTAGAAATACAATAATCTGGTTAAATTTTTTTTCTCTATCGACTCTATCGATTTTCTTTTTTGATAAAAAAATATCCCTTCTGATTAAAAATTAAAAGTTTTGTTTAAAATTTTCTCCCTCTCAGCTGGAAAATACTTCTCTTGTTGAAAATGCACATCTAGGTTGCAATTTTTGTTGTTCTTAAATATGCGAATTTTTTAGTGAAAATTTAAACATTTTCTCTAAAAAATATCTTTTTTGCTTAATAGTTTAAATATTTTCTCCACGATTCGAATTTTTGAGTTGTTTTTGTTAAAAATGTAACTTTTTGGTTGCAAATTTAATTATTTTGATAAAAATTGAACCATTTTTTTTAAGTTATCCTTTTTGTTTGAAAATTCTAATTTTTTGTTCAAAATTCATATTTTTTGTCCTGAAATTGAACTATTTTTATGAAAAGTGAATTATTTGGGTCCAAATCAATTTTTTTGTCGAAAATTGAACACTATGCTCGAAACCCTTTCTCTTCCTAAATATCTATCTTTTTAGCTTGAAAATTTTTTTTTTATTCTTAAAAATGAAACCTTTTCAGGAAAATATAATAATTCGTTAAAACACTTATCCCTTTTCTTCGAAAATTAAAGTTGTTTGTTGAAGAATTGTCGTTCTAGGTTGAAAATTAAACTTTTTAGTTTAAAATTATATTTATCTTCTACAATTCAAGACTTTGTTTGAAATTTTTTCTCTTTTCACTGAAAAATGCTTCTCTTGTTGAAAATTCACTTCTTTAGGTTGAATTTTTTCTTTGAAACTTCGATTTTTTTAATGAAAATTTATAATTTTTTTAAAAAACTTATCCTTTTTGTCTAAAACTTCAATTTTTTTGTTCATAATTCATATTTTTGTGTGTTTTTTTTTGTTGAAAACGCAACTTTTTGGGTGAAAATTTAATTATTTTGATAAAAATTGAACAATTTTGTTAAAAGCTTATACTTTTTTGTTTTAAAATTTGTATTTTTGATCTTATTAAAATTGAAGTATTCGGACGAAAATAAAACGATTTGGTTAGAAATTCATTTTCTTGTTGAAAATTCATCTCTTTGGCAAAAAATTTAATCTTTTTTAGTTAGAAGTGCAATTAGTTGAAAACTTAACTATTTAATTTAAAATTAATATCTTTTTGGAAGATTAATCATTTTTGTAGAAAATGAATTATTTTGTTGAAATTTCCTTCTTTCTTAGTTTGAAATTTAAATTTCACATTTTTGAATGGACTTTTCTCTGTTTTAGTTGAAAGTATAAATTAAAAAATTAATTTTGTGGGTGAAAAATTTAACTATTTTGTTGAAAATTCATTCTTTTTCAGTTGAACTAAACTCTTATTGATCTAAAATTGAAATATTTTTTGGTTGGAACATAAAAATTACATTTTTCTTTGATAATTCATTTTCCTTAGTTAAATATATAACTACTTAGTTAAAACTTAAACTATCTTATTAAAAATTACTTTTTTTGAAGATTGACCCTTTTGGCTAAAACTGTAACATTTTGGTAAATTTTTTTCTGTTATTGCAAATGAATTTTCTTAACTGAAAATGCAACTATTCTAGTTTTAAAGGAAATTTAATATTTTTGGTTGAAAATGCAACTGCTGGATTAAAATCAAACCGTGTTGTTTGAGCATTTTATTATTTTGTTGAAGAATTATTCTTTTTTCGGTTAATTTTTTTATTATAAACTGCAAATTTAACCATTCGATTTTTAGATACAAAATAATGTTTTTTAGTTAAAACTTTGTATTTTGTAGTAGAACCGAATGAGCACTAGAACAGTTGGCAAGAGTGGGAGTAACGCGCAGAAAACGCGAGGAAAGAGCGAACGGTCTTTCGTCGCGTTTTCTTCAATTGCACTATTTGATTAGAAATTGCAGTTGTGTTCAAATTATTTCATTTGTTTTGAACACTAACATAAAAAATTGAACTATGTGTAGTTATTTTAAGTTTATAAAAACCTGAAAACGATTAAAAGTTCAACAAAGTGAACTTTTCTATAAAAAGTCTAACAATTTTTACAAATAATTATTTCAGTAAGCAATTATCAGCTTTAAACCAAATCTGAATTAATAGTTACCTAGTGAATTAATTTGACCAATAAACTACTAAAACAAAAAAATAAAAAGTGCAAAACTGTTTGTCACCTTTTGTTGAAATTTCCAGTAATTAATTTTCTTGGCCTTTGATCAGTTTAATTTTCGAGAAAAAGTAAGAAAAAATATATTTCTCTATTGAGAAAAGCAGAGATTTTTAATTGCAAAGTCATCGATATTTTCTTCGAAATCTTTAACCATATCTGTCAGTCGGTCAATCTTGATCGGCCGGGCATTACGGCATTACGCCACCTGTTCAGTACAACAAGTGATCTTGCCCGAGGAAAGAAGTGCACGTGTACATAAAACAAGAAACATTGATTTATTGATCGAATAAATATATATTTACAAAAGACTCGTTTATCTCAGTTTCATCGATTGAACAAATTATGTATCATTCGATGCAAGATATAAAAAAATAATGTGAGAAAAAATTGATCATTGTGTTTGGTTAAAAAAAAAAGATAAAATAAGAGGACAAAGTAAGTCGGGGGCTAGACGGGTCATCTGACTAGCTCCCGACCAGTAGCGTCACGGTAGATTAGTCGGGGGCTAGTCAGGAGACCCGACTTATCCTAGTCGGTGCCTGATTGGTTACTAGTAGGGGTCAAATAATAATACATCTGCGTGGAATATTAACCAAACTTCCCAAAATTTGTGGAACATTCCCTAAAAGTTTGTCAAAATACTTATTATTTACGGAAATCTCCATAAGCTTTTTTGGAATATTTAAAAGTGCTAAAATTTACCCAAGATTTAATGGGGAACATATTCTACGCTTAAAAATGCATGCATTTATTTAACTAAAATTTCCCAAATTTTATAGAATATTAATTTAAAATAAAAACTTCAACTTCAATGGAAGAGCTTCGCTCTGAAGGAACCGCCATGTTGGTCACGGTAGTCTCTTCTCCAGGTCATTATGCTTCGTTGCGTGTGAACTGCTGTCTTAAACACTTGACGCGTCATTTTTGTTGCGCGAGAGGCGGCACGTCGCGCCCTTGCGGATTTTCTTTAAAGCTACCAGTCCAGAACCGCAAGACTCAAATAAAGATTCCTAGAAATTCGCAATTTTCTAAAAAATACTACAAAAAAAAAAAAAAATAATAAGATTATGTCTTTTTGAATATTTTGATCGTTGTTTTTATAAAAAGTTGATTATTTTTAAATATATTCTTAGTGTTTTAGAATAAAAGAATCATCACGCTTTTTTAGATATTACCTCATTTGATAAGATGAAATATTTTTATTATTTTTAAAATGTTTTTACATGTTTTGTCCTTCATTTACTTACAATTTTTTCAAATTAGCAGATTATTTTTCTTAGTAACAAAATAAGTTTAGTCGTGTGAAGAATTTTCCGATACCGTGCTTTTTATTATTTTTTTTAACATCTAAAAATTATCAAAAATACATTTCCAAGATGAATACCTATTATAGGAAAAGACAGAAAAATCTAGAATTTACAGGATATTTAAATCAGCCTGAATAACGAAATGAAAACCTTTTTTAGTTCAAAATTCAACTACTAAGTTGACAGTGAAACTACTTTATTAAAATTTCATTTGTTTAGTTCTTAATTCATCAAAATAATAGAAAACCCTTTTGTTTTTGTTTAAAAATTAACTATTTTATTAAAAACTGGTTATTATTCATATTTTTTTTTTAATTAAAATTTTTTATGTTTGGTTTACCATTTATATTTTTTAGGTCAAAGTTCAAATATTTTTTTGAAAATTTCTGTATTTTTTTAGAACTTTTTTTTTGTCTCAGAAAATGAATGTTCTTGGTAACTAATTCAACTTAATGGTTAAACATTCTTCGATCAGTTTGAAAATTTCATTAAAAATTTCAACATGTAGTTGAAAATCCATGTATTTGTTTGAAAATCAGGTTTTATTATTGAAAATGAACTTTTTTAAACTAAAAGTGATATTTAATTGTGTGTCCATTTTTTGTGGTAGAAGCATTTGTTGATTCTCTTTAACTATTTCATTTGAAATTTATTTTATCGGCTTGAAAACTTATTTCTTTAAAAGAGAATTAAACTGTTGAATTTTTTATCAAAAATTTATTTTTTAGTTGAAAATTCCTCTACTATTTTGAAAATTGGTTTCTATATTGTAGAAAATTGATCTGTTTTGTTGAAATTTAACAATTAGGTCGAAAAATCCATTAAAAATGAACATATTTGGTTGAAAATTCATGTGTTTTGTTCAAAAAATTTATTTTGGTACAAAATTAACCTTTGTGGTGGAAATTCAAGTTTTATTATTGAGAATTAGTTTTATTATTAAAAGTTACCATTTTTTAACTGAAAATTTAACTTCCATTTTTTGATGGAATTTATATTCTGTTTCGGAAAATTGAACTATTTCGTTACAAATTTATCTCAAATGTTAAGTTTTGGTTAAAAATTCATTTATATTGTTAAAATTCTTTTTTTTTCATAGAAAGGTAATCTTTAAAATTGAGAATTAATCTTCTGGATAAAAAATTTATTTCTGTGATTAAAAATTATTTTTTTAATGAAAATTAATATTTTGAAACTGAATTAGTATAATCTTAATTAAAATGATGAATATTAGACCAAGAGTATCACATTTAAAAAAAAAACGAATTCTCAACCAACAAAATTAATTTTTAAGTTAATATTCAAATGTCCAACTAAAAATAATAAATTGTTAAGGAAATAATTGATTCACTAAAAATTTTTAACAAAAGGATCAATTTTAAACTGAAATGATAAAATATTGAACTGAATTGAAATTTTTAGTTTAAAAAAATTAAATTTTAATAAGAAAAATAAATTTTTATTAACAGAAAAATAACAATTTCCTTTTTTGTCACTTTGTCGTTTTTGACGGATATTTAATTGAAAATTTTATGCATTCCATTTTTGATTCAAAATTAAACCATTTAGTTAAAAAAATCAACAGTGTAGTTGACATTTCTTTTTCTCTTTAGTGAAAATCATTTTTTAGTTGACAATTAAATTCTTGTTGAAATTTCTTCTTTTCGGTTGAATTTAACTGTTTTTTTTTTTTAAATCAAAAATTTAAACATTTTTGGTCTTGGTATGAACGATTACATTTTTAAGCAAGAATTAATACTTATTCAGTTGAAGCCTCATTATTTTAATTAATAGCTCATCATTTTGTTAAAAAATTCAACTAATTAATTAAAAATTAGTAACTTTTTTAGTCAAAAATTAATTTTTTAAGTGCAAATTAAATTGCTTCAGTTTAAAATTGTACAACTTTGTTAAAGTGTTGGAAATTAATATTTTTTTAACCAAAAATGTAACTAATCCAGTTGAATATTCCATCATTTTAGCTGAAAATTCGTCGCATTGTTTGAAAATTTAACTATATTGTTGAAAATTGTTTTTTTTTGCCATTTCTCGCTGGTTTAAATTTCCTGTTTTTGTTTGAAAATTCAACAGTTTAGTCTTGAAATTGAACTATTTGGTAAAAAATTGATTGTTTTTTAAATTAATTAAAGTAATGAATTGAAAAAAACAAAAGTTAATTAAAGTTAAATTTTCAACTGTAACTTAAACTATTTCAGTAAACAATTCAAAATTTTGGTAAAATTGTTTAAAAAAATGTTATTGACCCTTCATTTTTTCACTTAAAGTTCATTGTTTTAACCGAAAATTCGTCTCCTTGTCTTCAAATTGAACTAATTAATTCAAAATTAGGTTTTTCTTAGTTGAAATTAAATTTTTTTAACTAAAAATTAAACTAAGCTAGTAAAAAATTTCAATATTTTATTTGAAACTTTCTTTCTTAGGTGTTTAAAATTAATGTTTCTAAATGAAAATTTAAATAATGGCATTGAATATTCCATAATTACAGTTGAAAATTGATATTTTTGTTAAAACTTTTTTTAAATTAAAATTTCACTAAATCAATTATTAGCTTGATAATTTATTTCTATTAGTAAAAAAATTTGGCTATTTGGTTTCAGATTTGGTTAAATAGGTAACTATTTTGTTCGAATTTCGTTTTTATCTTTGTTTGAAAAATATTCGTTGACCTGAAATTTTTAATATTTCATTTTTATTTAAAACTTTAACCATTTGGTCAAAAATTAACGTATTTCGTTAAAAACTGGTATTTTTGGTAAAATTTTCATCTCTTTGTTTAAAATTTTTAAGTCATACCCAGCAATTTCATTGATCACTTTTTTGGTCACAAACAAATATTTAGTTAAAAATTTGTGTTTCTGGTAAAAAATGCAATTCTTCCCAATAGAGATTAATTATTTTTGTTAAAAAGTTAACTTTTTTAGTTGTGAGTTCAACTATTATGTTGAAACTTTTTAAATTAATTTTAAACTTGAATTATTTTTAAAGATTTTTAAAGATTAATAATTTTAGTTTCGCACTCATCTTTTTTGTTAAAAATGCAGCTTATTGGGATAAAAATGCAATATTTATTTGAAAATTGATCTATTTACAAATTTATTTTAAATTTCAACTAGTGTCTTGAAATTTCGTTTCTATCTTTGGTTTAAAATAAATTTCTTTAACTAAAAATTGAACGACTTGTTTAAAAATTATCTTTTTTTTTTGAAGAGAATGCATTTGTTTAAATATTCATGTATTTTGTTAAAGATTTATGTATTTGGCTTAAAAATTCAAACTCTTTGCAGAAAAAATAATACTTTCCGTCCAATTTTAATCTTTTTGGTTAAAAGTTCAACTATTCCAGTTAAAAATTAATAATCTATTTGAAAATTCATGTTCTTATCACTTTGTTTAAAATTTTAACTAGTTTGTTGAAATTCCGTTTTTATTTTTGTTTAAAAAATTATATTTTTTATATAAAAATACAACTGTTCGGTTAAAAATTAATGTATTTTGTTGAAAAAGTGTATAACCATATTGTTCAAAAATTATTATTATTTTTAAAAATAATTTTTGACGACTAAAGTGGAACTACTCTATTCTTGGTTGAAAATTGATCATTTTTATTTGAAAATTCAACTATTTGTTTGAAAATAACTTATTGATCAACAATTATTTTTTTATGTTTGAAAAATAAATTATTTTCTAGAGAACTTGCCTTCTTAGCTTAAAATTCTAAATTATTTGTTTTAAAATTTTAAAAGCCATAATTTCGAGTTATTAGTGATTATAAATTATAAATTTGAAAAGAAGTGAATTAATGGTGAGAAAATGTCTTAATTGTTTGCTGGTAGTGATCAGGAGAGTGAATCAGTCGTTGATTCACCGTAATCCAGGTGTACTACTGTACTCGATTAAGATCAACGATTAGTGCAACCATCCTCTCAAATTGGTAATTTTGCGAGACTGTAATCCAGACCGGAAGCATATAATTTATTCAACTACTCTTTTATTTAATTGAGGGCTTGCTTGCACATCAATAGCAGCAATAGCTTTTTCTTCACTTTTTCAATTTCAATGACAGTTTAAAAAACAACAAATTGACAAAAAAATGGTTATTATTAATTTTCTTTTCTTTGAAATAATTTAAATTAGGATAACAAATCTAACTATATATGTTTCAATCGTGCGATTGATGTGCTATTGATGTTTAAACAAAAGAACAACATTTTTAAAATAAAATAATCCTATTGTAATTTGAAAAAAAAAGTTTTTAATTTTCCTATAAAAGAAAAAAATTAACTTTTTTTTTGTCAACAAAAATGAGAAAGAGGAAATAAAAATGAGAAGGCAGCCTACCAAATCCCCTTTCTTCTCTTTTTTATTTCTTTCACGTTTTTTATTTTTGTTTTCAACAAATCACAATAAAATTTTTAAAAATTAATAATCAACGTTTCAGCACTCATACAGCACCCTTATGAAGGCAAATAATTTTTTTTAATGAATTAAAATTTAAAAAATTAAAAATTATCGGAAGTCAGAGAGAGAGCACTGTAATTTCGTTGCTGTTCCTGTCTGCTCATTTTTTTCTTTTTGCCTTGATAATGGTGCTGTCCTTATTTCTTACAAATGTTTTTTTTATTTGTGATTCGATAATAATAAAAATAAACGAAATAAATAAAAAGGAGTGAAAGGGGATTTGGTTGGTTGCTTTTGTTAATTTTGTTATTAACTAATAACAATGAAAATTTCTATTTAATTAATTACTAACGTTTCGGCACTCATACAGCACTCTTATCAAGGGACATAAATAAATTTTTTAATCGTGAAAAATTAGAAAAATAAAAGATTATCGGGAGTCAGGGAGAGAGCATCGTAATTTCGTTGCTGTTCCTGCCTGCTCAATTTTTTTCCCTCTTTTTTTTAATTTTGTCAAAAAAAAAGAATCTTTTTTCTTTCCTTATTTAGAAATGTTTTTACATTTTTTAAATTTCAATAAGAACATTTCATGGTGGTTGTCAAAATTTGGTTGTTAAATCCTTGCTTTTAATTTCAGAAATTCTATATATTAACTTGATTATTGGACGTGAAATAGGATTTTAAATCCTATCAATTTAATGAAAATAGTTCAATTTTAAACCAAAACTATAAGAAGATAAATTTTTTATTAAAAATATGATTATTGAACAAAGAGTATTAATTTGTTATGAATAAGAAGAATGTTTGACTAAATAAATTAATTCTTAAACAAATAGTTTAGTTTTTAAATTGAGGAAAATCTATTTTCAACCAAATATTTTAATTTTCAACTAAAAAAGAAAAGTTTATAACTAAAAAGGATAGATTTTTTTAAACCAGAAAATCGATTAGGTATTTTTAACGAAAATCCTCAATATACAAATGGAATAATTAATATTTTCACAAAAAATTGGTTGAATTTTCAATTCAAGAAGACTTTGCAACCAAAAATATCAAAAAATGCATTTCCAACAAAAATAAAAAAAGAAGTTTTAACAAAATAGTTAAATTTTTACTCAACATGATAAGTAGATAAATTTTAAAATAATTAATAAATTTTTAACAAAAGATTAATGTTGAAACAAAAGTATTATTTTTTATTTAAAAAAACGAAAATTATACGAAATTTATGAATTTTCAACAAAATACAGGAATTTTTAAACAAGCATGTTGATTTCAAAATAAAAAAATCAATTTTTAATCCAACTGATGAATTTTCAACTTGAAGCGACAAATTGTAACCAAAAATGAAATATTTTAATTTTCAGTCAAAGACATTTATTTTCAAATAAAAATAAAAAACAAATTCCCACTAACTAGTTTTATTTTAAAAAAATTATAATTATATTAATTTTTAAATAAACAAAAATTGTAAGCCAAAAAGATGAATATTGAAACCAGAGTAATAATTTTTTATCATAAAAAAAGTATTTTTAACTAAATACATGAATTTTAAAACAAATAGTTTAATTTTCAAATATAAAAAATCAATTTTTATTTAAATTGTTGATTTTTCCACTTAAGAAGATATGTTCTTTTAATATAAGTAGTGAATTTTCAACAAAAATTATTAATCTTCAACTAAATAGTTAAAGTTTCATCTAAAAAAATGAATTTTCTACTAAAAAATATACCATTTTTAACCAGAAAATTGGTTATTTAAATTTCGAGTTTAAAATAAAATTATCTACCAAATAATTTAATTTTTAACTAGAAAGGAAAAATAGTTTAATTTTTTTTTACAAAAATTAGAAAAATTTTCAACCGAAAAAGCAATATTTGAATTATCAGTAAAAGAAATTTATTTTCAAACAAAAATAAAAACAAAGTTCAATTAAATCGTTAAACTTGAAATCAAAATAATAAGAAGTCGACTTTTCAAATAACTAATAATTTTTAACCTAACAGATGAATGTTGAACTAAGAATATTAAATTTTAATAAAAAAGACAAATCTTCAACCAAATACATGAATGTTGAGTCAAATAGTTTAATTTTCGAAGAAAAAAATTTTTTTTTACCAAATTTAAGAAATTTATGATATATATTTTTAATGAAAGTGGTTTTTTTTGACAAAAAATAAATTTTTAACCAAAAACCTTATTTTCGAACCAAGAGTAATAATTTGTTCTCAAAAAAGATGTATGTTCGACCAAAAACATGCATTTTTAAACAATTAGTTTAATTTTTAAATTAAAAATTCAAGTTTTAACGAAATTGTGAAATTGTCAATTAAAAAAAAAAAGTTTTTAATTTAAGTAGTGAATTTTTAATGTAAATGAGCAATCTTTGAATAAAATAGTTAAAGTTTCAACTAAAAAAAAAATCTAACTAAAAAGGAAAATTTTGTTGACCAAAAAATTAATCAAGTAAATTTCCAGTTAAAAAATGAAAATTTCTATCAAATAGTTGAATTTTTTACCAAACATTCTTTGAATTTTCAACTGTAGAAAACAAATTTTCAACCAAAAATGTGAAAAGAATGTATTAACAGAAATAATAATAATAATGTGTAAGTAGATTAATATTTAAATAAACAATAAATTTTTAACCAAAAAGATTAATCTTGAAACAAAGTATTAATTTTGTATGACAAAAGACGTAAATCCTATCAAACCCATGAATTTTTAACAAAATACACAAATTTTTAAACAATCAGTTTAATTTTCAAATAAGAACAATCTATTTTTAATCAAATCAAAAAATTTTGTACTTGAAATGATAAATTTTCAACCAAAAATTCAATATTCAAATTTTCAGTCAAAGAAATATATTTTGAAATAAAAATAAAAACTAAATTTAAAAAAATAGTTAAATTTTAATCTAAAATAAAAATTATATGAATTTTAAAATAAACAATGAATTTTTAACCAACAAGATTAATATTAAAATATGAGTATTAATTTTTTATAAAACAGACGCATGTTGAATCAAATACATGAATTTTTAAACAATTAGTTAAACTGTCAAATTAAAAAAAATCAATTTTTATCCAGTTTGATGAATTTTCAACTCAAAAAAAAGTTTTAAATCTGAGTTGTGAATTTTTACAGAAAATGACAAATCTTCAACTAAAATAGTTGAAGTTTCTAGACAAAAGTTAAATAATTTTCCACTAATAAAGAACATTTTTCAAAAAGAAAATTGATTATTTAAATTTTCAGTGTAAAATAAAATTTTGTACCAATGAGATGAATTTTCCACCGAAAGGTCCGAATTTTTAACCAAATAGTTTAATTTTTAAAAAATGTATATTTTTTAATCAGAAATAAAATAGTTAAATTTTCAGTTAAAGAAATTTATTCTCAAAAAACAAAATTTTAAAATTAATAATCAATTTCAACCAAAGAGATGAACATTGAACCAAGAGTATTAATTTTTAATTAAAAAATACGAAAATTGTACCAAATACTTACATTTTCAACAAAATACACCAATTTTTAAACAAGTAGTTTATTTTTTAAATAATAAAAGTCAATTTCCATTAAATTGATGACTTTTCAACTAGAAAAGATAAATTTTCAGCCAAAAATGCAATATTTAAATTTTTAGTCAAAGAAATTTATTTTTAAATAAAAAAGAAATTTCAAAAACATATTTGCATTTTAAACCAAAATGATAATTATACGAATTTTTAAATGAACAATGAATTTTTAACCAAAAAGATTAATATTGAACTTAGAGTATTAATTCTTGATTAAAAAAAGTCGAATCTTTCTAACAAAAATCTTTGAACGAAACGAAATTTTTTAAACGAAAATCATCGACATTCAACTGGAATAGTTAAATTTTTTGTTGAAAAGACGAATTTTTAACTAACAAAAATAAATTTTGAACTGAAAATTCTACAAAAAATGACAATTTTTAACCAAATAGTTGAATTTTCAAGTAAAAAGTATAAATTTTAAACCAAAAATAGAACAGTTTAATTTTCAGTTTAGGAAATTTATTTTCAGCTACACATAAGAACAAAATTTTAACAAAAAAGTTAAATTTTAAACCAACATGATAATTTGATGAATTTTTGAATAAATAATGAATTTTTAACAAAAATGATTATTATTGAGCCAAAAATATTAATTTTTTACCAAAAAGGACGAATCTTCAACAAAATACAATACTGAAAAAAACTTATTTTTAAATCAAAAATATACATTTTGCAACGAAATATTGAGAAGTTAAATTTTCTGCTTTCAAATTAAATTTTCAACCAATTAGTTGAGTTTTATAAGAAAAAAAATTTAAAAAAAGAGTTAAAAATAAAATAGTTAAATTTTAAACCAAAATGATCAGTAGATGAATTTATAAATAAATAATGATTTTTTACCTTAAATGATGAATATTGAACCAAGAGTAATCATTTTTGATTAAAAAAATATGAATCTTCAACCAAATACATGAATTTTTAAGAAAGTAATTGAATTTTCAAAGAAACAGTTGAATTTTTTAATTAAAAAAAAATCTTTAACCAAAAATGCATCAGTTAAATTTTCAGTTAAAGAAATTTATTTTTAAACAGAAATAAATACGAAATTTTAAACAAATAAATACATTTTTAACCAAAATGATAAGTAGATTCATATTCAAATAAATAATTAACTTTTAAACAAAGATATGAACATTGAACGCAGCGTTAAATGTTCAAATCAAAAAAATACGTTTTTATCGAAAGTTGTGAATTTGTTACTAAAAAGGACGATTTTTTAACTCAAAAAAAAAATGCTAACCCACGTACCCTCACTGTCTCAAGATCCACACATTCTTCGTCAAAGAGGGCCATTCTTAGACATAATGGAAAAAGACAAGATTTAAAATTGAAATATTTTTTTGGTTGAAATAATATCAACTTATTTCCTCGTTGATTATTTATATTTGTGCTTGAAAATGCAACTATTTTGTAAAGAACTCACCGTATTGGCTTGAAAATTTAACAATTTGGTAAAAAATTTTATTCTTACTTGATTCAAAATTTGACTGTTTGGTTTCAAAATTTATCTCTCCCCGTAAAAAAATATACTTTTTTTATTATTGAACACAACTGTGTTTGATTTCAAATCCAAATATTTTCGGGTTGAAATCATATAAACTATTATATTTTTCGATGAGAATTTATCTATTTAGGATCAAAATCCATGCATTTTGTTTAAAATTTAAGTATTTGATTTGTTTGCAAATTCACTTTTTTGTTGGAAACTAATATTTTCGATTTTAAAATATAACTTTTTTGTAAAAAAATATCTTCTTTAAAGATTCATATTTGTAGTTAAAAATACATCTCTTTGATTGCAAATTTAACTGTTTTATTTTAAATTCATTGTGTGTGTTTTGGAGGAGGGGGGGGGGGGGTTAAATATTTTTCTAGAAAATTCAAAAATTTGGTTGAAAATTAACTTTTTTGTTAAAAAACCATTTTTTTTTAATTTATCTTTTTGGTTTGAAAATGATAGAAAATTAAAATATTTGGTTGAAAATGTACTTTTTGTTGCAAATTTTACATTTTTGTTGAAAATACGTCTTTTATGTTTGAAAATGGTCGAAAATTTCATTAAAAGATTGAAAATGATTTTTCGTTAAAAAATTAATACATTTGGTATGAATTTTTAACCAGGTCGTTAAAAATTTATGTAAAAAAAAATTAAACCGTTTTGGTAGAAAGTTTAAACTTGGTTAAAAAGTAACCTTTTTGTTGAAAATTCGACATTTTGGCTCAACAATTTATTTCAGATGGTTAACAATTTCATATTTTTTGTTTAAAAATACAACTGTTTGGTTAAAATGCTCGTTTCTTTTTAAATTAA
The DNA here is from genome assembly GCF_010883055.1 of Belonocnema kinseyi. Taxonomy (NCBI): domain Eukaryota; kingdom Metazoa; phylum Arthropoda; class Insecta; order Hymenoptera; family Cynipidae; genus Belonocnema; species Belonocnema kinseyi. The sequence continues at coordinate 15,199,712 of NC_046660.1, forward strand.
GAAATTTATTTTAAAACTAGGCTATTTTTAAATAATAAAGTTAAGGAAGTGGAAAAGTAACTTTTTTTTTTAGTAATTTAAAGTTAGTAATTTAACCAACAACGGAATATTTAACAATATTATTTATATTTAATTTAATTTATTGGTGAAATAATTATTTCAAATAGTTTATATACGGTTACATTTTATTTCCAATAAAAAGAATAAAAAAATTGTAATGTCTTTTATTTTGTGTAAATTAAAAATAATTCGAATAAAATTGACGGCACGTGGTTTCCGGATGGATATCGATTCCTTGGAACAGGAACAAAAACTCTAGTGATTCCATTTCGTTTTCCACCGAGATCCACCCACACAACGCGTAACGGGTAATCAAATATAATGAGGCAAAAAATTACCTACTTTTAAAATTTAGGTGTGTGAATAAGAATTCCGCTATTTGACCTACGCCTAAAAGAAGATAGAATCTGCTGGAACACTCAGAAAAATATTTGTCTTGAATTAAAGAAACAGTTTCTTTAACATACTTCTCTCATTTTATTAAAAATAACTTCAAAGTAAAGAAAATTATTTTCAAGTTGAAAAAATTTCATACCCACAATTGTAATTTTTTTGTTTGAGAGGGAAATTATTTTTAATACAAACTAAAAATCGCGAATAACGATTTGTTAAATATTTAAAAAAAAATAAATTTAAGGCAAAATTTTAAAAGAATCTGAGATCTGAGAAAGAGGAATTAAGTATTATCAGTTTGTTTTTAAAATTATTTTTATATTATTTATTTAATATTTTTCAGAACATTTAAAAAGACTTGAAGATCTGGGATTTGAGGAAAAAGAACATAGAAAATTTTTAAAAATTATTTCTATTTTACAAAATTTTAGAAAAATTTAGATGAAGATTTAGACTTATACGTTTGGGATGAATGAAAAAATGTTATAAAAATTTTCAGTAATTTCCTGAAGTTCAAAAATATTTCTAATCACATTTTTTTAATTTCTTAAAATCATTTCAATTTTTTTTTTTTCATTTAAACAATGTTTAACGATTTTTTTTATAATTCAAATTTTTTCTAAAATTTTACAAAAATCTGCAAAATCATAAAAATTCCTTTAAATACTCCAGATTATTTTTTGGAAATTTGAAAAATATTTTGAAATGCTTTGAATTCTTTTTTTTGTTCTTTTAAAATAAATTTTGTTAAATAAAAAATTACAAAAAAAATGTCCAGAAATCTTAATCTTCAAAATCTTCTGCATTCATTTAAAAAATGGTAGAAATTAAATTTAATGTTGTAAAGCCTTTTTAATAATAACTGCAAATTAATTTAAAAAAAAATCATTTTTAAAATCCTTAAAAAGAAGCAAAATTTTACATCGAAAGTTTTAACTACTTTGTTAAAAATTATTTTTTTTTTGAATGAAGATTTATAATTGTATTTAAATATTTCTCATATTATTGAAAGTATTTTTTTTCTAGCAAAATTGTAATTTTCTTGGTTGAAATTTCATCTTTATGCTCAAATATTTAACAACTTGGTCAAAAAATCAAGTAGTTTGTTAAAAATGTATTCTTTTCACTAAATATTTTTTAAATGTAGTTGAAAATTTATTACATTATTGGAAATCTTTTTTTTGCTGTAGAAATTGAATTATGATGGTTAAAATTTCATCTTTTTTATTGAAATTCAAATATTTGGTTAAAATTAAAAGTTGTTTGTTGAAAATTCTTTTCTTTTTTTTAAAGATTCCTAATTTTTGTTGAAAATTCGTCAACTTAAGAACAATTTCATCTTTTTGGTAGAAAATTAATCTTTTGAGATAAAAATTTCCCTTTTCATAGATAATTAAACCAAATGGTTTGAAATTAAAGTTTTTTTTTAATCTGCTTTTTGAGAGTTTATTATTTTCGTTTAAAATTCATCTTCTTCATTAAAAATGCATGTCTTTTATTGAAAATCCGTTAATTAACTTTTTAGTTACACGTTTATAATTGTAGTTGAAAATTTGTTACTTTATAGTAATTTTTTGTTGTTGTTAGAATGTTAATCTTCTGGGATGAGAATTTATCTTTCTGATAAAACTTCTTAATTAAAAATTAATTATTTTGTTAATAATTTATTACTCTTGTCGAAAATCTGTACATATTTATAGGCTCAAAAATGTAATTCTTTTGTAGAAAATACATTTTTTTAAATTTTATTTTATTTGTTAAAAAAAGAAATGGATAAAAATTATTATCTTTAAGAAATCTGTTTTATCATCAGAGAATAACAGAAATTTGTTTCCCAGCGGAGTGAAAATCTTTTTTCAGAAGCAATTTAATTTGAAAAAAAATTAATTCATAGCTTCGTCTAGTCGGAAAAGTTATTTTAACATTTCTATTATACTCTAAAAATAAAACAGAATACTTGAAAAAATAATAATTTCTATCCAGGTGTGTTTTAACAAATAAAGTTAAATATTTTTAAAAAAGATGCACTTTCTAGAAAATAATTTAATTCTTAATCTGAAAACATAAATTTTCGACTAGAATAATTTATTATTAACGAAGAAAATAATTTTTAAATAACAATTTTAACTTTCAAACAAAAATAAGTAGCTTCAACCAAAAACTTTTTCTACGAAAAATTACGAATTACCACAAAATGGGTGAATTTTCAATTAGCGAGATTAATTTTGAACTAATATTATGAAATTTTAATCAGACAAAAATAAAGTTTTCTTAAACTACTTTTATTTTCAACTAAGTAGTTCAATTTTCAATCAAAAAGATAAGTTTTAAATTTAGAAGATAAATTTTCTAAAAAAAATCCATAAAGTCCTGAAGTTTTAACCACAATTATAAATTTTTAACTATAAAATAATTTGTAAAGGCTCGTTAAATTTTCAACCACGTAGTGGAATTTTCAATTCAAGAGGTAATTTTTACAACTTAAATGTTAAATTAACAAAAACCCATTTCCATCCAAGTAATAAAATTATCAAGCAAAAGATGAATTTTCAACAAAATATATGCATTTTTAATCAAGGAAATTAATTTTAAATAAAAATAATAAAGCAAAAACAAATAAATTATGAAAATGTATAGTTTAAATTTAAACCAAGTAGATCAATTTTGAATCAAAAGGACAAATGTTTAACCCAGAAGATTAATTTTTTACCAAAAAGATTATGTGATGAAAAAATATTTCAATCAAAAATAGTTAAATTCATAGAAAAAATTCAATTAAATAGTTTAATTCTTTACCAAAATATAAAATTTTAATCAAGAAGATTAATTTCCTGCCAAGAAAGACAAATTTTCAACAAATTGTGAGATTTTTAAACTAAAAGGTTTTAACTCAGAATATAAATTTTCTGCTAAAAAGACGAAATTTTCAACAAAGAGATTCATTTTTAACTACAATAATGAATTTTCACAAAAAAAGGAATTTTTATCAAAATACTTTAAATTTTAACCAATTAATTGAGTTTTCAAACAAAAAAATTAAATTTCAGCTGAAAGGAATAAGTTTGTTTTTTAAATATACGAACTTCCAATTAAGAAGCTACACTTTCTAATAAATTCATCAATCTTTCATTTATAAATCAAATTTTTAACAAAGGAGTTTAACTTTCAACCAGATAGTTTATTTTTCAATGTAGCAGATAATTTTTTTGACCAAAATGATAAATTTGTTTTCCAACCAAAAGAATTAATTTTCAACAACAAATTTAAAAGGTGAGATTTGAATGAAACAAAATTTAAATTTTTTATCAAAAGCATGCATAAAAAAAACAAAATAGACGAAACCTCAAAGAAAAAGATGAATTTTATACCAAAAAATTAATTTCCTAAACAAATTTTTTTAGAAAAACTTTTTAATTTGTAACCAAAAAGATGAATTTTGAACGAAAAGATACATCTTCAACGAAACAAGTGAATTTTTAACAAAATAATAGTTAAAAATTTAACCAAGTATATCAATATTCAAACTAGAAAAATAAATTTTCAACTAACATGTTACATTTTTAACTAAAATCATGAATCTTCAACCGACAAAAAGACTGTTTAACAAAACACTTCAACTTTTAAAAAAGTAGTTTTATTAAAAAAAAAAAGAATTTTGAACAAAAAATGTAATCGTTAATATTTCAATCAAAAAAGATTTTAATTTTCCATAAAAAACAGTTGAATTAATACAAAAAAATTGAATCCTAAAGCAAGAAAATGAAATTTGAATCAAGGAAATTCAATTTCTGAAAAAAATTTAATAAAACGGTAACATTTTCAACCGAAGAGATGAATTTTGAACTAAGAGAAGCATTTTCAAAATTTAAATCAAAATTTATTTATTTTTTATGCGTAAATAATTATAAACATAAAAAGATTTAAAAAAAGGTAAAGCAAGATGTATATTTTTCAACATTCTGAATGGGATATTTACTCAGGTTTTCAGAACATTTTTTTAATGATTTAGCTTTTATTTAAAAAAATTAATTTTGAGTTTTGAAGATTTCAAAATATTCCAGAAAGAAATGTGAAATTTTTTTTTAATTCTCTCGGATTTTAGAAAAATGTTAGGAAAGTTTAAAATTATTTAAAAAAATATATCAAAGTTTTGATAAAATTAAAAAGTAATCGTAAATTTAAAAAGATTTCAATAATTATTAAACAAAATGAGGAAATGTTAAAAAATTTCTAAATATTTGTAAATTTTTCAACACTTTGAAGTAAAATTTTGCAGCTTTTTGAGGACTTTGAAATGTTTTAAGATATTACATGTTTCTCTTATAATTCTAAAGAAAATTTTATTTGATTTCTTTTTTTGAAAAATTAAATGGCATGTATTGTTAAAAAGGTTTTAAAACATTTCAAATTTTTTCTAAAATTTTGTAAATAAATGTAGATGGTTTTAAATCAAATGAGTTTATGAGATATTCAGAAGTTTTTAAAAGATAGATAAATCATTTTCTACTCAAACATTTTTTTAAAATTTAAACAAACTTTATATTTTTAAAGATTTCGCGTAGAAATTAAAAATTTTTTAAAAAGAATTTTGAAAGATTTAAAAATGTTAAGAAAATTTTCTGGGGATTTTTGGGTTAATTTTAAGTAGATATGTATTTTACCAAAATTTAATATAAAAGAATATTAAACAGATTTCGAAATAAATGTAGATTTCTCAAGATTTTGAAATAAAATTTTGCAGCTTTATAAGCATTTTGAAATATTCTAAGATAGTAAATGTTTCTCTTAAAATTTTTAGGTAAATTTCAATCGATTTTTTGTTTGAAAAATTAATTGGCATGTATTATTAAAAAGGTTTTAAAACATTACAATTTTTTTCTAAACTTTTGTAAACGAATGTAGATGATTTTAAAGCCAAATTTGATAATTTTTCAAGATTACAAAATTTGAGAAGAAATTCAAATGAGTTAATGAGATATATTCAGAAGTGTTTAAAAGATAGACAAATCATTTTCTATTAAATTTTTTAAAATTATAACAAACTTTATATTTTTAAAGATTTCGCATAAAAATTTGAAAGCGTTCTTTAATAATTTTGATAGGTTTCAAAATTTTAAGAAAATTTTCTGGAGATTTTTGTGAAAATTTTTAATAGATTTGTATTTTTCTAAATTTATGTTAAAAGATTATTAAAAATATTTCTAAATAAATGTAGATTTATCAAGATTCTGAAATTTCTATTATTATTTTTTTTTATTCAGGATTCAAATAGTTATTTAAAAATTGGTCTTTTTTATGAATTCCTATGCTTTTTATTTTTAAAAAATCAGGATTAAAATACAAAATATTAAATTTTATTTATCGTTAAAATCAAATGAACTTAAAAAATAAAGGTCATTAGATAAAAAAAATTAAATAAAATGGAAGAGAAGAGAAATGCTTAAATGTTATTTTCGCAGCGAGATTTAAATTAAAAAGCGATCAGTTGTCACTTGTTCAACAACAATTAACCCATTTCTTGCTAATAAGCGTTTCTATTTCTCTTTGACAGCTAATCTTTTCAACAATTTATTCCTTTTGAAATTTATAAATAACCATATACTCTTCATTTAATAGCCAAGTTTCACTTAATTAAACGTCAAAATTAAATAAACATATTCTTCACGGACGATCACACTTTAGCTTCCGATTCATTAAATTCCGAAATGTTGTAAATCACGCTCCACTGACCCGATGAAAGATGCATAAAGCCATCATCTAAGTAGTTCAATAACGGCTCATAAAAATCGAATTGATTTTATTGGAAGAAATTTTAATCCAGAGTTATTTACCGTTTGTGAGTCATTAGTGATTTATGAACCATTGAACAATTAATCCGCACCTAAGTAGAAATTTCCCAAGTGAGTATTGGATAATTTTATCATTATTATTATTATTATTATTATTTAGCTACGCTACAACAAAATATTTCTGCCCTCCTTTCGCTCTTACTGTACGTCACTTATAGTTTCCAGAAATAATAAGATGTGGGACTTAAGACTATCAAATAGATTTCGGCCTCTCAATACTACCGCTCCCAATAGTGCCTCTCCCAATAGTGCCGCTCCCAATAGTGTCGCTCCCAATAGTGCCGCTCGTAATAGTTATGCTTTTAATAGTGCCGCTCTCAATAGTGCCGCTAAACCTAATCCGAGCTCAAGCTCTACCCCCTCTCCTGCGCTTTACCCTACTCGCTCAAGGTACGGATCCGACTTTCTCAATAATGCCGCTGAAAGGTTAGGATTCTGGGCCTTATTAAATTTTAAATCTAAGAAACGTTAATTTTCAGCTAAAAAAGAAACGAATTTTTTAAGTTGAATTTTAACTTCGAAAAACAACTATTTGCGATAAACTACAAAACATAGCTATTACAATTTTAAACAAATACATTATTTTTAAAATAAAAAGATTAATTTTCTACAAAAAAGGGGATTTTTAATAAAATTCAAGAATTCTGTACCAAAAAGTTGGATTTCGAACTGAAAAATCTTAATTATAATATAAAAATATTAATAAATTACAAAAAAGATAATTGTTCAATAAAATTCAAGAATCATCAACCAAAATGTTGAATTTTTAAAAAAGAAAGAAAATGAATTGTTCGATTTTTAAGAAATTATTTCAACTTCAAAGTATAGTTTTTGAATTTTTAACCAAAAAGATGGATTTTTAAACAAAAAGATTCATTTTCTGAGTAAAAAACGAATTTTTAACAAAATTCAAATGTTCCAAACAAAAAGTTCAATTCTCAACTGAAAAATATAAATTTTCAATAAAATTCAAGAATCCTCAACCAAAAAGGTAAATTGTTAGGAATGAAAGATTGTTAAATTTTCAAGGAAATACATAAAAATTAACACCTAGCTGTTAAATTTTGAACCGGGGAGATGGATTTTTAAACAAAAAGAAATTATTTTCTAAGGAAATAAACGAATTTTTAAGAAGATTCAAATATTCCGAACAAGAAGCTCAATTTTCAACAAAAAGGGATGAATTTATAAACCAAAAAGAATAATTTACTATCAAATACGATGAATTTTCAATAAAATTCCAGAATTCTCTACCAAAAAAAAAGGAGTTAAATTATCTCTTGAAAAAGATTATTTTTTAACAAAGTGATTCCACCCAATCTAATAATAATTTTTTACCAAAGAAATTTATTTTTAATCCAAGAAAACGAATTTTTAACCAAAAAAGGATGACTTTCAAAAAAATGGTTGAATTCTCTACCAATAGTTGCATTTAACACAAAATAAGTTTCTACCAAAAAAAATTGAATTTTCAATACAAAACGATATTATTTAACCATAAAAGATTAATTTTGAACGAAATAGTTTAATAATTCTCTGCGAAGAAGTTGCAATTTTATCCAAGAAAGATGAAATTTGTAATATAACAAATAAATATTTAATAAAAAATATTTTAGTTCATTTTTTAGAACCAAAATATCAATTTTTAACAAAAAGTAAATTTTCTAAAAAACAGCTGATTTTTTAACAAAGTAGTAGAATTTGCAATCAAACAGTTGCCTTTTTTCCAAGAAGATGCATCCTCAAGAAAATTTTTGAATTTTTAAAGAAAAAGTTGCATTTGTATCCAATCAAGATGTAATTTCCGCGAACGCAAATTGAATTTTATAAATCAACAAGACAAACTTTCGAAAAAGAGTTGAACTTTTAACCGAAGTTGCATTTTTATTCAAGAAATATGAAATTTCTTCTAAAACAGATAAATTAAAAAAAAAAGTTTAAATAGTTAAATTTTTATCCAAGCAAGGTTCAAGTTCCCTTTTCAAAACCAAAATAAGAACTATAAGCAATAATTTTATTTTCTGATAAGTAGTCGAATTTCGATTGACTTTTCAACACAAAAATAGGAATAGAAAATAAATATTTAATTTTATAGGAAATAGTTACAATATTTATTCTGAAAAAAGAATACTATTAAATAAAAAAAAAAAAAAATTCAAAAAAAAAGTTTTTATCCAAAATAGATTTCAGTTGACTTATCAAAAACAAAATATGAATTTTAAACAAAAGGTTCATTTTCTACAAAAAGAGATGAACTTTTAAGTAGAAAAAAACGAATGGTTGAAAAAACAGTTCAATTGGCAATCAAAAAGATGAATTTTTAAACAAAAGATTTAATTTTGTGCCAAAAAACACGAATTTTTCACCAAATTCAAGAACTCTCAACCAAAAAGTTAAATTTTTAAGTAATAATTTTTTCTTTAATTTTTAAGAATTTAGTTAAATTTTACAATTTATTTGTTTAATTCTTAACAAAAAAAATGAATTTTTAACTATATCCAAAAATTCTCAAACGGAAAGTTGAATATATAAAAAAGAAAATTATTTTTTTATTTTTTAAGAACGTAGTTCAACTTTAAAACCTAGTTTTTAAATTTTTAACCGAATAGATGAATTTTCAAAACACGAAACTAATTTTATACGGAAAAAACGATATTTTCACAAAACTCAAGAACTTTCAACCAAAAAGTTAAATTTTTAATTAAAAAAGATGAATTTTTATACTAAAAGATTAATTTAATACGAAAAAAGTGAACTTTCAACCAAAAAGTTAATTTTTCAAGAATAAAATGAATTTTTTTTTAAGTTTTTAAGAAAGTTTAAAAACATTATTAAAATATTATTTATTATATGGAAACGTAGGGAAATCCTTACTCCCCTAAAGTTGTAACGTAGTTTATGGACGACCCTTACAGGAATTTACACTTTTACTCCTGAACGCGACATTAATGCCAGCGCGGCACTATTGAGAAATCACTACCGAAAATCGTGCGCGCTCAAGAGCGTGAAAGTAGTTGAGGAACCCAATTTAAAAAAAGTCATTGCCCTATAAGCACGATCGAGGCACTACAAACCGCTCTCTAAGTAATGCCGCTCTGAATAGTGCTGCTCTGAATAATGGCGTGTCTCCTCATTCTTGCTATAACACATCCCCCACCATCGCGCTATCGCTTCGAGAGCCGGAATTTCAAACCAGTCTCTCTGAATAGTGCCACTCAAATACATTTACGAAAATAGACTATGTACCGGATTAAGGCTTTATGGTAAATATGATAAATCATTCCATACTTAACGTATCAAATAATGCACAAAAACAAAACATTTTTGTCGACACAAAACCGAGAAAAAAATATCCAAACGGCACTATTTAGAGAGAGTGGACGAGAATTGAATGGCGCTCTCATGTGCTTGGAGTGGGGGAAGTCAAGCTCCACGCAGAATACTCCCCTACCACCCATGCGCGGCACTATTCAGAGAGCGCACTGTATTGAGAGGGTGGACATAATTGGAATTTTTAAAAATTTTATTTAGATTTAAAGGGTGAATACTTCATTTTCCAAATTCTCAGATTTTTTTGAACAATTTTTTATTTTTCCTGACCATTAACATTCAAATACCAAAATTTTAATCTTGCAATATTTTTAAGATCTGATCTTTTATAAATGAAATCAAACAATATTTCGGATTTCAGATTTTTTAACAAAATGCTTGAATCTACAGAAAAATAAAATTTTTTTTGGAAAATTAATTAAATTTTCAACCTAAAGATAGCAGTTTAATTTAATTTAATTTAATTTAATTGCAATCTAAAAAGATGAGATATCATTTAAAAAATTAATTTTACATTTAAAAAGACGAATTTTCAAAGAATAAAGATTTTCAGTGGTGAAAGTACAAAAGACGAATTTTCGTTAAAAAAATTAAATTTTCAAACCGAAAATATGACTTTTTAGAAAAAAATTAAATGCGCACGAAGCTGCTGCATTTTTAACCAACAAAAATGAAATTTCAAGCGAAGAAAATTATTATGTTTTATCAAAAAAGCAGAATTTTCAAATAAAATATTGCAATTTAAAAAAAATGGTAAAGATAAAATTTTAAGGGAAAAAATTAATTAAAAAAAAAAAATCCACTCAACAGCTGAATTTTCAACCAAAGACAAGCCTTTAAAAAAAAATACATTTTTGACATTGTATTTCAACTTTCAACCATGTGTTTGAATTTTTATTTTATTAAGAATAATTTTTAATAAAATAGTAAAGTTTTCAAACAGATAGATGAATTTTTAACTAGAAATATTTTGCCAAAGTGATTCAATATTTGAATATTCAAGCAAAGCAGAAACATTTTTAACCAGAAAGTTGCATTTTCACAAATAAAAAATGAAATTTCGACTAAAAAAATTTTAATCATATAGTTGAATGATCAAAAATAATTGAATTTTCTGTGTAAAAAAATTTCAGTTAACTTTTCAGGATCAAAATATCAATTTATGAATAAGAAATAAGTTTCCACAAAAATTTGAATTGTTAATTAAAAAGACGAATTTTGAGCCACAAAGGGTAATTTTTTAAATAAAATTGTTAAATTATTTAGCAAGTAGTTGCATTTTTATCCAAAAATGGTAAACATTTTTTAAAACAGATGAATTTTTATTTATTTATTTTTTAAATAGTTGAGTTTTCATAAAAAAAAGTTTCCAGTTGACTTTTTAAAATTAACATATGAATTTTTAACAAAAAATAAGTTTCTAGAAAAAAAATTGTATTTTGAGTTTTAATATACGAATTTTTTCAACCGAAAAGGATGATAGTTGAATTATCATCCAGAAAAGATTACCGTTCTCTTTTCAAAAACAAAATATTAAATTGAAACAAAAAGTAAATTTTCGACGAACTAATTAAAAAAAACAGTACAATTTTCAACCAAAAAGTATGACTTTTTAACTAAATAGTTTATTTTTTAACCAATCAGTTGCGTTTTTATCCAAGGAAGATAAAATTATTCTTTAATTAAAAAACACTGTGGAATTTTTATCCAGAAAATGGCCACCAAATTATTAAATTTAAACGTAAAATAAATTTTCTACGAAATAGTTCAATTTTTAACAAAACAGCAAAATTTTGAATAAGTAGTTAAACTTTATAAAAACTAGTCTACTTTTTAATTTAAAAGATCAATTCTCTGAAGAAAAAGAAAAATTTTTAACAAATATCAAATATTTTAAATGAAGAAGATTAATTTTTGACTAATACGTCGATAACTTTTTAAACGAAATAATAAATTTTTAACATTGAACTTTCAAGAAAATAATCGACTTTTCAATCAAGAAGAATAATTTTATAAAAAAAATCAACTTTCAACCAAATTAATGAATTACAATCAATGAAATAATTTTTACATCGGGAAGATTTCAAGGCCATTTTTAATTTTGCAAAATTTTTTGTGAATGTTAAAAAAATTGTATAATTTTTAAAAGAGATTTTAGAGGCTTCTAAGTTTAAAAAAATTAAAAGTAATTAAAAATTTAAGAATATTTGAAACAAGATGCAAACTTTGAAATTTTTCTAAATAAAATGTAGAATTTTTAAAAGAATTTTGAAAAGCTTCTATGCAATAAAAAAAATTTTGTGAAGAATCCTAAGAAAATTATAAAAACCATTTGTTATTTAAAAAAAGGTAATTTTCAAAAAAGGTTTTAAAGTGTCGGCAAAACGAAATAGTTTTTTAAACTGTCTTGAAGTTTTCTTGAGAGTGAGTCGAACTTCCAATCAAGAAGATTAATTTTTTATCAAAAAAAAAAAAAAGAATTTTCATGTAAGGGCTTGAAATTTCAACTAAATTCATGAAACGTTAACTATAATCAACTATAATTTTTTTTTAACAGGAGCTTGCATCAACCATAAGGAACTGTAATTTTCTATAAAGTAGTTAAACTCTTAACCAAGTAGTTGAATTTTCAACCAATAATATTTGTTTTCTTTAAAAAAATTGGTTAATAAATAAACAATGTAAATATTTGTAAATAAATTTAATAGTTTTTGATTAAGGTGATGAATTTTGGAACTAAAATGATGAATCTTTAAGTTAACGAATGAATTTCGAACAAAGTAATTCAACTATCAACAAAACAAGTTAGTACTTCTAATTAAACAACTTTTGAATAAATGAGCTAATTCCAGAATTTTACCAACAAAACTAAATAAAATAATTCAACGTTTTTTTTATCAATAACAGTCTATGATAAATGAAAAAATGTTTTTGAATAACGAATTTACACTATTATTTTATTAATTTATACACAATGTTCTTCGATAATTTATCTCAGCGGTTAAAAACTCATGAGGTGGTTTTCTGCAGTTTTCCTCTCATTTGACCAAAGGTTTAGGCAAATGCAAATACTTCAGGCAAACTCGTATGTACCTGCATTGTAACTAAACCTTAGGAAAAAACTGACCCTATTCGTTGAAAATAGCCAAATTCTAAAATTTTTATGAAACTTCTTTCAATAATTAATAATTAATAATTCTTTTAAATTTAACAAATCACTTAGAAAAGAGTCATCACAAAGACAATCTTAGTTAACTTTGTAAACAAATTTGAATAATGCCCCAACTCTCAATATGTTTATGAAAATTGTTGGAATGATTAATAATTATTATAAATTTACAAAGTAACGTGTAAAATGAGCATCGAGAAAAAAATCATTAGAAAGATATTCTTAGTTAATTATGGTAAAAAATGAAGCCTACTCGTAGAAATAAAAGCAAACTCTTAATTTTTCAATTGAAATTCTTTCCATAATTAATAGTTATTGTAAATTTACAAAGCAACATAGAAAAGAGTCATCTAATGGACATTCCTAGATGAATTCGAAAACAAATTAACTCGTAGGATAAACGTCAAACTCCTAATTTTCTAATAAAAATTCTTTAAATAACTAACATATCTTGTAAATTTACAAAGCAAAATAGAAAATATTCATCGGATAGACATTCTTAGTTGTCTTCGTAAACATATTTACTTGCAGAAAAAAGGCAAACATTTAACTCTTTTATTAAAATTGTTTAAATAATTAATAGTTCTTGTAAATTTGTAGAGCAATATAGAAAAGAGTAATTGGATAGACATTCTTAGTTGACTTCAAAAATAAATTGATTCGTAGGATAAAGGTCAAACTTTTAATTTTTAAACTAAAACTGTTTAAATAATTAATAGTTTTTGTAAATTTGTAAAGCAATATAGAAAAGAGTAATTGGATAGACATTCTTAGTTGACTTCAAAAATAAATTTATTCGTAGGATAAAGGTCAAACTTTTAATTTTTAAACTAAAACTGTTTAAATAATTAATAGGTTTTGTAAATTTGCAAAGCAATATAGAAAAGAGTCACCGGATAGACATTTTTAGTTGACTCCGTAAACAAATTGAATTGTAGAAAAAAGGTCAAACTCTTAATTTTTTATTTAAAATTGTTTACATAATTAATAGTTTTTGTAAATTTTCAATTCAATATAGAAAAGAGTCATCGTATAGACATCCTTAATTAACTCCGTAAACAAATTAACTTCTAGAAAAAAGGGCAAATTCTTAATATTTTATTTAGAATTGTTTAAATAATTAATAGAGCTTGTAAATTTGCGAAGCAATATAGAAAAGTGTCACCGGATAGACATTTTTAGTTGACTCCGTAAACAAATTGAATTGTAGAAAAAAGGTCAAACTCTTAATTTTTTATTTAAAATTATTTACATAATTAATAGTTTTTGTAAATTGGCAAAGCAACATAGAAAAGAGTTAGTTGACTCCGTGAACAAATTGACTCGTAGAAACTCTTAATTTTTAAGTTAATATTCTTTAAATAATTATTAGTTCTTTTGTAAAGCGATTAGAAAAGATTGAGTTGACTCCGTGAACAAATTCACTCGTAGAAAAAAGTCAAACTCTTAAGTTTTGAATTAAAATTGTTTTACTAATTAATAGTTATTGTAAATTTACAACGCAACTTAATAAATTAAACGCATTCTTTAAAAAAGAGCCATTCATGATAATTGTTAAAATAATAACCTAAAGAAAAAATTTCTAACAAATTAATTAAAATTTAAAGAATTAGTTGAATTGTCAATTCAGAAGATTCTTTTTCTTAAAAAAGACGAACTTTCAACAAAATTGACAACTTGTTTGATTATAAAGATCATTTTTACAACTTAGTTGGTGAAACTTTCACCAAAAAAAATTGTTCAAAAACATCGTTCCAGATTTAACAAAGAAGTCGAATTTTCAATTAAAAATGTTAATTTTATACCAAAAAAGACAACATTTTTAATTCATGAGATAAATAGAATGATATTTTATTAACAAAATTAATTTTTAAAGATGAACAAATTTTCTTTAAAAATTTTTATATTATTTTTCGAACTATCTGAAAGTTTCAATAATATGTATACTATAAGCCTGAAAACAAACTGAGCATACTTTCCTCGAATTGAAGCGTTCGAAAAATTGTAGAAAATAAACAGGGTTTCAAAATTTATTTTTAATAAAAAATTATTTTGACCCTCAAAGCGGAATATCAATAAAATTAATCGGGAATTAGTGGAAGTGGAAAATTTTGTATCTAAGAGGTTATCGTAAGCCGAAAAAAATTACACATGTATCTGAATCTATCTAAAGTCTGATTTATATGTCAAATTTGTTAACTTCAATTCAATACAATTTAATTTAATTTAATTCAATATAACTCAATTCAATTCAAATGAATTTAATATAATTCAATTCGATTCAGTTCAATTCGATTCAATTCAGTTCAATTAAATATCATTCAAATGAATTCAATTCAATACAATTCAATTCAATTCGATTCAATTAGATTCAATTAAATTATATTCAGTTCAGTTTAGTTCAGCTATATTCAATTCAATTAAATTCAATTCAATTCAATAAAATTTTATTTTATTTATTATAATTAAATTAAATTCAGTTCAATTAAATGCAATTAAATTCAAAACAATTCGATTCAATTTAATTGAATTTAAATTCTTTTAATTTGATTCAATTTAATTTAATTCAATTAAACTTAATTAATTAATTAAATTCTTTCACTTTAATTAGAATTTATAAATAAGAATTGAAAATTAGAAATTTTCAATTAAGGAGATGAATATTGTCAGCTGAAATTATCAATTTTTAACGAAAAAATGAACTTTATTTCAGAGTACTTTAACTTTAAGCCAATAAGTTCAATTAAATTAAATTCAACCTATTTCAATTTAATTTAATAAAATTTAGTTTAATTTAATTTCATTCAAGGTAATTCAATTCAATTCAATTCAATAAAATTCAATACAATTTAATTCAATTTAATAAAATTTAATTCAATTCAATTCTATTTCTTGAATTCAACTCAATGTAATTCAGTCCAATCCAATTCAATTCAATCCAATCTAATCGAATTTAGTTCAATTCAATGTATTTCAATTCCATTCCTTTAATTTAACTTAATCCACACACGCAATTGCACAAGATTAAGTTTCTTTCAAAGAAGAATAAATTTCCTATCTATCAACTTTCCACAAAGCAGTTGAATTTTGTAATCAGGAATATTAATTTTCTATCTATAAAAAGACATATTTGTAACAAAACTCTAGAAAATAATCCCGGAAATAATGAAGAAAATAAAATTTAAACCTTAAAAACACATTTCCCTGATAATTAACTTTAAAAATTCAATTTAATTTAAGTTAATAAAATTTAATTTAATTCAAGTTCATTAAATTCAATGCGATTCAATTCCATTCGATTCAATTCGATTCAAATCAATTCAATATAATTCGATTTAATATAGTTTAATGAAAAGCAATTCACGCAACCTTATTAAAAACAATTTGATTCAATTCGATTCGATTCGATTTAATTAAATTCAATTCAATTTAAATTAATTTAATTAAATTAATTTGAAGTTAATTAGTGATTTCAATCTATTTCAATTTAATTAGGGTTCATAAATGAAAATCAAAGATTAAAAATTTTCAATTAAGGAGACGAACTTCCAACTGAAATGATCAATTTTTAACAAACAAAAAAAAGAACTTTTTTTTACAAAATAATTAAACTTAAAACCAATAAGTTCAATTCAATTCAATTACATTCCTTCAATTTAACTGAGCCACTCCAATCCAATTTAATTGAATTCAATGCTATTAATTCAATTCAATTAAAATCAATCCAATCCGATCCAATCCAATTTAATCCAATCGAATCCAATTTAATTCAATCCAATTCAATTCAATTTCATGACTTCAATTAAACTCAATCCAATTCAGTTCAGTTCAATTCAATGGAATTCAATTAAATTCACTTACATTTAATGCAAATTAATTCAATTCTATTTTTTTGCGATTAAATTCAATTCAAAATTCAAGAAATTTAAATTTCACACACACACAGAATTACACTAGAATAACTTTCTTACGAAGGAGATGAAATTTCTAATCCAGGAGATGAATTCTCTACCAAATAAGACGAATTTTTAATGAAGGAGATCAATTTTAAACAAAAATAAGGAATATTTACACTGAATAATAAACTTTTAACAATTTAGTCTATATCAAATGTGAAATTCAGGTGATAAGTTTTCAACTAAAATCAGGAATAATTGCCATTAATCATGATTTTTTTTAAATAGTTGAGCTTTCAAAAAATTAGTTTAATTTTCAATAAGAAAATTCATCTTGTATAACAATCCATTTTATTTAAAAAGGCGAACTTTCAACGGAATTTTATGAAAGGAGATAATTTTTGAAACGAAATTAATGGATCTTTAATTTAAAAAAATGAATTTTAAACTAAGTTTTTCAAGTTTGCAAAAAGTGGTTCAATTTGCAACCAGGAAGATTAATATAAAAATTGATTTTATATAAGAAGACGAACTTTCAACAAAAATTGACAAAATTTTAATAGAGGAGATAATTTTTAAAACTGAATTAATGAATAATTATTAAAAAAGACGATTTTCTAAAAAAATTAACGAATATCTAATAATCGACCTAAATTTTCACTCAAAATGAGATATTTACCCTGAATAATGAATTTAAAAAAGTAGTTTAACTTTCAACAAATTAGTTAATCTAGAAATAAAACAATTCATTTGATTTAAACAAAGACAAAATTTAAAAAAAATGCATGAAATTTTAATGGAGATCCCTTTTAAAACTAAATTAATAAATCTTCAATTTAAAATAATAAATTTTTAACAAAGTAGTTTAAATTTCAACAAAATATTTTAATTTTCGACCAGGAATAATAATTTGCTACAGAAAAGACGATTTTGTGACTAAATTAACGAATTTTAATGAATCTTTTATTTAAAAAAATTAATTTTCAACCAGGATAATAGATTTTAAAAACGTAGCTCCTCTTTTTAAAAAATGTCTTAAATTTTGAATAAAAGATTTAATTTTATGCATTAAAGACAAACTTTTAACAACATTCAGAAAATTTTAATGAAGTAGGTTATTAAAAAAATAAATTAATGAATGTTTTATTAAAAAAAAGAAAATTTTTATCAGAGTATTTAAACTTTTGACAAAGTTGTTGAATTTTCCACCAGCAATATCAACTTGCTATAAAAAAAAGATTTGTTTGAAAAACTAAATTCGCGAATTTTTAATTAGGGAGATAAATTTTTAACCACAATAAAGAATATTTAACATTAATAATAAATTTTTTTAAAGTATCTCATTTTTCAACGAATCGTTTAAATTTTCCATAAAAAATTAATAATAGTATACAATAAATAAGATAAAAACTTAATCGATCTTTAATTTTTTCAAATGAATTTTTAAAAAAGTACTTGAATTTTCAAACGTAATTAAGTTTTTAGTCAAGAAAACTCATTTTCTAAAAAGAAATAAGATTTTTCAAATAAGGATGTGAATTTTTAACTAAATTAAAAAATAAAAAAATGAATTTTTTCAAATTGACGATTTTGTAATCAAGAAAGATATTTTTACATTTAAATTGATCAAAATCTACCCAAGAAATACATTTTTTTAAATAGTCTAACTTCCGAAAAACTAGTCGACTCATCAACAAAAAAATTAATTTTCTGTAAAAAAAGACGAACTTTCAATTACAGATATGAACTTTTACCTAAATGATAAAAAAACTGAATTTATAATTAAATGATGACCAAAAATGAATATTTAATTGAGAAAAAAAAATTTTATAAATAAATTAATATGATTCGAACCCATGAAATAAATTGTTTACAAGTAGTTTAACTTACAACGAACCAGTCGACATTCTAAACCGAGAGATAAAAATTTAAACAATCAAATAAATTTTTAACAAATAGTTGAACTTTTGAAACATTTGTCAAATATTTAATCCAGGAAATTTATTTTCTATCCAAAATGAAGATCCTATTTTGTTGAAAAATATATTTTGTTTTTAATATATTTTCCATTTATTTAATTTTTATATTGTTATTATTTTATTATATTTGGTTAAAAATTAATCGTTTTTAGTTGAAAACTCAACTACTTGTTTGGGAGGTGGACTAGTTTGTTAAGAATTGCAATAAATCCAGGTGTTTTTTTTATTAAAATAATAATTATTTAGACAATTATATTGCTTATAACTTTTAGGAATTTATTTAACAATTTTGGTAAAGAATTAGGAGTTAATAAGTGTAAAATAACAAAACTTGACGTAAAATAAATGAAAAAAATTTTTAACAATTAAAAAAATTAAGTTTAAACATTGTTTTTACCCCCTCTACGAACACACCTTGACGATATTGCGTGCGTGAAGGGGGTATACATTTTTTAACTATCAATGTTTGGGTCTAAATTAATCTGGTTTGGTAGAAGATTTAAGAATTTTCTAGAAAATTTAAATATTCGGTTTAAAATTTACTTTCTTTCGAATAAATATTTTTGGTTTCAATTGAACTATTTGGTTAGAAATTAAAATATTTTTATAAAAATTCAACCTTTTGGTAGAAAATTTACTTTTTGGTTAAAAAACCATATTTTTGGTTTAAAAAGTCAACCATTTTGTAAAACATTAGTTCTCTCTGCTTCAAAATTCAACGATTTTATACAAAATTAACTTGTTTTATTGAAAATTTAAATATTTATTGAAAAATTGATCTTTTTAGTTGAAAATTCAAACACTTGGTAGGAAGTTAAACTCGTTTATCAAAAATCCATATTTTTTAGATTCACCTCATAAGATTCTTGGTTTTATTTTCAGGAATTTTGTACAATTTTCAATAAAAATATCAACTTTTAACCAAATAAAGAAAAGTTAAATTGCTAGATACAAAATTAATTTTCAACCAGAAAAAAAAAGAAATTAAAAAAAAATAATTACATTTTCATTATAGGAAAAGAAATTTCAACAAGAAGGTGAATCTTAGCAAAATATGAAATTTTTACAAACTAGTTTAAATTGTTATCAATTGTTTATATTTTCAAGTCAAAATATGAATTTTTACCTAAATATTTAAATTTATAATCAAATTAATTCATTTTTAACAAAATGGTGTAATTTTAGATACAAAAGGACAAAGGATCTACAAAATGGTTAACTTTTTAAACTAAACATATGATTTCTTAACCAAAAATTTAATTTTCTACCAAAATTTGAATTTTCATAAAATAGTCTTATTTTTAACAAAAATAGTTTGATTTAGAAAATTAACTTTTTGGTTAAAATATCGTATTTTCAATTGAAAAAGTCAACCATTTTGTAGATTATTCGTCCTTTTGGATCTCACATGCAACCATTTTTTTAAACATTAAATAATTTGGCAGAAAATTTTAATATTTAGTTAAAAATTCATCCTTTTAAGATTTACTTTCTTGGTTCAAAATACTTTTTCTATAATGAAAAAGTAATTATTTTTTTGGAAATTCCTTTTTCTGGTTGATAATTAATTTTTTAACAAACAATTTAACTTTTCTTTATTTGGTTCAAAGTTGATATTTTTATTGAAAATTGTACAAAATTCCTGAAGTAAAAAAAATTACATTTTATCTAAAAAAGGAAAAGTTAAACTGTTAGTTAAAAATTTAATTCTCAACCGGAAAAAGAAATATATAAAAAAAATTATATTTTCATTATAAGAAAAGAATTTTTAACTAATATGATGAATTAAAAAAAAATTTAACAAACGAATTCATACTAAAAGATATATGATTATTTAATCAGAAAGAATGGTTTTATAAAAATGAATTATTTAAATTTTTAACCAAGAAGGGAAACTTAAAAAATATGTGTTTTCAGTAAACGAGTTTCACTTCCTACCAAGTGGTTGTATTTTCCACTAAAAAGGTGAATTTTAAAATAAATATTTAAATTTTCAACAAAATAAATTACTTGTAAACAAAATCGTTGAATTTTAAAACCAAGAGAACTAATGATCTACAATATGGTTAACTTTTAAACTGAAAATATGATTTTTAACCCAAAAAGTTAATTTTCTACCAAAAATTTGAATGTTTATGAAAACTAGTTAAATTTTCAACCAAATAGTTTAATTTAAAAAAATATAAAAAATAATGAAGTTTTCTAGCAAAATATTTAATCTTTTACTAAACCAGATTAATTTAGACCCAAACATTTGTATTTTAACCAAATAAGATGAATCTCTATCCAAAAAGATTAATTTTTTAATAAAAAATATAAATTTTTAACAAAATACATACATTTTTACATTAAGGATACCAGTTCTTAATAAAAATATTACCTTTTAACCAAATTAGCAAAAGTTACATTTTTAGTTTAAAAATTATCAACCAGAAAAATAGAAACAATTGTTTTGAAAATTAATTACATCTTCAATTTAGGAAATAAATTTTTGACTAAAAAGATAAATTTGAAAGAAAATATATCAATTTTCAAAAAAATTGTTGCATTTTAGAGCCAAAAGAATGGATAATCTACAAAATGGTTGACTTTTCAAACTGAAAATATAATTCTGAAATCAAAATGTTAAATTTTTATAAAAATAGTTTAATTTTTAAGCAAATAGTTCAATTTTAACCAAAAATATGAATTAAAAAATGTAAATTGTCAACCGAAAAATTAAATTTACCAGAAAAATATGTTAAAACATTAATTATCAACCAGAAAAAGAATAAGAAATTTAAAAAAAATATTATTTCATTATAGAAAATAAATTTTTAACGAAAATGATGAATCTTTAAAAAAAAATGAATTCTCAACAAAAAAGTTAATCCCGGATGATGATTATTTAACAAGAGAGATTGATTTAAAAAAATAGTTGAATTTTTAAACAAAGAAGTGAATTTCAAAATATGAATTTTTAACAAACGAGTTCACCTCATAAACAAGCCTTTGAATTTTCAACTAAAAGCGATACATTTTTAACCAAATATGATAAAAATCAAGAAAATAATAAATAACAATATAAAAATTAAACAAAGAATTGAAAAAATATAAAATAAATATAAAATTAAAATATATAAAAAATAAAATAAAGTTTTCAACAAAATACGTTTGTCTTTTTCTATAGAAAATTAATTTCCTGAATTAAAAATTCGACAAGTTTTTAAAAAGTTAAACTATTTGCTAGAAATTTATTTTATGTTTTAAATTCTTATCAGTTTAGTTATAAAATTTATCCCTTGATTAAAAACTCATCAATGTTAGATTTTTATCTTTTTTTAAAGAAATGATCTTTTTGTTTAAAAATTCAACAGCTTTGTTAAGAGTTGATCTTCCTTTTTAGAAATTAATTAATTTGGTTGCATTTACATCAGTTACGAAAAAATTCATATCTTTAATTGAAAATTTGTTTTATTGATAAAAAATAAATCTTCTGGTTTTTTGGGTTGAAGCTATATCAATTTAGTTGTAAAAATATTCTTCTTGGTTAAAAATTGATTTTTTCTTATCATTTAGTTAAAAATTCATATCCTTAATTGAAAGTTCGTCTTTTTTTACAAAAAATTAATTTCCTGGGAAAAAGTCGATTAGTTCTTTTTAAAACGATTCGGTTGAAAATTTAGTTTATTGTTAAAAATTCATATTTTCATATATATTGAACTATTTGGTTAAAAGTTAAACTATTTTTTAATCAAAATACATCTTTTTTAGTTAAAAATTATACTAATTTATTGAAAGCTAAACTGTTGTATTCAAAAATTATATTTTTTCAAGAATAAAATTTTTAGTTAAAAATGAATTTTTTTATCCAAAAAATGCACTATTCCAGTTTTTATATAATTATAAATTAGGTTTACAATTTTCTGGAGAACAAGAAAGAGGAATATATTTTTTTTTGTTCTTCAACGGAAGGAATCATTTGTGTGAACAAATCTTGAAATTTCGAAAGTTTTGTAATTGTTATTAAAAATTGGGAGAATTTTTTTTGGTAAAAAGTTAAAAAGAATTAACTCAATTCAGTGTTTTAAAAAAAATGTTGAAAAATGTATAGTTAAAGCAAAGAATATTTGCATTCCTGATCGTGTATGATCAATAAATAAGATCATTACCAGTAGAAGAGGTAACTCTTCGTTCAAGAACCTTACATTAATAATAGGTATCCTGATCTCAGAATAATCTCGAATTGAAAATCTTGATCCCTCGACCTTAATTGCATGTAGATGTGAATCTTAATCATGTTTATTATTTTTTACAGAAAAAAAATTATACATGAAAAAACATTGGACTTTACCATCTCTGGATCAATAAGAATTTGCCGATAAGCTTACTTAGAATTATTTAAATTTTGAATTTATAATCTTATTCTGAAACTTTTTTCACATTCCCACCAGAGAAGGTATTAGATTTGTGTAAAATTTAACGTCCCAAGTTTTTTTCAAATAAAATCGAGTGCGAAGCACGAGATACGTAATGTGAATGTGTTCGTTCAAACTGAAGGAGCTTTAACGAAAGAGAATTCACAATCACTGCTACGCGGGCAGATTTTTAATATTGTATTTCGTGATTGAAAAAAAAGTTGAAAAACAATAGTTGAAACTCAACTTTTCTCATCGAAATCATACGTAAAACAAAAATTAATAATTGGTTTTTAAAAATCACTTCCATAAGCCTTTTTCGTAGGGTCCCAAAAAAACCCATAAATAAAAAATGAGGTTTTCCGAATTCTTGGTACTAATTAGGATTTTTGTGCAATTCTTTCAATAAAAAATGTTTCTAATACATAAAATAGTATTATTTTATGAAATTAGGTTTTTACATAAATTGTTTAAACAATTGATATATATTGGTAAATAATTTAAAATGTTGTAAATTTTTTTTTAATTTGATTATTTTTAGCAATTTATGTTAGAATACAATTAGAAAGTCGCCGTTTTCCCCGAACGTTTCAATTTAGTCTTAACTTTTCAGTTTCATTCAGGCAATATTCAATTAAATTTTAAAGAAATAATTGTTTAAACAATTTATTATTATTTTATAATAATATTCCCTTAGAATAAAAAATTTTTGCTCGAATATTGAACTTTTTGTTAATTTTTACTTAAAGCGATGTAAAAAGTAATAAAATATAATGAAAGCGATTGTTTAAAGAAATTATTATTGTTTGTAACTATCTTATCCAACCGTAATGCTATATACTTTGCAGCATTTTTTTTTTAATTTCCCACTTTTTGTCAACTTTTCGCTTCGAATGAGGCAAAACGATTTATAAATAAAAAACTTTTTATTAATTTTTCACCTTAAGTGACGTAACAGTATATAAAATTTTAAGAAATAATTGTTTAAACAATTTATTATTCTGTTATAATAATATTCTCTTAAAATAATGCTAGAGAATTGCAGTTCTTTCTAAACTTTTGCAATTTTTGTCTACTTTTTATTTAGAATGAATATTAATTAATTTATGGTAAAAAAATAATGATGCTTTAAACTTGCGTTTTTTTCTAGACTATAAAACTTTTTGTTAATTTTTCACGTTAAGTGACGTTAAAGTATATCAAGTTTAAAGCAAATAATTGTTTAAACAATCTATTCATATTTTAGAATAATTTTGTCTTTAGAATAATGCTAGAAAGTTACAATTTTTTCTAAAATTTGCACTTTTTTCCACTTTTGATTAAAAAACATAAATAATAAAATAAACATAAATGTTAATGTTAATAAACAGAAATGTTTAAATAATTTCTCATCATTTTTAATAATATTACATTCGAATAATGCTCGAAAATTGCAATTTTTTCCAAAATATTGAACATTTTGCTAATTTTTACTTAAAGCGACGTACAAAATAAAGAAAATTTTCAAAAATAATTGTTTTAACAAATTATTATTGTTTGTACTATCTTATCCTATAGTAATACTACATAGTTTACGGCTTTTTAAAAAATGTTTTACTTTTTGTCAACTTTTGATTTAGAGTGAGGCAAAAATAATTATAATTTATCACACATAAGTGTTTAAACAATTAATTGTCATTTTTAATTATATTATCTTTAAATGATGCTTTAAACTTGCGTTTTTTTCTAGACTATAAAACTTTTTGTTAATTTTTCACGTTAAGTGACGTAAAAGTATATAAAGTTTAACGAAAATAATTGTTTAAACAATCTATTTATATTTTAGAATAATTTTGTATTTAGAATAATGCTAGAAAGTTACAATTTTTTTTTAATTTGAACTGTTTTCCACTTTCGATTTGGAATACGGTAATTATTAATGTTGATAAACATAAACGTTAAAATAATTTATTATTATTTTTAATAATATTCTACTCAAACAATGCTCGAAAATTGATTTTTTTTGAAAAATATTGAACTTTTTGTTAATTTTTTCTTAATGAGACGTAAAAAATAATGAAATTAAACACAAATTATTGTTTAAACAAATTTTTATTGTTTGTAACTATCTTATTAAGCTATTAAATTCGTGCACATTTAATGTGTCAAGCAATAATAGATTTATTAATAATCTAAGGAATTATTATTTAAATATAAATTATTCGTAACATTTTGTGTGCTGTAACCCGCAGTGCAATGTTGTACCTCGGGTTGCAGTCTTACAGCATTTATAAGCATTTAAGAGAATTTGAATAATTTATTGTTTAAACAAATGTATATCTTACTTACTGAATATATATTTTTAAAAAACCACTCCAGAGTAAAATAAACATATCTTCTTATAAATTAAAGATTTAATAACTTAATAATTTCGTTGAAAATTATGTTTACGTTTTGAAAATTAATTTTTTATAATTGAAAAGTTGTGTCGTACATGTTTGGTTTAAACTTTATTTTTTTCAAGTTGAAAATTTAAATATTTGGATTAAAATTCCTGTATTTAAATGAAAAATATAATGTTTGTGACAATATTTATTTTACAAACTAAAAATTTCAGATTTTTTGTTTGTTAGAAAATTTACCTTTTTAGTTGGAAATTCATGCATTTGGTTAAATACTATTTTTTTTTTTTAGTTGAAGATATATCATTTCAGTTGAAAATTCAATTTTACAATTCCATTTTTTTTGGTGGAAATCTGACCTTTTTTCTTAGAAATGTAAACTTTTGTCATTAATTTTCTGTTTTGTCGAAAGTTTAAAGTATTCGATTTTTTTAAATTCCTTTTTCGGCTGAAAAAAATAGTCAGTTAAAAATTCGTTTTATCAATGTGATTAAAAAATGATTTCGTTAGCTCAAACTTGGTTTCTTTTTATTTGTAATTAATTTTTTTTAACTGAAGATGTAACTATTCCATTTTTGCTTGAAAAATTATATTTTTTGTTGAAAATTAATTAATTTTGCTGTCAATTTAACTATTCTAGTTTTCTTTCGTGAATTTGTATTTTTTTGGTTGAAAAATTACACATTTTATTGAAACTAAATTGAGAGAGTCCCATATAAACACTAATATATTCTTGTTTAAAAAATTTTTTTGTGTAAAAAGTCCACCATTATATTGTTGGTTTGGTATCCATCAACCTTGATTAAAAATTCGATTATTTGGTTAAAAAATAAATTATTGATTTGGTAAGGTAATTATTTTGTTAAAAATTCAATTATTATTTTAAAGGTGTTACCATTTTGCTAAAAATTTATTTGTTTTGTTGCAAATTTATATCATTGATTGACGATGGAACTATTTTGTTGAAAATTTGTTTAATTTTTGTTTGAAAATTAATCTTTTGGCTGCAAATTTAACTATTCCATTGTTGGCTTGAAAATGATCTTTTTTAGTTAAAAATTCGAGTGCTTGGTTGAAAATTATTTTACTTCAAACTATCGGTCCTTGAAAGTTGATTCTTTTTGTTTTAATTTTTTTAAATTAAATTGCTTTGGCAGAAAATTAATCTTCTTGGTTACAAATTTATCACTTTTGATTAAAAATGTAACTGCTTAGATAAAAACTGATTTGTACTGGTTGAGGATTCAACTGTTTCGTTAAAATTTGATCTTTTCCGGTTAAATTCCACTTTCTTGTTTAAAAATAAAACCTTTTTGTTGCAAATACAAACCACTACATATTTCGATAAAAATGTATTTATTCAATCGTTTTTATAAATTCACTCTTTGTGTAAAATTTAAATTTTTGGTAAAACATTCATTTTTTTATGTATGAAAATTCCGATTTTTTTTTTAAATTCGTTTTTTGTGAAGAATTAATTATATTATCAGAGAGCTTACGTTTTTTGTTTTCTATTGAAAATTTGTAGCATAAAGCTGCAACTTTCTAGCATTATTCTAAGAGAATTTTAATATAAAATAATGATAAATAGTTTAAACAATTATTCATTGAAATTTTACATACGCATACATCACTCGAGGTGAAAAATTAACAAGAAATGTTATATACTTGAAAAACGCAATTTAGGAGCATTATTTAAGGATAATATCATTAAAAATGACAAACAACAATAATTTATTTAAACAATCATTTTTGTTAAATTGAATTATTTTTTATGTCTCATTAAGAAAAAATTAACAAAAAGTTCAAAATTTTTGAAAAAAATCAATTTTCGAGCATTGTTCGAATAGAATATTATTAAAAATCATAATAAATTATTTTAACATTTATGTTTATTAGCATGAATAATTACCGTATTCTAAATCGAAAGTGGAAAACAGTGCAAATTAAAAAAAATTGTAACTTTTTAGCATTATTCTAAATACAAAATTATTGTAAGATATGCATAGATTGTTTAAACAATTATTTTCGTTATACTTTAGATACTTTTACGTCACTTAAGGTGAAAAATTAACAAACAGTTTTATATAATAGAAAAAAATCAATTTTAGAGCATTATTCAAAGGAAATATTTTAAAGAATGACAATTAATTGTTTAAACAATTATTTCTGTTAAATTAAAATTATTTTTGCCACACTCTAATTGAGAAGTTTACAAAAACTAGAAAATTCAAAGAACCCGCAAACTATATAACAATTATTTTCGTTAAATTCAATTATTTTTTACGTGCCTTTAATTAAAAATGACCAAAAGGTTCAATATTTTGAAAAAAATGGCAATTTTTGAGCATTATTCGAAAAGAATATTCTAAGAATTATAATAAATGATTTAAACATTTATGTTTATTAACATGAATAATTAACTTATTATAAATCGAAAATGGAAAGAGGGCAAATTAAAAAAAAAATGGTAACTTTCTAGCATTATTCTAAAGACAAAATTATTCTAAAATATGAATAGATTGTTTAAATAATTCTTTTCTTTAAACTTGATATATTTTTGCGTCACTTAAGGTGAAAAATTAACAAAAAGTTTTAAAGTTTCGAAAAAAACGCAGCTTTATAGCATTATTTAAAGATAATGTAATTAAAAATGACAATTAATTGTTTAAACAATTATGTGTGATAAATTATAATTATTTTTGTATTACTCTAAATCAAAAGTTGACAAAAAGTAGAACATTAAAAAAAAGCCGCGAACTATCTAGCATTACTAGAAAAAGATAGTTGCAGACAATAATTATTTGTTTAAACAATTCTTTTTGTGAAATTTCCTTATTTTTTACGTCACTTTAAGTAAAAATTAAAACAAAGTTCACTATTTTGGAAAAAATTGCAATTTTCGAGCATTATTCGATAATAATATTATTGAAAATCATTATAAATTATTTAAACAGTTATTTTCTTCAACTAAAATTTATTATTACACAATAAATAAATAAAAATATATTCTTTAAATTCTCTTAAATGCTGATAAATTCTCAAAGACTGCAACCCGAGGTAACAATGCTGCACTGCGGGTTGCCGCACACATAATGTTACGAAATAATTTTTAATTAAATAATAATTCCTTAAATTATTATTGAATCTATTATTGCTCGAAACATTGAATGTGCACGATTTAAACAGCTTTATAAGAAATTATTAATCCCCTTAAAATAGCACTTTTTAAATAAATATATAGGAAAAGTTCGATCCCTTTTAAAATAAATATATATAACATGCCTCTTGAATTCTTAAAAATATTTTTATCTCACTGGAATTTTGAAAAGTAATTTCAAATGTAAAACGCTGTCTCAAAAAATTCCCAATTTTCCTAGGAACTTGAATAACATTTATTTATTCAGAAAATATTTGATGTTTCAAAATCTTTTTGAATTTTCTTCTAAAGCTCATTTTTCAAATTAAAAAATCGAAGGAAATTGTTTTGGGAACCTAAAGAATTTATGTCATTATCCTGAATTTTTTAAAAAGTCCTAAAATACCTTATAAATTTTAATTGCTTTTTAATCGTTTCAAAACCTCTAAATATCTCTTAAATTTATTAAAATTTATTCTTAAATTATATATTATGGCACAATGTTGTATTAAAAAATTTAAAGACCTTTTTTTAAATTTTATGAAGTAATTTAAATCGTTTTGTAATCTCTTTTAATGAGCTCTTAGAACTAATAAGTAAACAATTGTTTGAAATTTTCCCATGAATATACACTATATATTTTTTCTTCTCTTGACGCCCTAAAAAATTAAGTTTACTTAAATTTAAATTAATTCCTGGAAAATGGAAATAATTGTCTTAAAATCTTTCATATTTTATATTAAAATAATTTTGAAATCTTAAAAATTAAAAATTATTATTTCAAAATGAAATATTAACTGCTTAAAATGTTCCTATAACTGTTTAAACAAATGTAATCTCAAAATCTTCCAAAATTATTAAGACCCTTTTATTGTTCTAATTTTAAAAATAAGTTTTTTCAATAATTTAGCTAATAATGAATTAAATGGTTCAAAACATAAAAAGCTCAAAATAATTTGTTTCACTGCTTTTCAATTTTATTTACAAAAATTTTATTTTTCAGTAACTTAATATTAATTTGAGGGAAAAAATTAAAACATTTTTAAATATACTTTTAAAAATTGAATGACAATATTAATCTCAGAACACCAGTATAATTTCGAAAAATTACTTAATTGAAATAGGGGTCCTTTAAAAAAAATTGATTTATATTATGCAAATCATATTCAATGTTCCATTATATAATCTACAAGTAAATAATTAATTAATTTGTTATTAATGTTTCTTAAATTTGAGATAATAAATTTTAATATTTATTCGATTAAATGTTCTAAAAAAAATGTTCAGCTTACATCAATTTTTAAATTTAAACTTGAATTTCTAGAATTTTTCTTTATTAATAAACTCGTAAACTAATTCCAGAAAATGTGAGTTTTAATAAAATCAGTTGAAAATTAATTAATAATTTCACAACATAAAAAGCATTACACAATTATTTGCATAAAAACATTCAATAATGTTTACATTATACTCTAATTCAAATTTGAAATTGCATTTCTCTACAATTAATTTATTAATCAGCTTTCTAAGTTAAAAAAATAAAAATATGTGTCCATATAATTTAGAAAGTTGAATTTAAATACTCATTTCACAATACATAAATCACCATAAAAAATTATATAATTGTAATACAAGTATTTAAAAGAAAAAAAAGGAATGTTTATTACGAAAGTAATAGCAAATATTTAATTACATAATCTGAGAGGAAATAACATATTTATATTACTAAATATTAAACAATTTAAATCCAATCTTTATCTGCTTTGATATTTTATTTTTTATAAATAAATTTTAATTTATATTATAATATTATGTAACTTAATGATTTCATAATATATTTATTCATTCAATAATCTTTTATATTATTTAATAACATTAGATTTTAAGATAAGATTTTAAAACCTATTCCTCTAACATTGAATAAACCAATTTAAAATTTATTGAAATTATATTTAATTTTAAAATTGTAAATAATTTAAAAATATGAAATATGAATATAATATCATTGTAAAAATTATAAGCATGTATGACATAATATTATTATCCTTTATAATTTGCAAATATGTAAATCATTAAAATATTATTATTATTATTATTATTATTATCATAACTAAAACGTGAAAAAAATTTGGTAATGACTCAATTATGTAAAATTTAGAATTAATATAGCTCCAATATTAAATAAATAATAAATTTTGTTTAGATAACGTCAAAATAAAAATACGGTATTATTTAATTTTAATACATAAATAACAAGTTTTTTAACATTAAAACATTAATATAATAAATTTATTTAATTGTAATTTAGCTTATAAAAACTTTATGTTTTAATCTAAATTTTGATTATAATTTATATAATAATATTATTAAACTAGATGATTTCGCAATATATCTATTATTTTAATAATGGTTTATATTATTTCAAACAATGAAATTTTAAGATAAACTTTAAATAATTATTCCTGTAATTTTGAATAAACCAATTAAAAAATTATATTTAATTTTTATTTTGTAGTTAATTTTAAAGTATAAGATATGAATATAATATTATTATAAGAAGTCAATAACATGTATAACATGATATATTAAGCTTTATAATTTGCAAATATGAAAAAAATACTATTCAAGGTAAAACATTCAAAAAAACTTTTTAATGGCTCACTTATGTAACATTTAAAATAAATATAGTTATACGTATATAGTTGTTTTTACCATTGAATCATTATATAATTAGAACATGAAAATAATACATTTATTTAATTCTAATTAATTTTATGATAACTTTATATTCAAATAACATTTTTCATGATAATTTATATCATAATATTATTAAACTTAATGATTTCACAATATATCTATTTATTTAATATTCTTATATATTATTCAAAAAATTCAGATTTTAACATAAACTTTAAATTATTATACCTGTAACATTGAATAAACCACATTCTGGTGAAAAGTATCTTCAGTAATTTAATGTAACGATTGAAGAATGATGAGAAACAAGTTTAAACATAATACATGAAAATAATTCATTAAAAATAACAGCTGGTATTAAAAGTGAAAATAAAAAGACACAAAAGGGAAATAATTATCGGCGATCAATAAAAGTAGAAATCTAGTTTTTTATTACGATTAATTTTATACGTTGAAGAAAGATGTCGCTATAGAATAGACCACTGTAGGCTCTCTAGCGTTTCACTATTCTATATCATGAGTTTCGACTCTACATGACCAATCTATGGTTGATGGTGGCAAAGCGAGTTTCCATCCGTGCGAGATAGTATAGTCTATGGCGGAACTGAGTACCCGCCCGACGCAAGGCTATGCCTTCACGACCAGTGTCCCCAATCTTGGGAACTTTTTAAACTGCACTTGCGTCGCGCTGACCAGGCAACGACAACCCGATTGGTCACTATTTGCGCGCTGAGTTTGAATTATATAAATATTCAGATTTAATATTTATAATAAATAATTTAGTTATAATGAACAAGAGGTTATGAATTCTGAGTTTAGAGAAATAAATCATTTCTAATGATTAATCTCGTCTCTGGCGAGTTTTAAAATAAAAATTTTGCTTATTTCCGACAATGTCACTTAAAATGAAATGACTAAATTAACCAAAAATGAATTAAGAACAATTAATTACTGCCCTTAGAAATGTTATATCTTACATGTTTTAATAACTTGAAGAAGACCTGGATTAAAAGAAAGTGACACAATATTCGCTAAATATATAAATGACATGTTTAGTTTGTTGTTTAGATTCTTGAAATTTAAAGAAATTTTCTGTTATGTGTACTGTGACTAATTAATTATTGTATAAATATTATCAAATATATAATATTGTATACAAATAATCAAATCATATTTATACTATTAAAACTAATATTTTTTGCTTTAAAATAAAAATTCTCATTACTTTTTTATTAACATTTTTGAATATTTGAAATGCTAAATTAAAGAAAAAAACCTTTTTTTTCCTAATACCGGAATTAATTATGATTTTTTCATGGAAATCGCAATATTTTTTGATCAGTTACTCCAAAATTTTAATTTAGGAATAAGAAATTACTTTTCATGCGTTTTCAAATCATTATTAATCATAAATATTAAATCTGCATATTTATAGAATTCAAAATCAGCGCGCAAACAGTGACCAATCGGGTTGTCGGCGCCTGGGGATACTGTTTGTGATGATCGCGTATCCCGCGCTCATCTAGTTATGGGATCATGTAGAACTCAACCCTTTTTGCATGGTAAAGAAGAACACCGCCTCATCATAAAGGCCTTATCGCTTAATTTAAAATTATATTTCGCAATTTTTATTATTTTTCTTAAACTCTCTTATCTTTCTATTGGCAAAAACGAGACAGGCGTGAGACAAGCCGAAAAAAGAACCAGAAAGCCTGTTTCTTTTCTCGGGTAAATGAATGCACTTAGAGTAAGTTAGCACATAAGACCTTACTTAATAGTTCCGATAGATGAGACAGATTTTCTGAGAAACATTTTTAATTTATATTGTATTTTGTCTAAAGTGTTCAAAAGTATAAAATTTAACCCTCTTAAGAATCTGTCTCTGGAAAATGTACTTCTTTTAAAAAAAGGTTGTTGCTTTAAAGAAACTGACACTCAGTCAGTCATAAAAAAGCTATTTAATTAGTTTTTCTAAGGAAAGAAGGCACCAAGACGCTAAAATAAATATTCCGTCAACGAAAACTGAAATCATTTCCCATCGTTTTTTAAAAGGAACACTTATAAAATAAGAAACTTCTCGGATCTCTGGTGAGTTCCGTGATAGTTACACTTAAAAGTCTCATAGTACATTCAAGCCCTTAGTAATTTAACAACTAATAAAATATATAACAGAAACCAATTTTCATTCCCTTCTTTCCTTGGTCAGACAGTTATGGTCAACTAAATCGTTGCAGGAACCCTAAGTGTCAAGAGTCAAGGCTCTTCAAAAATCTCAAGTAGGTGCGGATAGACATGACTCGAGGGTAGATAAGAGCAATGGGATTCTGAGATGCATGGGAAAGTTAAGAAGGAGGTCTCATTTTCATTCTAATTTTGATTGTTTTTCTTAAAATTGGAGACCCTCCTTAAAAGGAGGTCCCAGAAATTTGATTGGCTTAAAAAATGATCTTCACTAGAAACCCTTGCTCTGGAACCTCGGAGGCTCAAAAAAAAGAAGAGACCGATTCTTGATATGAAGGGCAGAATTAGACTAGCTTTTGATTAGAGAAGTCGTTTTTTCTCTTTTCTCTTCCGCGAGTACCTTTTTATATTTTTAACTCGACATTCATTACATTAATTGTATACAATAACCTTCCTCTAAATAAATGATAAAAATGGACGCTTGTGATTATTTTTCTGTTTAAACCTGTTATTTTTTTTTTACTCACCTATCTTCATAGGTCTTAAATTTATAAACGGATCCACGTTTACCTTTTGTGTCCGGCCGGTAA
This sequence comes from Belonocnema kinseyi, assembly GCF_010883055.1. NCBI lineage: Eukaryota > Metazoa > Arthropoda > Insecta > Hymenoptera > Cynipidae > Belonocnema > Belonocnema kinseyi. The sequence goes on from NC_046660.1 coordinate 15,233,773, forward strand.
TATCGCGACATATATAGAGAACGCGATACCCGGGTTGTCACTAGATGGCAAGAGAAAATCGCGGGAAAAAGGAAATATACAAATTTGAAAAATACATCAAAAAATTAGGAATTAATAATAATTATCTCAGATCGCAGGAAATTAGGTCAGCAAAAGTTCTAGAATTTTTGTGTACGATTTACGACGCATAAGTTAAGAAATAATTATTGTATGTCAGTATTAATCATGTTTAGTGTTAAGATAAGGCGAAGTCCGGATGTTAGGTTTATACTAAGGTATCGAATAAAAGAAATCAAATGCTAGCGATCAAAGAACGAACCAACAAAGATATTATTTGCGCCGAATATTTGCGTATGTTTAATTTAACTAGCGATAGCGGCGTCTTGGGCGACATATTTTCATCTTGGGTTTCTCAGAATTGATATTGAGATGGTGAGTTCAAACACGGCACAACCATGGAGAACTAGAGGGGTTCGATTTGTGTGATCTTAAAAAGATCGTGACACGGCGAACGAGAGAATGAGAACAGAAAAACTCTTGATTCCCTCGGAGTAGGTACTCGTCGACCTGACTCGGGGTTAATATCCTTTAAATCTTTTGCATTTTGTTAATCCGGACGTAGCCTAACTTGATTGAAAAATACATATATGACTTTTATCACTGCAATTAAATGTTTCATGATTTATTTTTATCAAATTAAATATTTTCCCGGTTCCATATAAATGGTTCACAATCCATACTAAACCCACCAATCAGACAACGAGCCAGCAGAAGGTGGATTTCAGCTTGTTACAGGCAGCCGGCCGCCCTGCTGTACGCTTGCCTAAGTACGATCTGCACTTCATTTAATAAACTGTTATACTTGTTAACCTTGTCTACTAATTATTAGCGGTGTTCAATCTCTTCTAACGCGAATGAAGCAAGGCTGGAATCATTCACATTAACTAGAAAATGGGCCTAGAAATCTAATAATACTCTACTCAAAAACCCATACCATGTCATTAACTTGACCATGTAGGATTTAGCCGCCATGTGCTAGTAATGGAGGTTACGAGTTTTTATATATAGGAAACCCTTGCTGGTTTAATATTATTTTTCAGGTATTTTAAATTCAAAATATATTATTATTTTCGAAACGGATAAGAATACTACATTTTTTAGTGAATACAAATGAATAAAAATTAAAACGATATATCGTCGATAGTGAGTAGTCTGGGAGGCCCATGAGACCACAAGGGATAGAGTCACTGATAGAGAAAGATAGACGGTTGTGAATACCATGGATAGAAAAATATAGACCGTTGTGACTGTAAGGGAGCGATACAGGGATACAAAGCGATAGGTCTAATTACACGCGACGGATAGGGCGTGGAAAGAAAAAGATAGAGTTTGTGGGATGCAAAGTGTGCATATGGGAAGCATTAAATATCTCTATCTTTTTCTGTCCATACGTTTCTATCTTTTTGAATCTTTTTATTTCAAGCAGAGTGTAATTCTGTGTATTTTATAATGCGCTTTCATTCCAGTAACCCTAGCTGACCGATTGAACGGAAAGGATGCTCTACAGAGTATACTCATAGAATCCACATCGTATCCCTTCCGTATCATGTAACAACAAATAAAAAAACAGCAATATCAACTTTCAAATTGGTAAACTTTTGATTCTACGTAAAAATTCTCATTAGATGGCCACTTAATAATCGCAATAGTTTTTTTGCAACAGTAAAAAGTTGAAAAAAATGTAGAACGTATAACGCCTGTTGACTGCTACTTAAAGATGATCCATTTGAAGTGTAGCAGTCTACAGGCGTTATACGTTATATTTAAAAAAATCTTTCTTCCGTTATAAAAAAACAAAAAAATTATTGCGATTACTCTGTGGCCTTCTAATGGGAATTTTTACGTAGAATCCTAATTTCACCAATTTGAAAGGCGATCTTGTTTTTTTTAAAAAAGTTTTTGTTGTATGATACGGAAGGGATAGTATGTAAATACTTTAAGGATACTCTGTAGAGTATCCTTTCCGTTCAACCGGTCCGCTGGTGAAGTTTAAATAATGTACTTGCATGACGGAACAGTACACTTTTATGATATCCAAGATAATCGACTTGTGCTCCAGTTATAATTTGGAGAAATTCACTTGCGATTTGTAGCAATAAAGTTATTCAGAATAATCCACTTGTAACTTGGAGAAATCCACGCGTTTAAGTCGAAGCTATTAAGGCTGAGCTGATAAAATCAGTTTCATCGTTCGAAATCCACTTGTAAATTGGGATAAACCACTTGTAACTTGACTTACACCGCCATAAGCTAAGCAATACAGTCGAATCTAGAGCAATCCATTTGTAATCCCTGGGAAGTTCAAGTCATTCGAAGTACTTCACTTGTATAGCGGAATAATCCACTTTAAAGACGTGGCAAGCTACTTGTAAGATGGAGCAAAGTACTTGTAGAGGGCGGTAATTCACTTGTAAGCAGTTGTAATTCTCTTGTATTCCAGTTCCTATCTTGAGTTATCTGCTTGCAATCCTAAGTAGTTCAAGAAATTCGAAATAATGCACTTGCAACGTAGAAAAATCCACTTTTAAGATTAAGCAAACTAATTGTATCATGGAGCAGTGTACACTTTTCAGGTGTAGCTCCCTACTTGAAAGATGGATCAATGTACTCGTAAAGGACATTAATTCACTTGTAGCCAGTCATAAGTCTTTTTAGTCAAGTTAGAATCCAGATTAATCCCCTTGTTGTACGGAATAATCCACTTCTAAGATGGAGCAAGCTACTTGCAGATGCTGCAATATACTCGTGAGGGACAGTAATTCACTTGTGAGCATTCGTAATTCTCTTGTAGTAAAGTTTTAATCCAAGGTAATCAGTTTTAATCCTCAGTAATTCAAGTAATACGAAGTAATCCACTTGCAATATGTAACAATTCACTCCTAAGATAGAGAAATCTACTTGTAAGATGGAGCAATTCAATTTATTGAGACCAACACACTTGTAAATCGGAGAAATCCACTTTTAAGTTAAAGTATTTCGTGTTAATGAAAACGGGAAATTCAAGCAGTTTCTTGTTATCCGAAATTATTCGAGTAATTCGGAGTAATCCACTTGTATTTTGAAGTAAACCACTTGTTACCCGAATTATTCCGCTCTTCGAAGTATTCCTAGAAATTTCGCATGATACACTTTTAATATAGAGCTACTATTATTCAGAGTTCGGGCTCATCCACTTGCGATCCAGTTATAATCTGGACTAATCCACATGCTACTCTAAGCAATTTAAGTATTCAAAGTAATCCACCAACAATTTAGTTTAATCCACTTCTAATGTGCATAACTCGTAGTAATTCCTTTTTTTGTTAAAAATTACACCATTAAGCTATTTCCCTTTCGGGGTAGGCGCGATTCTCTCGGTAGGCGAAAGGAGTAGTCTGTGGAAGGGATAGAGAATTTTCAGATTGATCCAGAATTCTCGTGTTATTTAAGTAAATAACACGTTCGTTCCGCAACACTGCTGCGACCCAGGTTGCTGATCAATCTCTCTGGCAATCACCCCAAGCGAAGAACCTCACGAAGTCGTTATGTAAGGTTCCCCACTTGGGTCCATTAGTGACCAAGGTCTTTTGTTTCAGGCGTCATTCACTCTACTGATACTCTTTTTATTAACTATTTGCCGCCATACCTTCCTGTCCTGGCATAGTGTTCTAGCTTCTTTTATGTCCTTGCATTTTTTCATGCAGACTCTCGTGTTTCTGTAACTTCGTATGTCTCTTCTAACTAGAGTCTACTAGCGTCTCTTCTGAACCAAATTCTTTTAGAATTATCTCGTTACTTACTTTGTCCATCAGGGTTTTCCCGTATATTATGCGCATGAATCTCATGTCAATTGCGTTAATTTTACTCTTATCTTTTTCTTGATAAGTCTATGTCTCGCTACCGTATAGTACAGTCAGTACAAATATAGAATTATGTATTGTCATTTTAGCCTTATTTGATATATTTTTACATCTGATAAGGGGACCTGCTCTACCAATAACCTTCTTACCTTCGTTTATGCGTCTATCTAATTCCTCATTTATATTCCCGTCCCTAGTAAATAAGCTACCAAGGTATAGGAATGTACCAAATTGTTCAATTCCTCATCATTTAATAAAATATTGCATAGTCTTTTCTCACTTTTTCCTTCGAACACGGTAGTTTTTGTTTTATTTGCGTTAATTTTGAGGCCCATGCTCTTCATGCTTGCATCTAGTTTATTCAACATTCTTTGTAAGTCTTTTATTAACTCTGCCATAACAACCTTATCATCTGCGAAAGCTAACCCACATACCCTTACTGTTTCCAGGTCCATACCCTCTTCGTCGAAGAGAGCCATTCTTAAACACTTGTCCATAAATAATATAAATAACCATGAAGACATAACGCATCCTTGCCTAACTCCTTGAATAATATCGAAACAGTCACTCAGTTCCCCATTCACTCTTACACTCGCTTTGCAACCTGTATATATTGTTTTTATAGATTGTAGGAGCCATCCATTGACTCCATACTCTTTCAGGACTTCCCAAAGTTTACTTCTATTTACCTTGTCAAAAGCTTTTTCTAGTTAAAAAATTGCACCGAAAACTTTTTCCCCTACTCTCAAACTTTTTTCAGTTATTTGCCTTAAGCTAGATATTTGATCCGTACATGACCTTCCTGACATAAACTCACTTTGGACTTCCCAAATATTTGCTTCTGTTATTTTCATTACCCTACGAATAAGTATTTTTGAATACATTTTACTTATGGTGCTGAATAAGCTAATACCTCTGTAATTATTACAGTCGCTTTTATCTCCCTCTCTCTCGTATATTGGTACGATAATGGCTTTTTTCCAATCGTCTGGGACGTCTCCCATCTCGAAACATAAATTTATCAATTCGCACAGTCTAGGTGGTATGCACGCGCCACCATGTTTAAGCATTTTAGCGTTAATACCGTCTGCCCCGGCAGCCTTACCGTTTTTCAAGTTCTTAATTATATCCTTAACCTCAATGACACAGACTTTCTCAATTGAGTTTTCCATCGCATCGTGTTCAACATCGCAGTTGTGGTGTCCTATAGCTTGATCTCCGAATTGTCTCCTAAAATTGTCTCTGAAAGCCTCTAGTATTCCGTCTGCATCATATACCATTTCCCGCCTACTATTTCTCATGTTGACAAATTCTGTACTTTTGTTTCCTTTCATTTTTTTATAAAGTAGTTTCCTCCTTCCTTTAAAGTCGTTTTGTATTTTCATCTCTACTTCTGCTCTAATTGTATCTTTACGTTCCTTAACTAATCGTTTGAGTATCCTTTTTTCGCGTCTGTAATCATTTCTGCGTCTATTTATTTCCTCATTGCTAAGACCTGCGATGTTCAAAGTTCTTTTGTACGCTTCTCCCTTTGCTTTTTGGGCAGCCTGAATTGCATCATTCCAGCAAGCATCACCAGACATTCTTCCTACAACTGCGGTACCACACACTTCGATCGTACATCTAACAAGGATATCCCGTGCCCTATCCATGCTTTCGATTATCTTATTTTGGAAATCTATTCGCACATCCGGTTTTTGTAAGTTCTCAATTTTGATTCACGTTTGTTTTGCTTTCTTGGTTCGCTTTGTTCTCCATCCCCGACCTAAGTTAATTTTTGAGATCAGAATGTAATGATCAGTATTGCATTCAGAATCACTCATGACCCTTGTATCTTTGACTAACTCTCTTAGACCAACTAATTTATCTCCGTTATGGTTTGTTCTTGTAACCCCAAAATTATCTAATACTCTTTCTGTATCCTGATTTTGGGTGCTCACCGATCCGTTTATGTCTCCTAGTAGATTTATTCTTTCCCCATGTTCGCAAATATTAATTGTGTCATTTAAAGTGTCCCAGAAGGCTTCTTTTACTTCTCTAGGATCACCATCAACTGGCGCGTAGCGTGCTATGATAGTCTTCCAATTCCTACTTTCATTCTAGTCCACAGCAGTCTGGGAGATACGAAACTATGGTCTCCGAGTTGCTGCTTTGCTTTTTTATTCAAAATCACACCCCGCGGTTCAAAATCTCAGCGTTATTTTTAGTTTGTAGGTTTAAAATTTCTTTTTTTCATCGTAAAATTATAATAAATTGATATGAATTACTTCTCTTTAAGTACGTTTCCGGATTTCCTAGTAACTGCATATCAAAGCACAATTTTAAGAAAGTGCATATATAAAAAATTCAAATAATTGATTGCTTTCTTCATTGTATAAAGTATTTTGCTTTGAAGAAGATTCTTCTATTGAGATACAAATGAAATTGTATAGTGCAAACTGATAAAAATTAAAATTGTATACGTAGGCAAGTTTCAAATGTTGTACTGTAATATAATTCGTAATTTATACGGATTGTATTGATAATTTGTTAAAATTGCACTAAAAGGTTATAAAAACACGTTGCATCTATATCAATACACTTCAATGAAACAAAACAAACCAAACGATCGCACAACTTGCGCAGTTGTCTATTCAGAGTAAATGCCCCAAGATTGAAAAAGGCAAACAAGAGATCGGATTATGCCTGGACTGAGTCTTGTGGTAACGGGAGCTCAGTTCACGGAAACGCTTCCTCTCCAGGCGCCTATTCAGAGGCTGACCTGTATCTTATTTTGATATCAAATTAAAATCTCTTTTGCTAGAAATATCAACTGTTACATTTTTTCTTGAGAATGCATTGCTTTTTAACAAAATTTACCTAATCCGTTGAAAATCGTTTTTCTTTGAAAATGTATTATTTAACTGGAAATTTGACTTCCGTTTCCGGGCATGAAAGTGTTAGGTAGCAGTAATTGAAAATTAAGAGTACAAAGTATGACAAAATACAAAGACAATGATACGAAGATTGGGTACAATGTATTAAATGAGAAAGAGAATTTTAAAACACAATTTTTCAAAAAAACTGTTTCATTACATTTTGTCAACGCTTAACATTTTATATTTTTATTTTTGAACAAGGTTAAACAAGGTTGAAAAGTTGAATTAAAAAATAAAAACTAATCACTTCAAAACCTTGTTGGACCGAAGAAACCAAAAGAAGCCTCTACAAAGTACTCATAAAGATCCCACTGAGTCCCCTTCGGTTCCTTCTTGAAAAACTGAAGAAACAGCAGGATCAACTTTTAAATTGTTGAAATTTGGATTCTACGCGAAAATTTGCATTAGAAACTCACGGAGTAATCTCAATACTTTTTTTTGCAGTGTAAAAAACTTAAAAAGATAAAATAATTGTCATTTACATAAGCCGAAGGCGGCTTCAAGTTCATCTGCTTTTAGTAGCAGTTAATTAGCGTTCCGTCGGTAACTTCAAGAATTTTGTCTGGATGCTAGCACCACTCAGTGGAAACCTCACACAACAACGCTGCGATACAAGTGAGAGAGAATTTTATTTTTAGTCTTCGCTCGCAACATACTACTTGAGCTGTTATGGAGGCGCTTGAAGTCACCTTCAGCAGCAGTTAATGACATTTTTAAAAACTTTTAACCCTGCAAGAAAAGTAATGCGATTACTTCGTGAGTTTCTGATGCAAATTTTATCGTAGAATCCAAATTTCAACAATGTAAAAGTTGATCTTGCTGTTTTTTTTTAGCCTTTCAAGAATGAACCGAAGGGGGTATCAGTGGCGTCTTTAAGGGTACTTTGTAGAGGCTCCTTTCGGTTCCTTCGGTCCGCCAGGGAAATCCGGACAAAAATTCGAACTAAGTAAAAAATCCTGTGGGACATCCCACACAAGTCCTAAAATGAGGATGTGTCTGCGCAAATCAAACGGATAGTCACCCTACATATTTGGAGATTCAGACTATTTTGTGTCGGCTACGAGGTTAGTTTCTTTAATGCAAAAAGCAGGGTTAGGAGACAGGTGCAGCTGAGTAGAGGCAACAGGGACACTCAGTGTGAGATAAGCACGGGAGAGAAGCACCAAAGAAAGTACGGTAGTAGGGTGAGGAAGCGCCGTGAAAACAGTAGCTACGCAATATGCAGGTCACATTATTATGGAATGAGACGAGGATGTATTCTGCGCGCTTAAAGTGAGAAAAAAGGGAACAAGGATGAAGACCTTAGAACGAAACTTAGAAAAATAGGATGACCATAATCAAGAGATAGCACAGTTGGATGGTAAGATAGTGAAAATCGAAAAATCAAAACTGAAGTTGGGTATAGGAGAAAGTGGGGATAATGATAGATTAAGGATAAGGAAAATAGAAAGAATAGAAAGGATAGAAAGAAATGAAAGAAAAAGAAAGAAAGTTATTAAGGGTCTAATATCAGAGCGAGGGTAATTGACGGAGGGAGTAGAAAATGTGCTAAAAAGGATAGAAGCTAAAGTAGAGGGAGAGGAAATGCGAAGTGTAGGAAAGGAAACTTAAAGAGGAGGCAAAATTTATTCTAGTGAAACTAAAGAAATGAAAACATAGAGGGAAATGATGACAACGAAAAGGTTGTTAAATAGAAATTTTGAGAGAATAGAGGACGTGCTTTAAGTATGGCAGATTCCACCTACAAGGCGTATGGTGCGAAAGTATAGAGGGAGATGAGGATAGGGAGTATACACGCTCAGAAGGAGAAAGAAAAACGGCAATTGATTATGTGACTGTGGATGATAAGGTAAGAGGGACATTAAAGGGAGAAAAAAGTAATAACAGTATAGATCAAAAGGAAGCAAAGGTTAAAAAGCAGAAAAATGAGATTGGTTAATAGAAAAAATTAGTTCAAATAAAAGCTCAGAAATGTCAAAATGAAAGAAGATAAATGTGGACGCGGAGGTGGAAAAGATTACAGTAGAAATAAAAAGAAGTTTAGAGTGCACAAGCAGAAAAGAAGTTAATAAAGAGGGAAAAGATGTGGATAAGATGAGGATTGTAAAGACAAAAAGAAGGCGATCAGATAGGAATAAAGAAAATCGAGACAAGAAAAAAGAGTAGTGGAGAAGGATATAAGAGAAAAAAGAAGGAGTATACAGACATATGTGATAATTAGAAAAAAGTGGAGAATAAAAGGTTTGAGGAAGAGGCAGAAAAGGTTAGGAGGGAAGAAGAAGTTTGCAAGGTGGCACATCGAGAGAGAAAATGAAGAAAAAAAGTAACCACAATATTAAAATGGTAGAATAGGAAAAAATATTTTATTGATTTTCCAGGAGGAGTAGAGAGAAAAGTAAGGAAAAGAGGGAAAGATGGTAGCGATAGAGATGATAAAGAGGACATAACAAGGAAAGAAATAGTCAAGCTGTTGGGAATAATGGAAGATGAAAAGGCTTCTAGTATAGATGAGATTCCAAATAAAGTTTGGAAATATGAAGGGACGAAGTTAAACGAATCGTTATGGATAATGTGTATATAGAGTATGGAGAGGCGAAGAGTGGACAAAGTTATAGAAAGAAGAAGTTGCGGTACTCATTGTAAAGATATGAAAATAGGAGTACGTCAAAAATCATAAGGGTGTGACGCTGATGCCACCGTTGTGTAAAGTATATATGAGCATATATGCTCTGAATTCCTTGATAAATGAAAAGATTAAGAGAGGGAAAGGGGCAATGGCAGCAATAATCGTGGAAGGAAATTTTTAGAGAGATAAAAGAAAAGCGAACGATATAGTGTTCATTACAGAGGATGAAGAAAGGATGATGGGCCTAATTACAGGGGTGGAGAAATACTTAGATGGGAAAAAGCTGAATTTAAATATAAAAAGGATAAAGATAATGAGGCTTAGAAAAGGAGGGGAAGAAATAAAGAATCAACTTGAAGATGGAAGGGAGTAAAGTTAGAAGAGTTAAGGCAGGTTCAATATTTGGAATATACTTTTAAAACAACGACAGATCATAGAGCTCATATAAGAGAAAGGACAAAAACGCAGAAGGGCTATTGAAACCGGTATGGGGAATGGGGAAAAGAGGGTCCAGAGAAAGATTGGAGAAGAAGAATCTGGTTCTTTGATAAGTTAGTATGGCCGGTATTTGTAATGGAGCAGTCTTATGGAGATCGTAGGTAAGGAAAGAGTTTGAGAATTCACAAGAAATGTATATAAAGTGGACCCTAGGTGTAGACAGGAGGACACCTTGACAAATGATAAAGAAAAAGCGCAAAATGATAAATGAAGTACTAGAGTGGGTAAGAGGGTATGAAAATTTGAAAGGAAGTTAAGGGTGGGAAGGGGAATGGAGTTAGGGCAAAAGTTTTTGAAGAAGGTAAAAGAAAGGAGAGGGAGAGCGGCAGAACTAACAAGACGGCAAGAAGAAACCAGGGGGTTTTGCAGGCATATAGATATAGGGGAGGCGAATGAAGTAAGCTAGGGAGAATAAGAGCAAATGGGCAGGGAAAGGCAATTAATAGAATGATAGAGAATGATTAAGGAATCAAAATAAAATAAATGGTTTAGGATTTGTAAAAAGGAAGAAGTACCAAAGTATTTGGAAAAGAGATGCGAAGAGAATTTCCTATATCATCGTTAATACTAGGTGTATCTGATTGGGAAATTCGCTAAGATTGGGTGACTTGAGCCTAAGGGAGATTCCAATTTGATATCTCACTGCATGCATGTATATTACGCGAAGTTTATTATCATCCTGTACTACTGCTTATACGTCACCATTGGATAGTGATAATACACTTTGTTCTTCGGTCGGCATGGGCAAACGAGTTTGAATTCCACCTTTCAAATAAATTGGTTTATCGGAAGGTAACGCATATCTTCGAACTTCGAATTGTCGATTTGGATTTATGTTTGGAATAAGCCAAACATGTATAAGTTGTTCAAGATTGAATCCAAGTACGCGTAAAAAAGGCTGTCTGGTAGGTGGAGACCTGTATCTAAAACGAAGAGGAGGCTGGCCAGGAGAAGAAGACCTGACCAAAGAATGTGGTCTGGCAAGATTTAATATTATTTATAAGTATAATAAATACTTAAATAACGAAATTTCATTATTTTATATCATTGTTAAAATAATTAATAAATGGTAGAAACCTTTTCGGAGACAGATGTCATTCAGGAGATTGATGTCTTCCAGGAGAATAGAAAGGTCTTGTACGAGGAGCAGGCGTAATAGGGGGACTATTAGATAAAGAGTCAAACTCTGAACTCAACTCTGTGAAAAAACAGAGGATTACTTTTTTAGATTTAAGAAATTTAAATAAGATCAAAGTCAGATTAAAAATCCTATTTAACCGGATTCTCAGGTGTCGGTTTTTTAATGTGAGGATCTGTTCGGATGATTCCTTCTTTAGCGCACCAAAATACTTGAGTAACCCCTTGATCCTGACATACCCCCTCAATAGAGATTCTTTGTAAAAGGGGGAGGGAGGGTTTTTTTAAAAAGAAAAGTCATTAGTGAGGGGCTTTTTGAGCTTAAGAATACGAACGTGAAGTTGAAATTTAAAAATTACCTAGATTTCGGAAAATTTTATTGAATTGGTGGATTTTCATGAAAGTCATTTCGACAAAATTTTTCAAGTTTCAGAGTACATAAGGTTCGACCCTCATCCCCTTAAAGTGTGTTACGTAATACTTTAACGATAAAAAAATAATGGATTTCTTGAGCACGAAAGTACGGATTTTTCGTAAAAATTCAGAAATTCAGAATATTGAATATTTTAAATATTTTTCGAAATTGGAAGGGTTGTTTTATTGTCATCAACAGGGACTTCTTCGAATTACGGAACACGAATTGACGGTCAAAATTGCAAAATTCAAAAAGTGGACACAAGTTTTGAAGATTTCATTAAGTTAGCAGATTTCTATGGAAGTCAGTACGAGGGTATTTTTGGGTCACATAACACGAATTTGTTGTCAAAATTTCAAAATTAGAATCAAATTGCAAAAATTGTATAAAATTCAGAGATTGCCATAACAACTGTGAAAAAATCCTCTTGTTATCCGAAATGATTCTAATAATTCGGAGCAATCCACTTGTATGTTAAAGTTATCCACTTGTGAGCCGAAGTAATATACTCATAAGTCGAAGTTATTCAATTATTGTCCGCGTAATCCACTTTTCCTCCTGTTATATTCCGAAGATTCAAATTGCTATTAGGGCTAATTCAAGTAATTTCGCGTAATCCACTTGTAATATGGGGAAACTACTACTTAGAAATCCGCCTGATACACATGTAATTCAGTCTTAATCCACTTGTTATCCACTTATATTACAGAGTGATTTACTTGTAATTTAGATAAATGCAAGTAATTCGATTTAATCCACTTTAAATTCCTAATAATTTAAATAATTAAGAATAATCTATTTGTACACCGGGGAAATCTACTTTTAATTCGAAGTAATCCACTCGTAATCCAGAATCCAGAATCCAAAGGCGCTTTTCCTTCGGTGCATGGGGTATGGTTGCGGAAAGCGATGGAGGAGAGGGTAGTTGAGAGAGGCCTGACCGAGAGGGGGAGGAAGGTATATGAATGGACGAAAAAAAGGTTTTAAGGAGGGGACGGATTCATAGAGGGTTTTTGGATGGGCGAGGGATATGGTTACATGCATATGCATGTGATATAGTGCTTCTAGCAAAGAGCGAGAAGGCTCTAAAGGAGATGCTAAAGAGGCTGAGAAGGTGCCTAAATAAGAATGGGTTCAAGCTGAATGCGGAAATGTGCAAAATTATACTGTTCAGAAAGGAAGGTGGAAAGGATAATGGTGGTGGTGGAAGGGAAACGCTGTGCAGGAGGTGAAAGATTTTATTCACCTGGGCTTCCGGTTTCGATGGAATAGGGGTATGAATGGTTATATTAATGAGAGAATGAGCAGGACAAAATTTATGATGAGGCAGGTGTGAGGAGTAGGAAAGAAATTTATCACAGATGATTTTGGAAGGAGAAATCTCGTTGTAAATAAATTGCTTCTACGCTGTTCATTATGCCAATTCTCCCTGTCCAGGAAGATCACCTTAAAAGGCTTCATGAAGGAGTATTCTTTCAGCATGTTTTTAGAGTGCGTTCAGAGGATTTTATCCCTAGGCAATACGCTTTTTATTAAATTAGGCAGTTCAAGAAAAACAAAATCTCTGCGATCCTCCTTTAGGGACAGTTCGTACGCAATTACATCCTTGCATCCTTTGCATTCTTGGCATCCAGGTCAGTGAGGCATAAGTTTTATTTATTTTTTATTTATTTTTTTATTTATTTTTTTTATCATTACCGTATATAACCAGTAAAATATCTTGGATTTGAACCCAGGGTTTTCCAATTAAGCCTCTTTATTCCCAGAACACACTTCATAAAGCATAATAAAGCAGATTCACCTATTAACAGTAGCACCTGAATACAGAATGTTCCACGGCAGACGCAAAATTATAAAGAATATAAAAGATGCTTCTGATTAAAATGAGTATTTCTTATTCACAAATAGTGATGCCGTTTGGGATAAGAATGACAAGGAGGAGGTCAAGGCCCCACATTAGTGCCAAAACTAGTTGTCCAACAGTCAAGATCTTGCGTTGTTGTGTTCCTCGAACTTCGCCATGCTATTCCTCGACTCGAACGGCATCACCATTCCCAGAAATTTTTGAGATAATTAGAATAAATATAACTAAGGAGAAAAATCCAAGCTTCAGATTCGTGGGTAATATGACTTTTTTATAATTAATTTTCTAACGCCTGGAACATTATTTCCAGGATACTTATTGGTATCCAACTTTCCAGGATCAGTAGTAAGAAAAAAATTAAAATTTATTCGAAGAGAACGCAAAGCATAGCTTGGTGAAGAATGTACGAGATCTCTAGTTTATTACCTCGGTTATTCCAGTCCTCCTCATAGATCAGTACACATTACAACATGAATATTTCAAGGAGACCCCTTCAGTGCACTATGGTTCTGTTTAGCGTTAAACCCATTGAGCAAAACACTAACAGCATGTCTAATGGGTTCAGAATACATACATGATATTGAGGATGTTCATCAAGTAACTTATCTTCTGTACATGGATGACCTGAAGCTGAACGCTAGTTCAGGCCAGAAATTGTAACAAGTGATCGATGTCACAAAGCATTTTTCCAATGATATCCACATAGAGTTCCGATCAGAAAAATGCAGAATGGTGCATTCAAGCAGAAGGGAATTAGGGACTGTAGAGTTAGAGAACGATTGTACATTGTCGCATAAATCATCTTAAAGAAGTTAATAAAATAAGGTTTTTCCTTACTAATACGAATTTGTTATTTTCCAGACGTTAAATAAAAAATTTTTGCATTTCGAAGTTCTGTTTATATCTTATTTTGGGATGCTATTATCTAAACGGATCATTTCATCTAAGCCATTCGACCTTACATCGTGATGCAAGAAGAAAAAATGGAAGAGTTTACATAATCGACATTGCTTATCCACTTAACCATAATTTGCAGTCAACCTATACAAAAAGGATCCATAAGTAAAGCGAGTTAAGACCATATGAAAGAATGTGAACCATGCATCTATTCTTTCTATTGTGATTTCGTATACAGGCAATGTACACGCAGGATGCAATGCAAATTTTGAATATTCAGAAATCAGAAGGTTATTGGAAGCAGCTCAGAAGGCCATTTTATCAATCACCTGTCGCATTGTAAAAAACTTTCTCGATTATCAGGAAAAAAAACTTAAAACCTGTGAAGTGGCAGATGGTAGCTCTAAGAAAGCATTTAGAGGTGAAGCTGCATCATGCTTCTGATTGCATACCAGTCGCTTCTCTTAGTCCGTAGATATAATGTGAAACCAGATTCATTCGAATAAAAGTTATAAAAAAAATTTATCTACCGAAGTGGTAGGATCCAGGAACTATTAACTGATATTTCTTTTCGCTGAGTGAAACTCCTAATATTATTCGACAAAGTTCTACCATCCCTTTATAATCTTCTTGTTGCATTATTCATTTTAGGAATATCGAGAATCTCATGGGCGTTGCAACCAGTAGTTACTACTGAAAGCCTTTCAACATTTCCGAACGTATTTTCTTTGTTGGTGCTACCTCTTATCTTTTCTCCATCAAAATGAATTGTTGATGGGTTACTGGCTATAGGTAGCATGAGACCGTCGTGGTGGGAGTTGGAAAATTTTCGTTAGAGGAGTATCCTGGTTTGCAATAAGGGAGTGTTGCATAAAACTAGATTTGTCTGTACTTTCCGAACTTTCGATCTTCAATTTCATACACCAATCTCCCTGTTGACATTCCTAAAAATTTGGTCTTTTACGTATTAAAACAATTTTATAGAATTTGCATCAGGCATATTAAACAAAGATTTCAGTTTTTTCGAAAAATTATCTTGTTTAGGTTTTCGTTATTTAGAGTGAGTTTTCGATTTATTTTTCTATAATAAAGTGTATTCTCGTAATAAATTCTTTATCTTGCTGACAATACTAGCCTGAGGATCTATCACAATTCGTGCTACACACCATACGTTTATCAAGTTCACAGTTAGTAATTTCGCACTCCCGAAGATATTTTTTTTCCTGATATAATAGAACAATGTTTTTAAAACATTTTCTGGTCGATTTGACTGAAGTGTTCCACTGAAAAACCTTTTAATGTCATTTCCCTCCGTTTTACGCCGTTTAGTATTCGAAGTCATAATTCGAAAGTTAGTTGAGCCTCTCAACAGAAAAATAGGAACATACAGGGTGGACTCGCAGGGGCTTACATGCACAGAGAATTAGAATGCTACCCGAATTGCACCACAATAGGAGAGAAGACATTTCACAGGGGCATTTTCGAATTTCGCTGTTTTAAAGTTGAATTCAAATCGGCTGTTCGGCCAAGACCGCGCACCTTCGGATCAAGTTTATCATAGTTTTCATTACGACAACAATTTGAATCTAAACAGAACCTTAAATTAATAACAGACCGAAGAAATGCTTTGTGCATTTGTATGTTTATTAATCGCAGTTTCGGCAGTAATAATTTACACAATAATTATTATTAATAATTTTAGTAAGTAACGCATTATTTCTGAGTGTAATAATTGATTTCAATTGTTTCTTTCGTAGAACGATTCTAGACAATATACCTATCAGGCAGTATAGATGAAGTCAGTGGATTTCAGCAGGTGCATTTCAATCAATTCTATTTCAAATCGTTATCTCTGGACCTCATCACAAGATTGGGGATTGATCAGCCTTTGAAATTAATTCTTAGTTTTTTTGATGATATATGTGTTTCAGAAAGACATTTCGAAGTGACATGCTATGACTGAATTTTGATGAATAATGCCGAGATCGATTTGCGAGACCGTTTTTTTCTTTCTCCTGAAGGATTATCAAAATGTTGCTTATGCCCCTTCGGAACGCCTTCATTCAAATCAAACTTCTTTATGCATAGAAAAAATTATTGTCGAAATTTGCAGCAGCATTCTTTTCCTTCACAAGTGATACCGATGATAAATATAGGACAACAGCCAATTGAAAGGATGACATCTGAAATAAAGTTTGCGGAAATGGTGTCTTCATTTCTAATAACATAATTTTAACTTGAACAAAACCTCAATCTAATACATTAAAATAACATTTCGAGTAGCTTTGAATTAAACTAAAAAAATTTTATTTTCTAAAAAAATACTAATTATATATCAATTTAATCTTAAGACCTGAGAAATAAATAATTATCATGTCTACGTTTAACCCATTAAATTCCAGACAACCTGCAAGGTAAGAAACAAATCTTTTTATAGTAAACAAAAATTTAGTCCTGAGTATCCAGATATCCTGCAGAAAATTAATTTGACGGTTGATTAAACTTAATTTCGAGATGAGGTCCAGAAAATTTTTTTAGTGGTTAATCAAACTAAATTTTGAGACGAGGTTTAGAGAAAATATTCTTTTTAATGAAAAAACTTCCTAGTAACTTTATTATTGAAAATTCAGGCAAGTTATATTGCTTCTAGATATCTTTATGATATGCGTATACCACCAAATTGTCTCAGAATTAATTTCAGAGGCTGATAAATCCACAATCTTGGGATAAGTTCCAGAGATAACGGTTTTATTTCCTGATAGGTGTTTCGTCTAGGATCAATATACAAAAATAATACAAGGGAAATCAATTGTTACAATCGGAAAAAATTTGTTACTTATTAAAATATTCAATAAGTAATTATTGTTTAAATTATTACTGCCGAAGCTATCAGTATTGAACAAACAAATTCACAAAACATTTTTTAGATAAAGAATAATCAATCGGAAGTATGAGAAACATGCCGGGCCGGTCTGTTATTATTTCGTTGTTATGCTTAGATTCACCTCTTTGCCATAATGTCTGTAAGTAAATGTAGTTAATCTCTATTTCAAGTTTTTGCAAATAATATTTTATTCACTTTATTTTAAACATATCCTATCTATTTATAACATACATTTTTATGCAGCTAATAAGCGATAAACACAATTTACTCATCGCACACTAGAAGTGCCGAATATCATTACTATTTTATAGTATTTGCCACTCAGCAGCTATTCCACAGTGTTATTGACACAGCAAAAAATTACCTTTTCTTTTCTGTCTACATGTCTAATTTTATTATTAATAAAACACTTTTATTAATTGTAATCACTACTTAACATAACCTATATATCTTGGACACTTGAATCCATTTAAAGTTTCGAACGCAACAATGAAAACTATGATGAACTTGATCCGAAGATCCGCGGACTTGACCGAAAAGCAACTTTCTCTGACACCCTAAAGTAGTCTCTCCCCGGCTTTATCATAAAGATTACTTTGAAGGAAATGGTCTTATCAAAACATTCAAACCATCTTGAATTGTCGGGAAAACTGTAACTGGCTTTCCATCCTCCATTCATGCCCAGTAGCCCTATGATCTGGATCAAAATGACCGAGGAGTTTGGCATAACAGCCTACTTTTCCAACTGATCTTGAGTTTCCCAGTATCAGGTACATTTTTAATGCCCTGAACATGTCACCGTCTTAAGTTCCATTTGGCTGTTTGTATTTCGTTATTAGATCTTGCTACGATAACCTTACAGAAACCTTAGTTTTCAGTTTTCTTTGCCCTGTTAAATATTCTACTAGTTTCTTTTTTCAAAGAGTGAAGCATGGAATTCCACCAAGAAGTATCCTTGTCTAGGGGAAAATGCAAAGAGAACAGTTATCCTCATAACATTTATGTATGACTCTATTCGCTATGACCTTATTAAGTTTTAGCGTATTAATTCATCTTGTCCTACTAGGAATAATTTCCAAGGACCTTCTAAGATCTTCCCTTTATTTGTCCAAGTCGGTCGTTCTTGAGTTCCTATATCTAATCTAGTCAGAATCGCCAGTGGTCATCGAAAAGCATACATGCCTATCATCTATTATGAATTCCTTAGGAGTTAGGTACCAGTCTTTGAATGCTTCGTTAATGGAATTACAATTAATCAAAGAATAGGAATTAGTCTTTACTCTTTGAATTCAACCTCCACAAATAATTACCAGTTACTTCTAAAATTTGGATCCGACTTGAGATCACAAACTATATTTTTTATTTAAGATTTACATTTTTTGACAAAAAAACTACGTTATAAGCATAATATTATGTTAAAATTTGATGCGATTAGGTGACGCGTGCCTAAGGGAGTTTCATGAATTTCATTTTTGGTCATATCTTTAACCACGCCGCTGAACATGTTTATTTTAACCCGTTTTTCAATTGGCATTCTAAGTTCACCTCTTAATGTACACATGTACATTCCACGAAGTTTTCTATCATCCTGTATTACTGCTAATACGTCACCATTGGATAATAATAATATACTTTGTTCTTCGGTTGGCATGGGCAAACGGGTGTGATTTACACCTATTAAATAAATTGGTATATCGGAAGGAAACGTATATCTTCGAACTTCGAATTGTCGATTTGGATTTGTGTTGGGAATAAGCCGTATGTGGCTAAGTTGTTCAAGACTAAATCCAAGTACGCGTAAAGAAGACTGCCTGGCAAGAGGAGACCTCGACCTGACACGAAGATGAGGCTGCTCAGGGGAAGAAGACCTGACTGAAGAATGAGGTCTGGCAAGATATAATATTATTTATAAGTATCATAAAGATTTAAATAACGAAATTTTGTAAATTCTATTTTATATGATTTTTTAATTAAAAAATAAGGATATACAGGGTGTTCCAGACTCAAGTGTCCCGACTAATATGAATGTATGAAAATAAAAAAAGTAAATTGAAAATTCCTGTTCCAAAAGCCAGTAGAAGTTTTAATTTTTGAGTTGTAAAGTATTTAAGCTGGATCAATCAGGAGCGCTCCTCACTGGTCCAGGTTAAATGTTTTAGAATTAAGAAACTAAAACTTCAATTTGAGTCTGGGATACCCTATACGGGCTCGATATATTACTATAGTAAATTTTAGTAATTAAATTACCTTTCCAGAGTCTGATGTCTTTCAGAAGAATGAGAAGGACTTGAACGAGGAGCACGCGTAATAGGAAGGCTATTAGGTAAAGAGTCAAACTCCGAACTTAAGTCTGTAACAGAATACAGAGGATTACATTATTCTTGAAGCAGACAATCGCATGTTGTAGTTCCAGTTCAATTTGAATATGACTATATATATTCACAAGGTTTAGACTCTTCTAACGAATTCAAAAATTATTTAAAACTTAAAAAGAATTCAACGAAGTTTTAAACAAAATGTAAAGTTTTTTAGCTTGATGAAACAATTTTTGAAACTTCTTGAAAATTTTGAAATTCATCAAGAAATTAAAAAACTTTTATTAAAATTCCTGGTAAAATTTGTACATCATTTTTATAGATTTTTTGCATAATTTGGTTTAAAAATCATTTATAACTTATCTCTTTTGGTAGAGCCATATGAATTTACTTGTGTTTTTTTTTGGGTTATGTACAAGCATTGGCACGACATCTTTACGAAAACTTTAGGACATTCTATGTCCGTGTCGTTTCGGTGTCTTTACGATAGCGTAGAGATATCGTCAGATCATAGGACTTATTTACGATATCGTAAAGACACCTTAACGACATTGGCATAGGATGTCGTAAAGTTGTCGTAAAGAGGTCGTAACGATGTCGTAAAGACGTCGCCAAATTTTGTGCCCACTGGGCTTGCGCACGGTAAAAAGGTTAGGTTTTGTTATTAATGAAGAGAAAAGTGTTCTGCAGCTTGCAATAAAATAAAATTAACATACGATAAAAAATGTAGAACAGTTTTTGTTTTAACTCTTTGCGGCATGGTGAGAATACAGTAATCCCACCTTTTTCCATATCATTTTTTGCGATTTCAGAGTAGTTTTCATTAGATTTTACAGAGGTTTTGTTTAAATTTAATGCTCGTCGGATGATAGAAAATTAAAATTTTGGTGCGAAGGGTCTAAATTTTTAAAATAATTTGTTAATACTCATAAACAAAGATGAAAAAAATCCTTTTTTGTTGACAAAATTCATTATAGAAAAAACTTTTCATTATATCCTTATGAAAATGAGTACTTGAGAGTTTTTGGGGTCGCGAAATACGAATCTGGACTCAGATTTTGAAAATTCAAAATGACGAATCCAATATGGCTGCCGAAATTAAGAATATTTTTGGATTATATCTGGAAATTGTTATACAGAGGTTTTCGGGGTCGCTGATCACGAATCTAAAATTAGAATTTGAAAATCCCAAAGCACGGATACAATATGGAGGTAAAAATAATAAAGTTTTCTGGATTTTTTTTTAAAAACTAGTGTACAAGGATTTTTGGAGTCACTGATCACGAATCTGAATTTAGATTTTGAAAATTCATAAAATTGGTACTAATTCATGGTTTAGGTGTGTAGGTGTATATTTTTTAAAGCCTTAATATTCATTTTGAATACAGATTTAAGATCAGCGACCCCCTGTCTGTGCCAACTTTCAAAAAACAATTAAGAAATATTTTGAATTTTGGCCCGCCATTTTGCATGTCCAAAATCTCAGTTCAGATTCGTGATCAGAGATACCAAAAACCCCTGGACACCATTTTTGAAGAAAAAAAATTACAAATTTTGGCCGCTATATTGGATCCGTCATTTTGAATTTTAAAAATCTAAGTTCGGATTCATGATTAGCGACTCCAAAAAACCACAAAATACCAATTAAAAAAAATCCAAAAATATTTCAAATTTAGGTCGCCATATTGGATTTAAGGTGTTAATATAAAAACTGTTTATTACATAATACTTTTATCTATAAATATTGTTTATTACCATTGCTTTTTTGAAGATTCGTATGTTCGTCATTCTTTGCAAAGTTTTTCAGAAAGTCCCTTGTCTTGGGGGGCATTCCTGATGATATTTCTGTGAAAAAATCAACAAACGTTTATGAATTTTTAATGTAAAAATTGTATTAGAAATAGTGTAACTGAAATTCGATAATTCTACTTTATTCCATATAAGACCGTAACAGCTTCTGATAAGATTCTCTGTATAGCGTTTGTATAAAATTTTTTATATTAATTAAAGGGTTTTATGAAATTTGTAAATATTTGTTTCATCTCCACCTGTATAAGTTATAAACAAGTAATCATAATGGAAAAAGTAAATATTTGTACACTCAATCTATTCATCTTACTTTTAAGTCACAATTAAAACTCTAAATAGTTTTTTTCTTGTTTGGTTATAAAAAAATGATGCGTAATTTCGAAGATGTTCATTATTAAAAAAGATTTAAGTATCCTGTAAATTGACAATCATAAATATATAATAGATGTTTCAAAGTACTTGCTATAAAAACTTATAGTGATTTGTTATTTACTCACCAATACAATTAAAAATAACTTCCAAGGTTAAGGCCAGCTCATGAAGGATTTTCATTTTTTTCTTCAAATTGTAGGAATGATTGCTCGACGCAGAATCTTGGGAGCAGCCTTACTAATGAATATTCTGATCTTTCGCGTATATATGTTTACTGTTACGAGATATTTGTCTTTTCCCCCTTCCGAGCACTAAAACAAATTATTCTGAAGCGAAGTGCGATGAATAATTTAAATTATTATCACCTTATCAATTTCGTAGAATATGAGAGATCGCACGCACATATTTATTTAAACATGAGAAAAATAAATTTTTTTATGTATTTTGACAGTCAAATGTAATTATGTCTCAGAAAGATTATCTTTATAACTTTCTGTTGTTTTTCAAAAACCTTTGAAATGGTCAAAAATGGCGAAAATAACTTTACCAGAAACTACGAGTTCCTTCTACAATTCGCACACATTTACCCAATTTCCATAGTTGTGAATTTAACCTTAAGATGTGTTACGTAATACTTGAACGCACATAACAAAAGCATTTTTGAGCATCAAAATACGGAATTTGCTTAAAAATTCTAAAATTAAAAAAATTAAATAATATTTTAAAACTAGTAGTCTTGTTTTATTGTCATGAACAGGGGCTTCCAGGGGCTTCTCCGCGTCACAGAACACGAATGTATGGTCAAAATTGAAAAATTCAGAAAGTTGATTCAAATTATGAAGATTTTATTAAATCCGTAGATTTAGATAAAATACACATAAAATAACCAACATTAATATATTTGTATATGAAAACTGAAATAATGCCCAACTAGGCGATAGCGCATGCGTCACGCAACGCTTCCGGCTCTGACATGTCAGCTGATGAGTGCTTACAGTGAGTTGCCAGTCGCCCGTCTGAGTGAAAAGGTAAGTTAATTTGATCAAATTAATTAATTTAGTTCTTCCTTTATCGACTTAAAAATCTTTATTGCGTCATGTACTTGTTAGTACGAGAGCCCCTTTGCAACTCGTATGTCCAAGTATTTAATTTGTTGTCCGTGTAATCCGCTTTATTCCAGTAATATTCCGAGGATTTCACTTGCTATTCGGACTAATTCAAGTAGTTTGGAGTAATGCACTTGTAATGCACACAAAATCCACTTGTTATTCAGTCGTAGTCCAATTGTTATCCCTTTGCCATCCAGAGTAATCCACTTATAGTTATGGATTAATGCAAGGAATTCGGACTAATCCACTTTAAATTATCAGTTAATTTAAATAATTAAGAATAATCCATTTGTTACTCGGGGAAATATACTTCTTATTCGAAGTAATCCCCTCGTAATCCAGTTATAATCTGGAACAATAAACTTGTATTTCAAAGTAATCCACTTCTAATGAAAGCCTGATCTGAAATGATCTATTTGCAATGCAAGTAATCTACTCGTAATCAAAATAATTCGGTCTAATACAGTCAATCGATAAGTAATTCACTAACAATCCAGTTTAATCCACTTTTAATGTGCATTACTTCCCAGTGGGCACAAAATTTGACGACGTCTTTACGACAACCTTGCGACATCTCTACGACAACTTTACGACATCCTATATCCATGTCGTTTCGGTGTCTTTGCGATATCGTAAAGATATCGTCAGATCATACGACTTATTTACGATACCATAAAGACACATTAACGACATGGACATAGGATGTCGTAAAGTTGTCGTGAAGATGTCGTAACGATGTCGTAAAGACGTCGTCAAACTTTGTGCCTACTGGGTTGAAGTTATTCCGGGTTTTGATAAAAACGGATTTTCGTATATTTAAAAATTAATGCATTTTTTTGAAAATTCATGTGCTCTGCTAGGAAATTAACCTTCTTCGTTAAAAACTCAAGCATTAGTAGAAACTTCAACTCATGGAAAAAACTAATGAATGAAGTGAATATATACGTGGTTGTACGACCGCAATACGGAATTATATATTCTTCTCATTAATTTTTGCAAAAGTACTGATTTAGTTGCGCTATGTATAACTTGGGTGCAAGTCAGTTTTTCCAGTAGGTTCAACCTCACTTATGTATAAACATGATATGGCTTTGCCGTAATGCTGTTTTCGAGTATCCTACTTATACTCAGAAGAAGGCAAAATATGCGAGCGCCAGGAGGGAGCAAAACAAAGAAAGACCTATAGCGCAGGCACACATCGTCGCGAGCTTAGCTCCAGAATCGCACGATTAGAGCTCCACGCCGTGGAGAACGCCTCTTCACGATTTCAGGTGACAGTTAAGTGGTTCTACGACCGCTTTCTGGGGTAACAATTGATAGTTAAGCGTGGAGTTAGAATTGGTATAGCAGTGCCTAAAAGTTGACCAAGTTTTGGCAAAAATCGTGGACTCCACGGCGTGGAGAAAAAATTAGCAAGACCTGGAGTCCCCGTTTCGTTTATTGGAGTGTCTTAAGATTTTTCAGGTATCAAGACTTCTTTTGACTCTTTCAGTTCTTTGTTTATGTTGATAATTGTTATTTTCGTTCAGGCTTTTACTTATTTTTACCTTGCGAAGGAACATACTTGTATATTTTGTGAAGTAATTGCAGGTTTGACGGATTCTATTGTTGTTGATATGGTTGTTGATGAAAACATTCGATTGAACTGGGAGCCATTTGTTCGAGCTGTAATTTGTGATTTGGCATTACGCGAAATATATGGTGAAAGGACATTTTCGGATTTGTATGAGTGGAGTGTGAGGGTGGAAGGCTAGGAGGTGACGAGGCTTGTGAGGAGTGAATTGGAAAGACAAAACTTAATTTTGAGTATAGTCGTTAGCTGGGATTTGGGTAAACATAGAAAGTAAGTTGTGTTGTCAAGGGAATAGGGAAATTGTGGTAAAGAGATTAGACTTGCGAGAACGATAAGGGCGGTTTGAGCAGGTTTAGGGGATTTTTAGAGAGAGACAGTTATGTCTGCAGGGTCTGTAACGGGTAGATAAAGAAAAAGAAAGTGAGTATTTGGGGTGACAGGCAGAAACCCTATTTAGCCATCTGTAGGTTGCGGAAGGTACTATAATAGAGTGTTCCCAGTTACCGACGGAAAAGAGCGGGAGGTGTTCAGCGAGAGTGATGGTAGTGATTTTGACGGGAAGGATATTTTTTACACTTACCGACGGCCAACAGTGCGTGGCCCGCTTAGTGATGGCAGAGATATTTTACCTAGATGCGGCAAGGGTCAGAAGTGGGGACGGCCGATATATGTATAAAACTACATTTTCGACCATATCGAGGTGCTGCCTGCCTCAACTCTTCGCTGTTTCTATGGCAACCGCTCTGCACGCTAAAAATGTTGTAAAGACTGAATCACCTAATTATATTTCATTGAAGAGAGCCTAAAAATATTCTATTTATTATTAAAGTTTTAGAACTGATTAATTTCACTTACGTTTGATTTGAAAAGAATTGTAGTGAAATTTCAGAAATTACTTTTCAAAACGAAACTTGAAATTTAAACGAAATGGAGATAAATTAAAAAATTAAATAAAAGTTGGCTAAATTTCAAATTTAAATAAAATTTAGCATAAAGTTGAGTAAATTTAAATTAATTTCTGGTTTGGTTTCTTTTAAAAGAGAAATTTTCGAGATACTGAGTAAATAAGTAAAAAAAAATTCTAATCGTGTTTTAAGATTTATTGTAATGCAATTTTTAAAATTATTTTCTTAAAAATAAATTCAAAGATGGAATACAATTTAGATAATTTAAAAAGTAAATACAATGGAGATTTTTCAAATAAGCTGGAGAAATTAAAAAAATGCTCTCCCTTATTTTTTAATCATTAGGTAAATTCAACAGAAAACTCTGGAAATTAATTAGGATTATAACTGACTCATAATAATAAAGAATATATCTCAGGAAGAAAGAATAATAAAATAATCTCCACATAGTTTACTGAGTCCTCTCACTAGGAGTATACTAAATTGTGCAGTATTCTAATTAATAAATTAAACTGAATTTGAATAGTATAAAAAAATCAACGAAATTTCTAGGATCCAAATAATTTTTGGAGCAATTGTGAGGGTGACTGCTGGACAGAAAACAAGAAATAATTTGCCATAATTTTCGAACTAATAGGGAATTTTTTTGGAATGTTTAAAAATTTATATTTTTGAATCAAAAAAGGAAAAAAAAAGATATTAACTGATTTCAAATGTTGGTGTGCTTTTTTCGGATAAATATTATACAAATAAATAAAAATTAACTGTTAATACGTACCTGCTTGCAAAAAATAATTTTCCTGAAATATTTTCATTGAATATTAATTTTGTCAATAATGTTACTACAAGAATAATTAATTAATTAATTAGCTGAATATTATATTTATTTTTTTTTAGTTTTGTATCCTTTAAATATAAACATAACAATATAATGTATATCCGGAATGTTCACGTAAATATTCGAAGTATTCTCTTTAGGAATACGTTTAATAGAAAATCTACTTATCCTTTTCTCGAAACTAATAATAATGGATTTGTAGATCCTTGTGTTCTTTTAAAAGAAAAAATTTATTTTTCATTTTTAACGTTACTTTTAACTTCTGAAACAAGAAATATGTATCTTATCAAAAAATTATTGGTAACAAATTTTCAGCTCTTTTTCTGGTGTACAACTTTTACCTTTCTCTTTCGTAGCTTAAGTTGTCTGTCCAAAATTTTAATTAAAAAAAAAACAAACTAAATGTTGATTTTTACGAATAATATAAAAACTAAGTTTACTATCTAAAAGTGGTTGATAACAAATTTGTAAATATCTTTTGAATGCACAATGTTTGTTTATTCATCTTTTTTGCATCTGACATAGTTTACAGCCAAATGAAATTGTTTATTTTTTAGCATTTATTGTGCAATGCAAAACTTTGATTTTCAGGTTCTCAAGAAAATTTCAAAAGTTGTCAGGAAAATTTTGTTAAGTTTACAAAAGGAAAAGTTTTAGATCTGTTTACTTTTTTATATAGTGAATTTCTTGGCGCAAAATGCTAATTTTTTATTCTTTTTTTTATTTTGCTAATGCTAGAAATCCGATAATTTTTTGTATCAAAAAACGTGGTCAGCTTAAATTTCTAAATTTCAAGTAATACGAATAACGACATCTAAAATTAAAATTTGTGGAAAAATAGTCTAAAAAATTTCATAAATGTTTCAACCGTTTGAATTTTTTTCAACAACAGCTGGTGAGCGAACTTGATCTTTCTATGTGGTCCCGAAAACTGCGTGTCATTCATTTATATAGTCTAACTTATTCAGTTTACTATGCAAAATTATAGAATTACTGCTTTTTACGGCAATTACCAGTAATTAATGGTAATTATTGGTATGGTAAGTAATTACCGCAATCAGGTCGAGCAAGTGCCCATCAGTAGCGCCGGTATCAAGAGGCGCGTCGAGGAGAGGGAAAAGGCGGAATTGAGGGAACTTAAAAGGAGAGAAGGCGACAGAAAGAGCATCTAATGCAAGTGAGCCGGGGGGATATCTTGTAGAAGAAGAGAGACAGCCAAGAAATTCCGGAGAAATGCGCGGTAGGAAGTCCGTTTTAAAAAAGCGTGAGAACAGGTAAGTCACCTCCCCCTTCTCATAAAGGGGCAGTCGGAAAAGGAGGCTCTCAGGTTGCTGATAGGTGAGATCAGGGCACTAAGGGAAGACGTAATAAGGTCTAATGAGAAGATGAAAGGTAAGCAAGAGGACTCAAGATTAGGACTTGATGATCAGAGTTGAGAAATAGGAATAGAAGGCGAAAGAACTGAGGGAGAAAGCAAAAGGATTGGAGAGGGAGGTGGTATCGGTAAGGTAGGAAAAAGAAATTATAATGAAGCAGATGGAAAAGGAGATAAGGGTGTGGAAGAAAAGGACGGGCAAAAGGATTGAGAATGGGGAGGGTAAGTTCGGAAATGCAAGTAGGTGATAGACTGAAGAGGTGATAAACTGAAGAGGAGATGTGGAAGCGCTGATACAGAGCATAGTTTTCATCTATCAAAATTTGACGAGATAGGAAAGGGAGGTGCAGAGAATGCTAAGCGACAGAGCTAGGAGGAAACAGAGGGAAGGGAGAGCCACAAAGGTAGGACATCGGGAAATGAAAGTAGATGAGCAAATGTGGATGTGGGATGAGGAGAAAGAGGGGTTGAAGGAAGTTTAGAGGAATTTGTTTCATAGTAAATCGGGCGGTGGGGGCAAATCAGGATGGAGGTGTAGCGATGGATCTGTACTCGCACTTAGCAGGAGTGAAGAAGAAAGATGAGGTTTTTTGGAGGTTTATCTAGAAATTTTACGTTGTGAGACTGGTAGAGATGTGGGTAAAGAGAAAGAAATGGGATAGAATAGAGCCAAAGCTGCAAGGTGGTACAGATGGGGGTTACAGGAGGGGGTCAGAGTGAAACAGAAGAGAAAGGCTAGTGTGGGAATTATACCGACGGTTTGGGATAGATTCGATCTATATTTTCACAATTTATTTTTATTTGCTCAATTTTTTATTATAATAGACTGATATTTTTAGTTCTGAATATGACTCGTCTTCTAAATCCTCTTTACTATCGGGAAAATCTACCGATTTTGTCGTTCTCTTTCTTTCCTGTCTCTTTTTTTACGATGCAGCTGATCTGCTTCTTTGGATTACCGTTCTTCATGTCTCTCTTCTCTTTCTTAAATAATCATATTTTAAAACTTTTTATATTTTATTTCATACACTGATCTCTTCACAGATCTTCCAAAAAGGTTGTGCCTTTAACGTATTAAATTATATTTACGGCAATTGTATTAGCTATATTAAATAAAGGTTTCATTTTTTTTAAAAATGATCTTTTTTACATTTTTTGATTTAGAAAGAGTTCTTGAATAATTCTTCTGTAGCATTGTGTATCTACGGAATAAATTCTTCATCTTGCGGAACATACTAGCTTAAAGAGCTGCCGAAATTCGTGATAGACGCCATATATTCATCAATTCCATAGTTCCTAATTACGCACATTCCAAAATACAGTGGTGCGCAAAAGTTTTGGGCCAAACAAATTTTTGACTATATCTGGCGAATAAAAGCGGTTGAGAAAAATTGAATATATACAAAATTCCATTATTTTATTGAACTACAAAACTACAACATTTACATATTTTTAATGAAGTTTGTTCACAATTCCATTCACATTGTTTGTAACGACAGTGTTCAAAAATAATGGGCCACACTTATCCCATAGGTTCATAAAATAGTTAACATTGATAAAATCAACAAACAAATTATTATTCCGTTGCTTATTGACTAATACTTTGTAGCCATACCTTTAGCAGCAATCACAGCAGCACATCGTCGAGGCATTGAATCAACTAACCGTTTAACATAGCCCTTCGGTATTTTTTCCCATTCTTCCTGAAGAGTTCGCCATAAGTCATCCTTGTTCGAATGTTTCTTCGTTCCAACATGTCTTCCGAGTGTGTCGCACAAATTTTCAATCGGATTTAGGTCTGGATATTGAGCTGGATGATCCAGAAGCTTCACTTTTCGCCCTTTCAAAAATTCCTGAACCAGCTTCGACTTATGTTTCATATCGTTACCTTGCTGGAAAACCCAATTTTTGGGCATTTTACTTCTAGAATATGGTAACATTTTTTCTGCCATAATATCTCGATACATAACTTTGTCCATGATGCCTTTAATCTTGTGTAGTGGACCTACTCCTTGCGAAAACATAGCGCCCCAAACCATGACTGATCCACCTCCGTGTTTGACTGTTGGAATTTGATACCGAGAATCGTATCTGGTATTTTTCGGACGTCGAACATACTTCTTACCATCGCTTTCGAATAGATTGAACTTCGATTCGTCAGAAAAAAGTACTTTAGCCCACTGCTCCGGAGTCCAGTGTTGGTATTTCTTCGCAAAATCCAATCGGGCCTTCTGATCCTTCTTGCTGGTTAAGGGTTTCTTAATAGCAACGCGTCCGAACAGTCCCATATCGTTTAAACGACGAGTCGCAGTGCTCCTATTTACGTTGACAAGGTTTTCATCGCGGAGTTAATTGGCAATTTCAGATGCTGTCTTCTTGACATTAATTGTTGATTTGCGTTTGATGATCTTGTCAACACGAATTGTCGTTTTCCGTAGTCTACCAGATCGTGGGAGGTCCAGTAGACTCTGGGTAGTACTGAATTTCTCAATTAATCTATTTATACTACTCTTACCAATTTCCAATGAGGCAGGAATTTCACGAGGAGTCTTCCCTTGTCCAGAAAGATTTAACACAGCTTGCCGAACCTCATGGGTCGTATGTTTCGGCATTTTAACTTTAGAATGACTTGATCTGATAGTTTAAACAAGTGACAAACGCGAGGAATCGAAGTTGTTACCATAGCATCGCTTCTAGAGATATCTGAACATAGTGGCCCAATACTTTTGTACACGTCAATATGGAATATAATCGAAAAAAACAATGGAATTTTTTTCCAAAACTTGTCACCTACCTTAATGTTTGGTACAAATAGTCCACATAATTCCCGCATGAATGGATTTTTACTCGAGTTCGCCTTTGAAAGAATAGATCAGAAAAACAATGTGGCCCA
The DNA here is from genome assembly GCF_010883055.1 of Belonocnema kinseyi. Taxonomy (NCBI): domain Eukaryota; kingdom Metazoa; phylum Arthropoda; class Insecta; order Hymenoptera; family Cynipidae; genus Belonocnema; species Belonocnema kinseyi. The sequence goes on from NC_046660.1 coordinate 15,264,100, forward strand.
AAACTTTTGCGCGCCACTATAGTTTGTTGTGAAGTTGTGATTATAGAATGCCGGTAGAATGCCGGTAAAATGTCCTTATTTATTTGAAAACAGGCTAACTTTTCTTATTTCTTCAGCATGGAAGAAATTACGCTAATTGGTCTTATGGTTTGTCGTCATGATAAGAGTCTTTCACCGGCTTTCTTATATATGTCACTTTAAACCTTTCTTCATGCTACGGATTATATCCCATAGCTATTCATGCTTACCATCCTCCAGTTAAACATAACAGAGGCGTTTGGCCCAACAGACCCCTCTTCCGACGGATACCCAGGTTCGAAATCAGGAAATTGCACATGTTTAATGCCCTGAAAATGTCTCCTTATTGAGTTTAATTTAGCTGATTGTATTTCGTTACCATATCTTGCCACACCGACGTTACACCAACCTTAATCGTCATTGTCTGGTTTTCTAATACGTAGAGGATAATTATACTGATAAGATTTATGTATGGACCTATTCACTACGTCTACGTCTAAGATCTTCCCCATATTTGTCTCTGCCAGTCGTTCTTAGATTCCTATACCTAATTAAATTCGACTTGTAAGCTCTCAGTTAAAAGCATACTTGTCTGTCATCTGATAGAGATTTCTCAGGCGATACGTACCAGTCCGCGAACGATTCACTGATGGATTTAGAGTATGTGGTTAAGTCAATATCCTTCTGATATCTCGTTGTCACAGAGGCTCGTGTATTTCTGTTTTAAATTCAGTTCCCATGAGAGAAAATCTATTTTGTTGAATTTGCGATATAAAACCTTAGGATACGTGCATCGGATTGGACATACAATTTTTCTGCGTGGAACGAATCAAATAATAGGAATTAGTCCGTAATACTGCTAATACGTCACCATTGGATAATGACAATATACTTTGTTCTTCGGTTGGCATGGGCAAACGGGTATGATTTACACCTCTTAAATAAATTGGTATATCGGAAGGAAACGTATATCTTCGAACTTCCAATTGTCGGTTTGGATTTATGTTGGGAATAAGCCGAATCCGTCTAAGTTGTTCAAGATCAAATCCAAGTACGCGGAAAGAAGACTGACTGCCAGAAGGAGACCTCAGAATGGCACGAAGAGGAGGTTCAGCAGGAAGCGAAGAATTGATCAAAGAATAATGTCTGGAAGGTATAATATTATTTATAAGTATAATAAATATTTAATTAACGAAATTTGATAAATTCTATAATAAGCAGTGCGTTAGATTTGTATTGAAAACTAATAAAAATAATATAGTAAATTTTAATAATTAAATTAACAAACAGAAGAAACCTTCTCGGTGATTGAGGTCTTTCAGGAGAGTCATGTCTTTCAGGCGACTGATATCTTTCAGGTTAATAAGAAGGTCTGGAAAGAGGATCACACGTAATAGGGGCGCTATTAGGTAAACATTCAAACTCTGAACTCAACTCTGCAACAAGAAACAGAGGACTACATTTTTCTCAAAGTAGACAACATCATTTTATCTTACATAAATCTTTATTCTGACAGATTTTTATGAATTTTTACATAATCATGTTAGTTTGAAAAACATTTTGATGTTTATCTCTTATGGTAAAAATTGAATAATTTTTGGTTGAATTGGTAAGTTACTGGTGCCTCAAGCTTTAATTTATTAATTCAGCAATGAAAAACTCCATAACAATATGAAAGTATCTTAGGTTTTTTTAGGTTTTTTTTTATTTTGATAAGGAAAATCGCTTTTTTGAGTTAAAGGAATAATTTTTTAAGGTTCGGCAAAATATGACGGGAAAGCATAGAGGATTCTTAAAAATTATTCAACGAAGAATTTCATGTATCAGACCACGATACCCTGAAAACTACCCTTTGTTTGTCCAAAATTCTGCGAACTGGCAGTTTATTATCAATAAGTGATATAAATTTATAGGAATTTGTATTATCATCTGAGACAGTTACCATCGATCAGTGAAGATATTATTTCACAATACAAGACGTTTAAAATCAACGCTATCAATGTTACATGGGAATCTTGAAATCAAAAGCAGTACCTGTTAAAATAAAATAAAAATTATAAAAAAGTGAACGAATTCCTTTTTCCAGATTTTGAGAGTAATGAGTGCGGGGGGGGATCGTTTCCCTCTAAAAAACTGTTTTTGAGCCTTCCTAATATCGAATCCCTTATTTTTCACAAATACCCTAAAACCGGTAGTTTACAATTTAGGATACTAACCACTTATTTCAGTAATCTATTTGTACGATTATATTTTGTATGGTAAACCAAAACTGGAGTGCCCAAAAATAGTATTAAGATTTTATGATTTTGAGAATCAAAATATTGTAAATGATGTCATTTCAACTACAAAAATTTTTTATGAAAAATTTTAAAATTTACACCTAAAAACATTAATTTTTACCATTTTTTTTGTAATTGAATTTCTTCTGACCGTCGCTTTTTATTCATTTTTGAAAAATTATTGAATTTTCATTCATGATGGCTTATTTTTCCCGCTAAAACATTCTCTACAACTCTACTGCTTCCAATTTTGGAAGTAATTTTTTGTATAGCTGAAATCGTTTGGACAATATTTTTTCTGCAACAAAACATTTTTTAAATAAATAATTATATTTTAAGATTATTTTGTTATTTTTGAAACTAGAAACAGAATAATAATTGTAGAGAAAGTCTTTTAGGAAATAATAAGTCCTCAGTTATTAAAATGCAATATTTTTTCAAAAATGCATAAGAAGCGACGGTCAGAAACAATTCAACTGTTTAAATATATTTTTAGGTGAATTTTAACATTTTTCTTAAAAAATCATGTTTTTTAATTTTTAATGACATCAGATACAGTATTTTGATTGTTAAAATCGCAGACAAACTATTTTTAGGCATCTGAAAAAATATGTTGATCAAATTAACACACAAAGAAAAAGTGCAGAATATTTTTTGTTTTCAAAGATTATTAGTATGAAGCTTTAAGCTGTTTACATAAAAATGATTTATTATTCAATATAAAAATGATTCATTATTTAATATTTATTTTATAAATTGTTATTTTACCAGTGCTACTGTGACAATTCGCATGTTCGTTACTCTTCCCAAAATTTGTCAGTAAGTCCCTTGTTTTGGGCGATGATTGGGCTGATGATATTTCTGTGGAAAAAATAAAAACGTTTATGAACTTTTAATGACAAAAATGTCTTTAACGTAGTGAAATTGGAATTTCATCATTCTATTTTATTTCGTATAAGCCTGTTGCAGCCTGTTATAATATTATCTGTATAGCGATTGTGTAGAATTTTTAATATTATTTTAACAATAATAGCGAGGTGACTTCGTGATGGAAAAAGTATATATTTACAAACTCAATCTGCAAATGTGCAAATGTAGAAAATTTTCAAAGTCTTTATATTTAAACCCGTGCAGAAATTGCCAAATGTTTGCCTTATTTCTGATTTGGGCCAGACCGGGCACACAATTTTGTGGTTGTTAAATTTGGCCCGTCTAGAACCCGACTTAACAGCCAAGCTTGCCAGTAGGTGGCGCTCCATTAATTTCGGGGACTAAAGTGGGTTGACTCCAAATCGCCCAAGTTTTAACGTAAAGTGTCAAGCGTCAAAAATATTTCCATTATTATAAATAGGTTCAATATAGAAATTAAAAGCAACTTCAATTTAGAAACTAAAACCAAAAATATATTGCAAAATTCTTAAATGGTTTATCATACACAAATGCTGGCTGTTATTTTGCTTCGTTTAACTTTTTCCGTTTGCTCGAAAAAAAGTGTCTGACATACTCCAATTTTTTCATATCGCGATCTGTTAGATAACTTGGTATTTATATTCTCAAATTTCAGTTAAGGAGGTGATATATTCGGTTTTAATATTATTTTATTTAAGAATCCCTTTTAATTAAGAATAAGAAAAATAAATTATTATGGGCCCAATCGGGGCCAGGTAGTGTTATTTCTGGGCGCAGCGCTTGGGCCCCGATCGGGCATCGCGTTACATTTCGAGTCTGGCCCCATCTAGATTGCCTGATTTGGGCCAAATTCTGCCCGATCTGGCCCCGATCAGATGCAAATTGCAATTTCTGCACGGGAGAAGAAGAATTCGAAATATTAACTTAGACATACAAAAATGGAAAAAATTGAATAGGTGTAACATTTATATTAAAAAGAAAACTGGAAAACACCTATTAAAGTAATTACGTCTCAAAAGTCTGATGATTATACTTAAGTAGGAAAGAAATGGTATCGATAATAATAATTTTTAATTTTTGAAGAGTAAACATAGTATTTTACAATCAGGAATATATAATAGATGTTCCGTCGTACTTGCTATAATATATTATGTTTGATGTTTCGACTGTCATTGTGAAAAATCGTCAAATGAGGCACGTAGAAAGGGAACAACCAATAGCAGTGCTCATTTACGTGACGTGATGTATTTGAGTGCGACAGAACTGTATCGCATATACGTTTTAAGGGGTGCAAGAGTCAAACTTTTTAAATAATAACTTTATTGTCATTAAAAAAGATACGAAGCAAAGTATTGATATTAAAGTTGGAGAATATTAAAAAAAATGTTAATTGGATAAAAAGTGACACGTTTATTATCCGAAAACCATCATGTGGAACATAACCTCAAACAAAAACGCCAAATAGAACAAAATACACTTGGAAGAAAAAGTATTTTCAAATTTATTTAATTTACAGTTAACTTAAGGGGATGATGTGTATTAAAACCATTTTTTTCATATTTTGTGGAATCCCAGTGGGCACAAAGTTAGGCGACCTCTTTACGACATGGTTACGATATCCTTACGACAACTTTACGACATCCTATGTCCATGTCGTTAAGGTGTCTTTACGATAAAAGGACATTTTGTATTTTGCATACTTGAAATCTTTTAGGATTTTTAGTTTGTGTTTGTTTATTAAGTAATAACAAATACTTTTAACAAAATTGCCTGAAAATGGATTAAAAGTGACACGTTTGCAATCGTAAAAAGGAGAAGTTATGTTTTCGTGACAGGTGAGGACGAAAATCGTACACAAAATTTAGAATTTCCTTATTTTGAATTCATTGCCTTTTTTTAATTATTTGTTAAAATTATTACTCGGTTGGTCGTCCGGGTAATAAGTGGTGGAAGCATGTTTTTCATTTTACAATTAATACTGTCATCATAAACAGCTTCATCTTATTTCACTTAACAAATCGACCCTAAATCTCAGCAGATGGATGTAGGAAACTAAATTAAAAAAAATCTGACGCTTTTTACGCAATTTTAAAGAATTTTGTGAGATATTCTTAAAGTTTAATATTGATACTCCATTTGTAATACTTTTTATTGAACATTTATTTATTATTTAGAAAATATGTTATTTAGAGGACCCATGCACTTTTTTAATACTCACGGTCCTGAAATTTCTGCACTAACACTTCTGTACTTAGAATCGGTGAGGTGGTCACGTGGTATAGATTACAATGTCGGGATACGCGCGGGAAATTCAAACTTTTTGAATTTGTATGCATGCAATTAAATGACTATACGCGGTACTTAAGGCTTGAATGTCTGATCTAAAATTATTTAAATGTTATCTCTTTGTATATGTGTCATTTATAAGAGTAAACGTTTTTTGAGATTAGGTTTCAATTACAAAATTCTAACGTTATTTCAGTGATTTTAGTTTTTAACAAATTTACGGAATATAACATCAGTCATTTTTATCGCTCCATAGAATAAGCCACAAATAATACTAATTTTCCTATATATTGGGTGACAAAAGTCGAAGTTCAGGAATCTACCTGACCAAAGTAGTTTGCGACACCAGTTGGTAACAGTTGAATTGTTTTCGATTTTTAATGCTAAATCTAGAAAGTTTATTACTAACGTGGATAAAAACCTTATGCTTGTAAGAAGATAAAGCAACTTATGTAAATATGAAGAAAAAGCTACTAGAAAATGTCAAACCTATCACCTCTTTTTCCAGTTCGACGTTTTATTGTCTTTTTGATATCGTTTTATTATCTCTTTGTGTATCGTATCCATTTACACTAATATCTCATGGAATTTAATCAACCGTGCAATAGGAAAACTTTGGATAGAAATTGAACCGAATACTTTTTTATCTTAAGAAGACTTTGATAAAGCTCTTGAATTATGCTTAGAATCATCTCACTTTTAGTTCAATCGTAAATTTTACCAAGAAATTCACGGGTAACCTATGGGATCTTCAATATCTTGTGCTGCAGTTAATATTGTCATAGAAAAAAATAAAATCTTAAAATCGCTTGATTACCCCGAGACAAAAACTTTTTTGATTTATTTTAAAATAAAGAAAAATAAAAAATGTTCCTTACTTAGCCGGGTTGGGGTCAGGATCCCAGTGGGCACAAAGTTTGGCGACGTCTTTACGACATCCTTACGACATATTGACGACAACTTTACGACATCCTATGTCCATGTCGTTAAGATGTCTTTACGATATCGTAAATAAGTCGTATGACCTGACGATGTCTTTACGATATCGCAGACACGGAAACGACATGGACATAGGATGTCGTAAAGATGTCGCAACGGCGTCGTAAAGATGTCGTAACAGCATCTTAAAGATGTAACGAAGTCGTAAAGACGTCACCAAATTTTGTGCCCACTGGGATCTGTCAAGGCTCAGATTGAATGATTTTAATTAGTCGAGCGCCAGCTAATTTACGACACAAACTAGTAAAGAGACAAACTTTATTTCAGATGCTAAAGAGCCTAAGCAAATTGTAGGTTCGTTGAGCGGACCCAACAATGATTACTCAAAATTCCCAAAATTTCAGAAGCATTGCCCATTATTATTTCTATAAACTTAGTACTTACCTGTGTTGTATAATTCTAATTTCTTTTATATTTTAAATACAAGTCGTCGATAATTGTATGCCCTCACTCCTGTTTTATCAAAGCGAGGACCAAATTCCGGACAGGGTTTAATAATTTTAGGTAATGATGCATCAGACAGAGTCCTGACGGAAAGTGAACTGCACAGTGTGCCCACTCTGAT
>NC_046660.1:15271165-15281493 GCF_010883055.1 Belonocnema kinseyi
AAATTGTGGCAAAATGTAAGATCCGCGCCACCTAGGGGACGTAGCAAGAACTATTGTCTACAGCAACGACCCCCTCTCCTTCCCTTCTCACTTTAATTTTTAGGTTATGTTGACTCCTCTTTCTGAAATAAATGCATGAATAATAATAACCAATGAAACTAACCTAAAATTGAACAAAAAAATATCTATCATCGATCAAATGCAATCAAATGTTTAAGTCTGTTGCAATCGATCTATCATAGAAAGATTTCAACAGACTTTAACATTTGATTGTTCGTTCTATCAGAACGATTCCAACAGACTTGAACACTTTATTGCATTTGATCGATGATCGATTTTATTTGGTTCCATTTTTAGTTTGTGTTATCGGTAAAAATCCATTGTGAATCCAAGTTAATCACGAAAAAAAAATATAATTCTTGTAGCTACAGTAAACTAGAGCATACGATAAAACTTCTATCGTCTGCTCTAGTTCATTTCGAATTCTGAATTCACACGAGCGCCACCTAGGGGACGTAGCGATTACTATAATCCGTTCACTATTTTTCTATGGGAGTGGGCACACCGTGGTGAACTGCTTCCGGCTTCCTCGTGCTCGGAAGATATTTTAGAGACTACTGCGCAAGACTTTTATTGGAGTCCCAAGACCCTGCAGTCGACAGTCGGACTACGGACCACTTAGAAACCTAACATGCCGACAAATTTCAATTTGGATTTTACGCTATAAACTTTATAATTGAAACCGAAGTGAGAATTCTCATCTTGACGTTTACGAATGGGTTAAATTATTTATTTCATCACTAAAATGACTTTTTGTCACAACCCAGTCACTTTCTATTTCGGCTATGTTGATGATACCCAGCCCTATCCACCGACCCTAATTTTGCATAGGAGCTCCGGCTAAAGTTTGATGCCAATCGTGAACTAATCCGCTGGTGGTGCTGTTGCACCTCTTGCTGCCAAATGCATTAGTTATAAGAGAAAAACTGTAGGCTAATAATTATAGCTAGGCTTATAACGATTATCCTACAATTTTTTCGCTATGACAAGAAAAATTATGGAAAATAATGAAAGAACATAATAGTATCAAAATATTAAAATACTTGGTTCAAAAAGTAAAGAAAAGTGTAAAATTAATTTTGAAGTTCTCAGACAAAACTGTATAAAAAGGTTTATATTTGAAACAAGCTTCGTTTAGATTGTTGGTATAATGAAACCTAAAAGCTATGAGTACCTTATACTTTTTGGAAAATTTATTTCAATATTATTTATTCCTAAAGCCATTTTTCGATTTTAAGATTTTTAAGAATTCTTAAAGGATTTCTGAAAATTTAAGTGATTTTAAGGAATAACTGGAAACTGGACGATATTTAAAATTTTTTTCAAGGCTTGAGACATAATTCAAAAAGTTTCAAAGATTAACAATAGATTTTATGGGATTTTGAAACAGTTTTCGAGATTTTAAAGAATGTCAAGCAAGTAATTCACAAGCTACTTACAAAGATTTCAAAGAATTTGAAAAAATTTAAAGATGTTTGAAATATTCAAGAGGTTTAAAGGAATTTAACGAAATATAAAGGATTTTAAGAGATTACAAAAAATGCAGAGGATTACTATGGACCTTGAATTTACTTTTTAGAGGATTTAAAAAAAGATATTCTAAAAATAATTCAAAAAGGTTTGAGGATATATAAGAGATCTTATAAGATTTTAAGACACTTTTAGTGATTTTAAAGAATGTCAGGCGAGCTACTGAATGTTATTTAAAAAGATTTTAATGAGTTTTAAGAAATTTCGAGGGATTTAAAGAAATTCAAAGATTTGAAAGATTTTCAAAATATTTAAAGATATTTAAGAAAAATTGGAAGGTCTTGAGCGATTACAATTAATTTTAGTCAATTTCGAGATACTTAGAAAGATTTCTAAGAAGGACCACAGTCTTTATTAATTTTTATTTTTTCCTTGTACTTTCATAAGTGCAAAAATAACCGTTTGAAATCTATGAAAAACACACTTCATCGCACTATCAAAATTCCAGAATTTTGATCGCGAACTATCACAACGTTGCAACCTAACCTCAATCACGGAAAATTATATTTTTTCTTGATAAATTGTGCAAATCGCACACTTCACAAATTGCCAACAATAATTAAAAAAATGGCTTTCCTATCGGAAAAGAAAAGCCATATCACAATTTTTCAATTACTTTCGTCTAAAAAAATTAATTTCAGTCAAAATCCTATATAATCAATGCTTTTCAGTCCACGCGCGTAAGTAGGGCCTTAAAATTGTTTTGTTTATAATAAAGAAAAGAAAGAGCAATATTTAATTTTCAATTTTTATTTAGGAAATTTAAAATTAAAATATTTAGAATTAAAAATGAATAAAATTGCACAAAACCTCGAATAATAAACTGCGTACAATTATTCACGTGACTCTGCTAAATGTCCTGCAAAATATAGAATGACAGGATACCACAAAAAAATTAATTAAAAATTGAATTTTTTATCTCGATTCGCAGCCGAACTTGCTCGAATTTTGGTTAGTGTCACTAAGTGCATGTATACAAAAACAAAAACCAAACACACGCCATCACACGAAATTTGAGGTTATATTAAACACTTAACACACTTTCTTTTACACGACACCCTTTATTATTAAGTTCCTTTCGAATAATCCTTTTTGCACTTTTCCCTTGATTAAAATAAGTATGGATAAAAATACACAAAGTCACACAAATAATAACACAATAATATCACAATAACAACAACGACTGAAGCACGCACGGTACACGACGCGAACGAATAACCGTCTTGCGCCAATTACGAGAGTTCGCCGACAGGCGTCGCAGCACTACTGGTAGGAGAACCCGGATATCCCGCACATGCGCAGTAGTGACTGCTGTGTATTTTAAACGAAATTTGCGTGAATAAATGTTTTTAATTTTCTTTGAAAGAGAAAGTACATATGTACTTCAATTTTATTGCAGAAATGAGGCTTATTAACCTTTCCAACTAACTGATAAAAAACAAAGCTAGGTATAAGAAACATAATTTAGAGTTAAACTTTTATTTTATTATTATATCTTTGGATTTTGCACACAATTATTTTATTAAACGTGATTCTTTGCAAGTTTTTAAACTTTAAATTCAAAATTCTTGTCTATATTAGCTAATAATTATTGATTTACATTACTTACTTCAGCCAATTGCAAGCGTCGCATATTTTCGAATCCAAGCGCCTATACGCATGATTGTTATTGGCGACGCAGTGTGCACGCACCAATTGCGCATTCACAAAGTGCTGGCAGGACAGGTGCATTCTTGCAAGCATTTCATGCGCGCATCAACGTGCGCGAAACGCGCTCGCACCAATTGCTATCTGAGTAAGTTTACGGTGCTCCAATTTTCAAATCTTGACAACTATATACAATCTACAACGAAAAGGAGGAAATGTTCTTTCTAATGTCCTCTAATTAAATGTAAGGTAAGCACAATATTTAATGGTACCATTTTTATATTTTCAGTCAACAAAAAGACAAATTGTCGACGAAAAAGTCTCATAGTTTATATTTTAATAAAAAAAGAATGAAATTTATACAACAAAAGAAGAGAATTTTGAAACTCAAAAGACGAATTTGCAACAAATAAAGATTTTTCACTCCAAAAATAAATAAAAGTTTATCTAAATTATTGAATCTTCAAACCAGAAGACAAATTTTCTTCACAAAAATTTAATTTTTAAACCAAAAATATGCCTGCTAAAAAAATTAATTTTCAACGAAACTGATGCATTTTTACGCAAAAAAAGGAAATTTTAAACTAAAAAATAACTTTTTGCAAAAAAAACAAGAATTTTCAACTTAAAGTATCAATCTAAAAAATGGAAAAGTTCCATTTTCTTCAAAAAAATTAATTATAAACAACAATAACAACAAAGTATTTTACACTAAACAGTTAAATTTTCAACCAGACATAAGCCTTCAATAAAAAAATTTCACAATGTAGTTTAATTTTGACCCAAATTGTTGAATTTTCAATTAAAAAAGATAAAAAATGATTTTCTTTTTGTATTAAAAAATTCATCTGGCTTAGTAGAAATATCATCTTTCTTTGATAAAAATGAAACTTCTCGGATGAAAATTGAACTATTTTATAGAAAATTTACTTTTTTTAAATTCATGTCTTGGCGTTGAATATTAAAATTAAAATCTTGTTTAGATAAACATTAAACAATTTTTTAAAATTTTCTTTATTGTTTCAAAAATTTATCTACTTCAGTAGGAAATGCTGTTTTTTTAAGATAAAAATGCAACTGATTCAATAAAAATTAGTAAGTATGCATTACACTTTATTATTACAGATTAACATGAAATATTATGAATATTAATAAGATTAATGTTATCGATTTACCTTTTTTTAATTAAGTAAATAAATTAACTTTCGTGTTAAAAATTAATATTTTTGATTTCGAAACATAACTGTTTCGTGGAAAAATTCTATTTTTGGTTTAAAAATGTAATAATTCATCATTGTAATGATAAATTGAATCTTTTTTTTAGAAAAAATGAAACTATTTGGTTAAATAATTAATATGTTTAGATTTAAGCTTCAACAATTTTTTTTGAAAATTCGTTGTTTTTTTTTAAATTAATTCAACTGCTTTCCATTTTTAATTATATTCTTTTTGGTTGAAGTATTAACTATCATATTTTTTATCAGAATTCACCTTCCAGATTAAACTAATACTTTAATTTTCTAACAAATTCGTGAATTTTTAAACAAAAAAGACTACTTTTCTACGAAATAAAATGAATGCATTTAAAAAATATAATAGTTGATAATTCAACCAAAAAGTGTTTGAATTCTAAATTAAAAACGGTTAAATTAATTAAAAAAACAAACTTATTTTCACTCAAACATTGTGACTTGTAACCATGTAACCTTGACTTGTAACTTTTTTTTTATCTATTTTCTTCAAAATTTGTATTTGATTGAGTTCAGCTTTTTTATTTAAAATAAAAAATAATTGATATGTTTTTGATTAAATATCAGCATTTACATTTTTCGTTGAATATTAGTTTTTTATTGTTGTAAATAATTTTCTTGGCTGAAAAAATGTAGGTATATTTTTCAAATGAGTTTCTGTGAAACTGTGTGCCTGGAGATTTTTAATCTGTTAGGATAAAAGTTCTACGAGTATTTCAAAATTTATCGGACAACTTTCTAAATTTTCTTGAAAAATCGAAAATTAAGGTTTTCAGTCCACAAAACAATAATGAAAAAAAATAAATTCCATTTTCTAGTCAGTCTATATAAGATACGAAAAAGGATGAATATACAAAAATTGTGCACTGGGCAAAGATCTATAAATATCTAAGCAATTAATTTTGGATAGAATTAATAGTTTTTGTGTTAGTCATAAAGAAAAATATTTAAATTTTTGGACAGACGAAACAAGCGATGAAAAAAATGACTAGACAAAGTTGTTCAGCCAAAAAAAGGTAAGAATTTTTTAAGTTTCTATTATAAAAATGCATCTTAAATAAAAAAATTAACTTTTTGGAAAAACGACTAAAATACTAGGTGTTTCGGACTGGGCATGCAATGTTCCTCTTCCGAATTTATCATAGAATAGGAATTACATTCAAACGCCCAACGTACAACAGGTTCGGGGATCGTGATTTCCAAACATACGACCGTGAAAGGGGCTCCCACTCCTGGGACGCATAGATTTCGGGGGTAATGCGTGAAAATGCTTACAGGCGCACTTACACGAGACACTCATGTCTGTGGAACGGTCGTAACTTAAAGCCTCGTACGTTCGGGTTCCGAGTAATCCTTCAATTTAACTTCCAAAAATAATAAGCAGTTACTTCTAAAATATTGATCCTACATCGGAACACAAAAAATATATTATCTTAGTTTTACATTTCTTTAAACATTAGAAGTACGTTGTTCGTGTACTATTATTTGAAAACTTTTTGTGATTATATGGCGAAAGCCTAAGGGAGATTCTTGGATTTCGCTTGGGGTCATATCGTCAACCAAGCCGCTAATCATGTTTATTTTTGCCCGTTTTGAAGTTGGAAAATCAGAATTTTCTCTTAGTGCGAAAGTGTACATTCCACGAAGCTTTTTATTATCATCCACTATTGCAAATATGTCACCATTGGACGTAGATAATACAGTTTGTTCTTCAGCTGGCATGGGCAGACGGATATTACGTTCTCCTCTTAAAAAAATTGGTTTATTTAAAGGAAACGTGTATCTTCGAAGTTCGAATTGTCGGTTAGGATTCACGTTGGGAATCAGACGCACGAATTTAAGTTGTGCAAGTTTAAATCCAAGTACGCGTAAAGAAGAGTCCTCCTGTCTGGCACGAGGAGACCTGGACCTAGCACGAGAAGACATGGAGGTGGAAAGAAAAGAAGGTTCGGCAGAAGATGAAGAACTGATTGATGAATCCGGCCTGGCAAGAGGTAATATAAATTATAATTATAATTAACAGTTAAATAATACAATTTCATAAATTTAAGAATAAAAAATGATTAGGTACCTTATTACATATTAAAAATGAGAATACATAATATAGTTGTATTAATGCAGTAAATTATAATAATTAAATGGGAGAAACCTTGCCGGAGACTGATGTCTTTCAGGAGAATAAGAAGTTCTGTAACGAGAAGAACACGGAATAGGGGCGCCATTAGGCAAACAGTCAAACTCGGAACTTAACTCTGTAAAAAGAAACAGAGGATTACATTTTTCTTAAAGTAAGAAATAAGTGCATTTCCATCGATCGGTGCTGCCAGGCTTTGGCGTAGCTTACAGGACGTGGTGTGGCTTATACAAAGCTTCTCAGAAAGCGCGAAAGTAGTGCAGCCAACTTTAAAGTTTACCTTGATGGCGGCAAATTTTAAAGTTGGCAACACTACTTTTACGCTTCCTGTGAAGCTCAGTATAAGACACGCCACTGCACGGAGAGAAATTTTGGGAGATTAATTCACGGCATTACTCCTTGACTTTATTTCGCTTTAGCGCGAGAACTAAGGTCTCAGAATCCTTGCTTTTAAAGCATATGTCTCGAAGTTTCAGGCATTAGGTGACGCTTCTTTGCTCTCAAGTCTAGAATTCTGTGCTTTTAGATCACAGATTCCGAGACTTTAAATTACGTCAAAATTGTAATTCTAAAACCACGCGCTTCCAAATTAGGTGTCCGTGGACAAATTAACTCTTAGCCCAAATTTTTCGATCGATTTTTATTTTTTTTCCATTTTCCAACACATAGATTTTGTTTTTTCAGAGTTATAAACTGCTAATGTATGGCTTGTAGCTCTCTCTAAATATATCTTATCAAAACTAAAGAATTCGTTATTGTTTTTAAAAAATATAATAAAAAAATGCATAGTTTGGCTATGTTTAAGTGGACAAATTTAGTTTCTTTAACACAATCAATTAAATTTATATAACCAATTGGTCTTTACTGTGATATTTTGCTGTTAGGAAACAATTCATAATTTTAAAACAAATTTAATAAGCAAATTACCGACAGGGCATGTTTATTATTTTTACAGTTATTTATAAAGATCAGTCAAAATTGGGAAGAATGTATAAAAAAAACTTTGAGTTCTTTCTTGTTTCTCCATATAAAATTTCTTAGTTAAAAAATTTCTCAACTAAAAAAATTCATACCGAATTGCGGGTGAATGATTATGGTGCTTCCATTAAAAAACGGCTTCAGTGTAATTTGTTTATTAAATTTGTTTCAAAATTATAAATTGTGGTCTAACAGCAAAATGTCACCGTGAAGGACAATTGTTTGTACACATTTAATTGATTTTGTTAAAGAAAATAAATATATCTACTAAAACATGGCCAAACTAAGCATTTACTTATTACAATTTTTAACAAGAAGTAAAAATTGTTTAGTATTAATAAAAAATTACTAGAGAGAACTACTAACACGGCATTAGGAATTTATTTCTCTGAAAAAAAAACAAAATCTTCATGTTTAAAAATAACAAAGCAATAAATTTGTTTGTTTAGTTTGCATTAAAAAAAGAAATTATTTTTTCATGTCCAAGTATCATCTCAAGAGGTATTTTTAACATATTTGAATTTTTTTAAAAGTAAATTCATTTTAATGAAAAATGACAATATTATGCATTTCTTGATTAATTTTGTTAAAACCATAACACTCGTTGTCTGAGGTCAAAGAATCGCAAAAAGAAGCTATATGCAAGATATTTATTTTCATTTCTGTTAAAAAAACGAAAAAAAATCTATGTGAAACTGACGAATTTAGGATTTTTTTAGATTACCACTTAAAAACACAAATATTCTGTGTGCTTTCGCATAGAGAAAATAATAAACATTTATTTAAATTTTCAGGATAATTTGAAATCGTTTTTTATTTTGAATCATTGGATGAATGTTTGGATGACCCATTTGTAGGGTACCATATGTGTCCGCGCACATATGGTACATATTTGTATCGATAGGGACAATTTTTTAATTCCATTTATTTCAACACACACATTTGAGGTTCGCCCGTAATAAATTTAGATTTAGTTTTCTCTTATTTTCGACAAACTGAAATAGATTTTGAGACAGAAAAACAATTAGGGTAGAATTTAGATTAAATTGCACAAATTCCGATTTTTTTAACTCAAAAACGTAAACTAAAGATTATAGATATATTGCATTATTATATTTACCAATAGAATTGAGGATTATCGCCAAGTATACGACAAGAGTAGAAAACACCCTCATATTTTTCAATTAGAGAAAAAACTGACTAATGTATTGATTAAAAATTTGAATAACAATGTACTTGATGAATACTTGTGTACTCATTAGATTACAATGTATATTCTATATGTCTTATCTTTTAATTTATAGGCGACAACGTAATATCACAATTGATGTTTTTCGTTTTAGCGAATAAGCTATATAATGTCCACCAAAATTCAATAAATAATTTCATAGCTTTCAGTTTGAAGACAGAAAATGTTATAAAATTATTATGTCTTAATTTACGGAGGGATTTTTGTTTAAGTTTTTTATCCTAAATCAGAATTAAAATGATTTTTTCTTTCACTTTCTATTCAAGCAATTTCAAGTAATAATAATAATAATAATAATAATATCAATTATTTGAGTTTGATTCCCTATTAGTATTTTCGTCAAGATTTTCGTTTATTGGTCGCTTCATTCAAAATATACTTTCAAACTAACTTGTAAATATATGGAATTTGTTTTCCGGAACAAAGACGAATAATTGAGCGGCTGAAAGTAGAAACAGGACAAACAGAAAAAAAATCTTCCGAGTAAAAACGGAACAAGATTTCTTCCAAGTAAAAATGCAGCATACTGATTCGGCAAGTAAAAACGGAACAAGCGAGCGCGCGGCTGGAGGAAGGAGATGCGCGCACGGATTGTTAGGTGGGGATAGAGGCTCGAACCGCTTCGGAGAGAGCGATACTTTCGTTCCAACAGCAGATACTGTACATTTATTGAAATTTTCTATAGCTTCACGCTTCGGTACCTTCGATATGCTTAGGGGCTGTCCATTACTTACATAAGGCAATTTACGGGGGGGGGGGGGGGGGGGGGGGGGGGGGGGTCAGAAAAATCTTACGATGTCTTACTGTAAAATAAAATGAATTTGAAGAGGATCTTACGTAAGGTCATTAACCTAAAAATTCGTATTTTTCAATTATGCCGCGCCAAGAATGCTCTCGAACCGCTCTCGGTCTTTGACACGACGCTCACTTCAGCTCGGTCAGATGACTGAGTCACACACGTGCGTGAACTTGCGTAGCTCGAAGCTCGCATTTCGCTCAATGTTTACATTTCGTCTTACGTTAAAGTACCCATACAGCAGCGTTTAGTGCAGTATTTCAGTCGTTTTGCAAAGTGAATATGGGTGTCGATCTTAACGATTTGTATCAAAGATTTTATCGTTCTTACGATAAGGCTTACGAGAGGAAGAAGAAAGATGTAACTCAACAATCAGCGCTCGAGCAATGGAACGAGGCAAAAAGTCAATACAAGGACAAAGAGGAATTCGCTAGAATAATAGATGCAAAAATAAGAGATCACGCTATCAAGAGTTCCAGAGAAAGTGACAAATTCCAGAATTATTTTATACAGAATCCAGTGAGCATTCAGTCTTTTAATAACCTTTACCCATTCGTTTTGTATTTTTTTTTCTTTGTCGACATGAGTTGTAAAATTTAAGAGTGAATATATTCCTTACTCTCATGATGTTAATATTTTATTTTTGTAAAAATCGCAGCAACCGAAATCTATACAATCTGGGAT
>NC_046660.1:15281593-15301909 GCF_010883055.1 Belonocnema kinseyi
ACCCAAAAACGATTGCTTACGCAATCGAACATTTCAAACAAAATGATTTAGATGCTCTTTTCATCATAACTAATGCACCTGGTCGAAGCGCATATAATCGCGCAGAAGTTTGGGGTGGTGTGATTGTTGACTCATATGCAGTCATCGCAGAATACATAAATCCCGATAGTGATTTTGAAATACTCGATGACGTGGATGCCAATTGGCACGCTATTCACGTGAGAGAATCACAATACTTTTTACAGGTAATTCATAGCTAATATTAAATTCCATTTCTTTCGGCAAAGTCATTTTATGGCAAAGATTTCTCTGGAAAACAAATTTTATTAAAAATTTCCAAAACAAATTTCAATTTCAAATATATGTTTTTTAGATCGTAAAATGTAAGGAAAATGCATGTTGTGGTGAATTTCGAAGTACTATTCTTTCGTTTTTACCAGATAGATTCATCCCAGCTCCTTGTCCAATCTCTTACAAGACTGGCAAAATAAATATATGCTCTATTGAGGAAAGTACCAAAAAGAGTCAAGACGTAATTTTTTTACCATTTTTCCAAAGATTAGCATATGAAGAGCCTATCCAACATAATTTCATTCAGATGCCATACGACTTGTTTTGTCCAAGCGTGCGGTTACAATTAAAGGATAGATGTTGTAAGACATGTGGCTTATATTTTGCTTCGAAAAAAGCAGCTACAGTTCACATGAGGATGCTTCAGCACACTGTTCGTTGGCAAAAAAAGAAATCTAAAATTACCTCAATGTTAGCCAAACGCAAAGATGAAGTTTTGTGTGTGGTTCAAGAAGAAACAGGGGAAACAGTAGTCGAATGGATCGACAACATTGATGTACAAACAGATTTTACAGACTTTGAGTTTGCTGAAAATATTTTAAATCAAAGTATGAGTGCAGAGCCCACAGGAATACCTATCATTAATTCTATTGAAGATTGGATTGCAAATCCATTCACAGAAAACAACGCTGAAAGTGAATAAAAAAAATAATTGAACAGCACTCTGTTATAACTATTGATGATCATTCAGTTAATATTATTTATATACAATAAAATAAATTTTATTTCACAAAATTTGTTGTGATAATTACTGGATTGTAAAATGAACACTGTGCCGGACTGTTATTTGAATAAATAGGCCTAAAAAAAACCAGTTGTACTTTTTTTAGAATTTATGGTAGAAATCTTACGTAAGTTAGAGGGGGGTTATTATTAGGATCTTATGTTGTCTTATTGAGGGGGGGGGGCAAAATTGCTTTAAATTGCCTTACGTAAGTAATGGACAGCCCCTTAGTGTTTGTCGTGTTTGTTGCTGTTTAAATACATCGCGCCTTCTACCGCTGGCTCCAAATTTCGTCCCAACTCCCCCCTCCACATAGCCTTTAGCGGGTCTCTCACTACAGGGTCCCTAACCGTGCCCAGATTTGGATTATTATTTGATCAAGACTCGTCCCGAATGAAAAACAATAATCAAAAAAGCAAAATACAATAGTTTACATAAATAAATAATAACCCATATTCTGATTACAAATTGAATTAAGCTTATTATTACTTTTGATGAAAAAATCGACAATTTTACTAACTGAAAATCAAAGTTGTTTTGACATGTAAATTGCAGTTACTCAGAGCTGTCTAAAGATGCGGAAATACAATAATGTGTATCTTGCAACAATTTGTACAAGCAAACGTATGGCCGAGTTCTCTGAATCACAGATTTTTTATTACACTATTTCCCATTTTCATATTATTTCGTTATTTTTGTCTTTGAAGATTTCTTTAACTAAATCGGTCAAAAGGACTCAATTCAAATGAACATACAAGTAAAAATTTTGTCTGTGCAGGCGACAAGCACACAACGAGTTTGTTTCAACAATTAAAAAATATGTTAACTAAAAAATTTCATTGTTCATCTTCATGAACGTTATAATTTATTTAAAAAATAATGCAATTTTTTATTTTTTGGGTCACTTTCCGGGCACAACACAAGGGGTATAAAATTCATATTGACAAAGATTTCACAAAGATTTCAATAATTTCACAAATGTTACCTAATATTTCGCAAAAATGTTTAAGGATTTCAAAAAGATTTGACAAAGAGTCTAATGATTTCTTAAAGATTTCAAAGATTTCACAAAGTTTTCAATTATTATGGATAGGTTTAAAAGATTTTACAAAGGATTCAATGGTTTTCCAAAGATTTCACAAATACTTCAATTATTTCATAAAAATTTCTAAAATATTTCAAATATATTACAAAGATTTCAATAATCTCGCAACGATTTTAATAATTTCACAAATATTTCGAAATTATTTAAAATGTTCTGGAAACATGTTCAAAGATGACAAATATTTCGCAAACATTTCTGATAGATTAAAAAGTTTTTACAGAGAAATCAGTGATTTTACAAAGATTACAGTAATTTCACAAACATAAACAAATATTTTAAAAGTTTTTCCCAAATTCCAAAGATTTTTTAAAATTTTACAAAGATTTGAAATTTGACGTAGATATCAAAGTATTTAAAAGGATTTAAAAGATTTTACAAGGAATTTAATAATTTTACAAATATTATAAAATATTTTAAAAACATTTCAAATATTTCGTAAAGATTTTCGAAAGAATTTAATAATTTTTACAAATATTCTTAAATATTTCAAAAGGTTTAAAATATTTCGTAAAGATTTAATAAAAATTTTCGATAAATTTGAAAGATTTCACAAATGCATGAATTAATTGCCCATAATTTAGCAAAGATTAAAAAAATTTCAGAAATAATAACAAAATATTTTCAAAGGTTTTTATGGTTTCCTAAAGATGTCAAAGATTTCGCAAAGATTTATAATTTTTCGCAAAGATTACGGATAGATTAAAAAGATTTTAACGATTTTGCAAAAAAAAAGTATTATTATTATATAAATGTATTATTTTTTGAATAAATGATACCGTTTATGAAGGTTACAGGTAATATTTTTTATTTAGCATACTTTCAAAGTGTTAAAATAAATCTTACATGTTTAATTTCTTCCCCTTATAAATAATTTGAATTGAGATTTTCCTGAAATTGATGATCCAATTAACGAATACTGCGAGTAACTTTTTTGTTGTTGAAAATTTAGTACTTTTTAAATTAATATTTTCATTTAAAGACCATTGGAAATCATTTAAAAAACTAATAATCCCTAAATTATGCCTTTTTATGGGAAATGTCAAGAAAATGGTATCTTTTCGAATCTCTTACACAGTGTCGATTGTCGCAAAAAGCTCATTTCGAGTTTTGAGGTTAATTTTTGAAGCATAAAAAAACAACCTGTTTTGATGAGGTATTGAATTTCAAAATCTATGAGTCTTATTGCAAGTTTTTCTTGCATTCTACTTTTCTTCGGAAAGGAAACATATTGAAACTCTTGGAATGCAAGATAGCTTGACATTTTTACATTCTCATTAATAAGAGTGTAATGTAATTGTTTAAATTTTAGATCACTGGTTTTTAACGGATCTTTACATTTCGGCACGCGCAGAATCCGAAAATCATAACATTTTATCGATGTCTGTCTGTATGTATGTTTGTCTGTATGTCTGTCTGTATGTCTATATGCATGTCTGTTTGTATGGCTGTATGTATGGTTACCTGAATGTTGTAGCCACGCTAACTTTTGAAGGATTTGTGCCAACATCACCCAGGAAGATGAATCCCAAGAAGTTGACGAGATTGATACACTATCATCATCAGATGAAGATAATAAACCAATTTCTGAAAGATTGCGAAATCTTAAACCCTCTACATAAAAATTAAAGATTTCACCAGAAACAAAACCTGGAACCTGAGACGTAATTGAAGTCGTTAAAAAATGTCAAGCATGTCAACCCGAAAAACTAACCCGAATTCGTCGCAAGGTTAAAGAAGTCATTCCGGAAATGCCGACGCAGCCGCGTGAGAAAATCACGATGGACATAGTTAGCCCATTACCGGAAACAATGAGCGAAAACAAATATATTCTATCCATTCAAGATGTGCTCAAGAAGTACATAATTCTTATAGCACAATGGGAAATGACGAGTGAAAGCATATTAACAAATCTACTAGATCATTACATTCACATATTTTCTGTTCCAAAGCACATCTTAACTGACCAGGGTGCTAACTTTGTATCGGAATTGGTTCAAGAATTTGAAAATGTTCTTAGAATCAAGTACATCAAAACAACTGCTTTCTAGCCGCAAAGTAATGGAGCCCTCAAAAGAACTCATGGAACAATTAAACATTTATTAAAGACATCAATGGCCGGTAAAGAGACGGAATGGGACCAAAACTTGAATCTACTATGCATAGTATTTAATACCGCAGGCTTGGACCCTACACCATATGCAAACGCGTCCGTTCCTCTGATTATGAAATATTATACGATAATCAGCATTACACTAAACATGCTAATAGATTGAAGCCCTTCTACCAACAGCTTCATCGGCTTATCTTATGTTCTTTTCAGAATGAATTTCACTTGGATACTGCTATAATTTCTCTCGATCACATCTGCTAACGTGATCCTCACTTCACTCGACGGATCCACTATATTCGTCGAGGACCTTATTACAGCAAAAATCTATCACACTACATGGCGACTCATTTCGTCCGCCGACACACACAGCATTGTCAAAAGTTACGAACAACTCAATCTCTTGTATAGATCCGTCTCCAAACGATGTAATCAATGTTTAGATCAATTTGAATTGGAAATCTAAAAATCCCGAATTAACAGACTAATTATTCGAAGATTGTTACTCAATCAGTTATCAGGAAAGAATCGGTATAAAAGGGGAGCTTTTAATTTTATTGGAAGCATATCCAAGACACTTTTCGGAACACCATTTGAAAGAACACTATCAACTGTATTCCCCCAAAAAATGTTAAAATTCTCACTAAAAAATCCAACTAAAGTAATTAGGAATATTTTAATTTCGGCCGCACATGATGCAGATTCCTTGTTTTCAAAAGATAAAAACATTATAGATCATTATAACAAGTTAGCCAATAAGACTAATGAAAATATCGAAAACATAGTAATGATTAATCAGATCATAATCATGACCGTCGTTATATCAGACTTAAGTGAAGACATATCGTTATTTATCCATGCAATAAATGACGATAAACAGGAAATATTAAATTCCCAAACTTAACCTCCAACTACATTTATAGAGGGGTTTAAACAATTTTAAGAAATAAACAATGAAAAGAATGGCATTCAGTTAGTAGAGGAACATCATTAATACTTGATTAATTTTGCTGAAATAACTGTTTTATTGATGAAAAGTAAATTTTTTTACTCAATTGAAATGCCAATTAAAAAAAAAAGAAATCTACAAAATGAATCACCTAATTCCGATACCATTATGGAAGGGGGTAATTTTATCACCGCAATCCCAAATGAAAATTATGTAATGATCAACGATCAAAAAACTCTTTACATCCCTACGTCAGACAGTGACCTTAGTTACTGTAAATTACTTGGAATTACTAAAATTCATAAAAGACAAAATCTTAGTTATCTCCTAGATGAAACTAAATCCTGCGAAGTGCAGCTGATAAACAACAGCATTATAATTATAAACAACAAAATATGTCAGATAAATGTAATTAATATTGAGCAAACGGTATTTTACAGTTCTTATTCTCAATGATCGTTCGTAATCTTCGAAGTTTATTAGAAGCAGGGGTGGGCTCCTCTTCCGGCGCATCTGCGGTATGTGCTACAGGTGCTGCTAGTTGTTGTGGCATCTGTTTTTTAATGTTACTTATCTCGACATCTGGTATGAGGTGGCGTTGCCTAATGACTTTTAATTGAGCAACCAAATGTTGTTTAGTCACTCTATGAGCCAGCTTGAAATGAAGACTGACGAAAAGATGATATTCTTTGCCCTAAACGTGTCCTTCCCGTGTCTTTTCCCGAAAGTCACATTTGATAACGTCTCTATTTATTTCCTGCTTTTAGTTGATCGTCTGTTTGACTGCGCACTCTGTTGTTGCTAGTAGAATGCAGTCTCAACATCAGATCTTATTCATTTGATCTTTATACATTGACGCCTTAGATTTTTAAGGTCTTTTTCCTTTACTGTTCTCACCTCGGGGAAATTCGCTAAAAACTTTTCGGCAAAAGGCCATCCCGCCGAGACATTCCTGTCGCAAAAAAACTGAGTCTGACGCTGACAAGCTGGCATTTTGCTATCTTCTTTGCCGTGATATCACTATCGGCTGGTGCCAAGAATCCTATCACGTAAATTATCTGGGTCTTTAAATCTTGGAGGACAATATCAGGCTTTTTAGAACAGTTACACTTTTAGAGCTACATTGTGTATCGCTTAGTCTTCGATCTTAATCCAGCATATTTGAGAAAAATGTTGGACAGAACCATCGATAGCTCTGCTATACGTATAATGCTGTTCAATTAACGATGAACGGACTTGCCAGAATGCTCCTGTAGTAACAAAAATTTCTTCCTACTGTACACACATTTTGAGCATCTAAGGTGTCAGAGACGCTAGGCCACATGTAGTGTCTCTGGAATTAAGTAAGAGATCAATCTCTTCTGTGACCCTACATGCGGCACAGTAAAGAAGCTTTTCAATATTGACGGCTTTATGTTGATGTACCAGTTGCATTAGAGAATATGTGCTTTTTAGAACTTAGCAGGCTCTATATAGAACCGTTCATCGAGAAAACACTCTGAGCTCGGCAAGCCTCTTACCCACTGTTCTCAATAAAGGTACGAGTATGTATGAGGTACGGAAGATCAAGAATGATGACTTTAATGAATTGTCATCATCTAGCGTGTGCTTCGGTCAAATTGCGTCAACTCACCGACGTTCCATTTTAGTGCACCAAATACGTATAGCAGTGTAGGAATGGCCAGAATATTAATCGCCGTGATCTTATTCTTCCCAGATAACTCGAAAGCCAAAATTTTGCAGATAATCTGGCAATAGCTTTCTTAAAGGTCCGCTTTTAACATACGTACAGCTTGGGTTTCCGCTTGAAGTATTCCAAGATATGCATATGTTCTTCTATTGGAAAGATGTTTAACGGTATTTCCACGTATGAGTTGAAGATCCTGCTCGTCATAAGATGATGTATATTGTAGTCTTCCATAGTGTAAATGGACGCAGGTCCATATAAGTGGTAAATGTAAATGGTCGAGTTCAAAGCTCATGCCAATTACTTTATAGTACCTATTTAAAGCCGTCACAAGCATCTTATGTCCTGTTTTAAAGAGTTAAAGAGTTTAATGCAGTCCATTTATAAAAGGTGGTTGACCTCAAATTCTGTTCTATTTGGGGGGCCACATCTGCACCCAGAACTTTTTCATCGGAGCTCACTAGATAAAGGCAAGAGGAAGATGCAGAGAATTATCGAACTTAGAGAGTCTCTTTGGAAGATCCCCCTCTTACATGTAACATGGCTAGTAGACAGTTCGTTTTTGTCAGATTTTATGACAATTCTTGTCCGCCATTGCCTGGTCGTACCCTCACTTCGGTCCTATTGCAACTTGCAACTTATCCATTATCTTCATACAAGAGAGGCCTATTCTAAGTGGAACTACACAATACTAGTGACGTAATCGTATAATTCATTGCATTATGGATTTAACCCAATGCCACGTGGCTGACTGTAATAGATGTATCTCTCAAGCGACGGGATCGCCACTCCCATGATTATCATTATATTATTTTTTTGTATTAAATTAATTCTGTGTTTCCTGTAAGCTGGATGCCTTCCCAAAACCGTGAATCGTTAATTCTCTAGTTGTAAATTAATGATGAAATGCGAAATATGTACATAAAATGCTCTATCTAAAGTACTATAGGACAACATTTCACAAGGTCAACTTTAACAAAAGTGGCAGCGTGAGACAATAGATCCAGAGAAAAACTTTCAATAGTCGGAAACCTTATTAGATGAGCCTAAAAAATGTACACTGATATACAGAACCAAAGAAGAGGCGTTGCTCATTTATTCGTAACCAATATCATGAGGGCAGTACCCTTAGTGCGTTAGTTGCGTTAGAGTCAAATGCGGAGTTGGAGCATACAATCGCTACATTTTGAGTCTGAAACATGTCTGAAGTGCAACAGGTTTTTCAACGAAAAACTACCAAAATTTATGGTTTTAAATATTTCATTAAGCCCACGATATGGTTAACTTGTGCTCGGCAGCTCTAGCGGCGTGGTGGGGTAAGTAGTGAAGCAAAAAAGTGGTATGTAAAACATACACAGAAAATACACCTCTGATTCAATGTAGAGCATTACATTCATTTATTAACGTCCCAATAATTTTTTATTATTTCCAGCATATGTTCCAAAGTGGCTGTGACGGCTATGACCCAATGGACGCGGTTTTAGTTTCATTTCTGAGTTGGTGATGTCAGCGTGACCACGAAGATTAATTAACACGTTGTTATTTGCTCAAATAAGAAATAAATGGGTGAGAAACCCGTCAACGAGTAGGCAAATAAAAATCGTCAACGACATGTGCCTACCAGTTTGGCACATTACTTTAAAATGCTACTATATATCCTAATTCAAAACAAATATAATTAAATAGGCCTACCTCGCAACGTCGGACGCTATCTTGTTCCTCCTCTTATTGTGATTCAAATGGTATTTAACTACAATTAGTGGGACGATGGTCGTGGGGGCTAAAGCGTAGGCTTTGGACCCACTCCTTCGGCTTGCGGGTTCGATTCCCGCCTAGCACTCTGGAAGAGTCTCGGTGGCCCATGCGGTGAACACTAGCCTAGCAAGGGAGTTGTTCATCTCCGGAGATTCGTGGGACCGGTACCTCTAGAGAAAAACGTTTTCTCTAAGTACTTAAGGCTGTTGCTCTTGGTGGTTCGGAACCCACCTTAAACTGTAGGTCCCCCTTCCACCACCAAGTAAGTGTGTGGAGGGTGTGTAAAGGAATAGAGAAGGTGTAAGAAAAATGTAAACCCTTAGGGGACACATTAGAAGCTTCCACTAGTAACTACAATTCTCTTTCCTTTTATTAAGCCTTTCGAAGCAATGTTCCTACTTCCAGCTTAAAGTAACAAATGAATTTTAGAGTAGCGCCTTCGCAGATCGACCCATTTGAGAGTCGGAACGCCACTTGTGTCCGAAGACTGGAACTAAAGACATTTTGTAATGAAAAATGCAGAAATTACCTTTTTTAATGTGAAATTGACCGCCGTTTTAGGTTGGATCAATACTTTGGACTTTCAGAATAATTAGATGTGAAAAATTGTATTTTTATACATGAAAACTTGGCAAAAATGAAATTATTGAGTTTGCGACAGGCACTTATTATACAGAAATAGAATTTTCACTTCGGGACAGGGAACTTCTGTGAATAATTATAATTTGATTTGGAACGGTGCGTTTTTGGCATGCAACGGAGATTTTCGAAATGAATTTGAATTCTGATTTTGAAAACAGGGAAGAGGAAGTTACTATATTCCTAAATTATAATAGAAATTTTTTAAAGTAACTATACTTCCAATTTGGAACAGGGATTTTAAAAATTAGATTGATTTTTAAAGGGGAAATACAATAATTAAATATCAAACAAATTCCTGCAAAGAATTATAATTTTTTTCTGCTAAATGTAATTTATAAGGTTTCATGGGAACCCTTGTAAAATAATCTTTTATCTTCCAAATTTCAGAAAAAGATAACTACTATTTTTCTGTTTTGTCATAGGAAGTATTGTAAATAATATCAGTCTGATTTGAAACAGAGGATTTTTGGGTTACACAAAAATCTGACAAAATAATTTTAATCCTTAGTCAAATGCAGAGAATTCCACTAGCACATTTCTTTCCTTGAAACCGTCTCTAATAAGACGAGAATAACTGATAAGGACAAGCCTAATGCCTGTAATCTTTAAGATAAAACCGATAAAATATTTCCATTACATGATTGTATAAAGTACCAGATTATTCATGATTTACATTTTTACTTAAAATATTCATGAAAACAATAATTAGTTATTCCTCGAATTAGAAAAGAT
This sequence comes from Belonocnema kinseyi, assembly GCF_010883055.1. Classification (NCBI taxonomy): domain Eukaryota; kingdom Metazoa; phylum Arthropoda; class Insecta; order Hymenoptera; family Cynipidae; genus Belonocnema; species Belonocnema kinseyi. The sequence continues at coordinate 15,291,646 of NC_046660.1, forward strand.
GAGAGTTGCCTATACACTTGTCTTATTATGGATCACTGTGATCAACTTCTTTGGTAAATATAACTATAAAATATGTCTATAATTCCAGGTATATTTTCTAGCTCTTCCGGTCAACTGGAAGAGTTCAAAAGATTTTGAAGATTTCGAATGATTTTTGAGAATTCTAAGAGATTTCAAAAGATTTCAAAGATCACAAGAATAAATTCTCTTCTGGAACAGTCTTTTCTTTTTTGTTCTGAATATTTTTTCATTGATTAATTGATTCAATAAAAGATATTGAAAAGCCATTGAGTACCTACAATGCAATTTTTAGGGACAGAATCGAATAGCGCTATTAGTTTTTATGTATCCCTTATTTTTAAAAATCTTTTAAAAGAAGTTGTTCAAACAATATAAAAAAGCGAAGTGTCTTTTCGTTCCGAAAATTTAAACGAGTATTCGAATGATTTCCATCAACTTGGTTAACCTTTCTGCATTTTTGAGACCAGTCGGCTCCTTTTACAATTTTCCCATTTTCTCAAGAGGAAAAAATATAGCCCAAATGCCAACAGAATAATTTGTTAGTATTTATGCTCATTAGTTTCCTATGATTATATAATTCATGTAGAAATAATTTTGGTGAGAATTTTTAAAGGTTAGAAAAATTGTAATGAAAAAACGTTAAAAGTTTAATTACTATTTGTTGATAATTAAAAAAAAGAAAGAAAAAATTATAGATTAACTGAAGTTTCAACTCGTTAATCTTAAAAGAGAATATAGTTACAAACAATAATTAATTGCTTAAACAAATAGTAACTTAAATTAATAATTACCTTAATTTGAGTGAAACGTTTTGGCGTAACTTTAACTTTACGCCAACTAATTGAATTTTCATTTTTAAAAAATTGTGTTCGAACAAAGAATTCCCACTTTCAAACAAATAGTTAGGTTTGTTACCGGAAGCTATTGCTTTTTAACAGATATCTGCATTTTCACTTACATTACCACCCTAAATACATAAATCTATAGGCAGCTAAATACAGTCCTTGGATTCATGGCAAAGGCCACGGTCGGCCATGTCTGAAACCGTGCATAAATCCAGTTTCCAGTTCACCAAAATGCAATTGTCTCTTTAAAAAAAATATAATCATTTGTTTCTTGCTACAGAGTTCAGTGCACAGTTCGATTGTCTACCAAATGGCGCCCCTATTCCTGGTATTCCTCGCTTCAAAACGTCTTCTCCTGACATAGGAAATTCTCAAGAAGCACCTTTGCGTAACAGGTCCAGGTCTCCACCTGCGACGAATTCTTCTTTTCGCGCACTTGGATTTGAACTTGCGCAACTTAAATTTGTTCGACTTATTCCAAACATCAATCCTAAAACGCAATTTGAAGTTCGAAGGTACACTTTTCCTTTCGATAAACCAATTATGTTCAGAGAAGAAAATTATCTTCCTAGGCCGATTCCAACCGAAGAACAAACTGTATTAGCAAAATCGAATGGTGATACTATTGCAATTTTTGGGATAAATAATACAATTCTTTACGGAATATATACAATAAAATTTCACAGTGGATATCAGACTGAAAAACGGGTAAAGTTAAACATGTACAGTGGTGCAATTGCAGATATGACCTTAAAAGAAACCGAGGAATCTCCTATAGGCAAGCGTCATCCAATTTTAGAGAATTTTAAAGTAAAGGTTTTAGATGGTTTTAATTTAGGATATAATATAACGAAGGAAAAATGAAATAAAATGCAATATTGTTCGTGGCCTAAAAACAAGAATGGTTAAGCATACAATGTAATCACTGATGGGGTGTAAATAAAAAAAGTGATGACTTATTCGTATTCTGATAATTTTTTGTTTCAATACCAATCGGACATAAGTTTATAACATTTTATTATTTCTTAAAGCTGTATTTCTTCCGATCCTTAAAAAAGATAACGATTCTGTTTATTCTTATTACATGTGTTTTGTGCTGAGAGTTTCATTGTATTATAAACCAAATTTATATTCGTGACTATTCAAGCATTTGGCAACTATTTTCTTGAGTGCTCTAGCCTTGATTGTTAAGGATCAGTCATTTTCTGAATTTAATATATTTTATACTTCAATTACGTTTATTTTTGAATAATAATTCGACAATACAGGTTTCAATCTACGATAAGACGAAATTTCCAGTCTGTAGCATTCTGACAGCAATAATAGTGATAGCTGGACACAAACGGGGAGTTGGAGAGGGGTCACGTGGGCACAGTGGATCAGCAATAATAGTGATAGCTAGACACAAACGAGTTGGAAAGGGGTCACGTGGATACAGTGGCTCAGCAATTATAGTGATAGCTGAACATAAACGGGGACTTGGAAAGGGGTCACGTGTACCCAGTGGCTCAGCAATAATAGTGATAGCTGGATACAAACGGGGAGTTGGAGAGGGGTCACGTGGACACAGTGAATCAGCAATAATAGTGATAGCTGGAAACAAACGAGTTGGAAAGGGGTCACGTGGACACAGTGGCTCAGCAATAATAGTGATGGCTTGATATAAATGGGGAGTTGGAAAGGGGTCACGTGGACAAAGTGGATCAGCAATAATAGTGATAGCTGGACACAAACGGCGAGTTGGAAAGGGGTCACGTGGACACAGTGGCTCAGCCCTTTTAATGATCATATCGCACATAAATTCAATCAACTGTATCTCATTCTTATATACGGCAGTGGCTAATAGTGGAATCCTGCAATTGTTCTTTCACCTTTATATATTCTAACTAGCTTTTAGCTGCATATTTTATTTTAAGTATATTATTCAGCTTTAAATCAATAATTGTCTTTTCAAATATTCCCAAACATTTCCTTAAGGGTGCCAAAAAGTTCAGAAGGCATGTATGACGGACTGACTAGAGAGACCATAGAATGAGAAAAATCAAAGGCTGCCAGTCAAAGGATGCCTACAGAATAATTAGCAGAACCTGGTTTCCTGGCATTCCTGGCCAGAGAATTCTTTTTTCCTTTAATGTTATAATTGAGATGGTCGTACTAGGCCCACCACGTGAAGCAGTAGCCTACTTTGCAAGTATCCAAGGACTAGTTTGTGAGTAGGTAGTTTTCTACCCACACACAGTGATTTGAAACGCCCAAAAAGTTGGTCAAAATCTGTAGACTCAATTTTTCGCCGCTGAAATATCCCACTTAGGTGTTTTTAGGGTCGCTGATTTCAAATTTGAAGTACGATTTTCCTAAAAAAATGGCAGCTACAAAATGGCGGACAATTTTTCGAAATTGTGATCAGATTTGTATGAAGCTTGGTGTACGTAGATTTTTAGGGTCGCGGAATCCAAATTAGAAGTCAGATTTTACCAAAAATGGCGGAGATTTTTTAAAAATTGTGATTAGATTCGCATGAAACTTAGTATTCATATATTTTTGTGGTCGCTGATTTTATATTTGGAGTCAGATTTTTCAAAGAACAACGCGGAGTCTCGCGAAAACATAACTTTTTTGACGATTTTCGGAAAATTGTTAATGTGAAACTTATAAACAATTGTTACACAGAGTAAATTGTTAAAATTGCAAAAAAATTCGTTTGGTATTTGTTCTATTTGGAGAATACATGTCAGGATTTCTTGCTATCAAACACGGGGTTGCAGTAGAGTCGGTTTTGTCAGTTTTATAATCGTAATCGGTAGTTGCCGAGTTGTTGTAACTATGCCATGGTGTATGATTTGTCGGGAAGGTTTATACTAATGTCCAAACCTTACCATAATGTCAATTTGTAGCTGAGTAGATACCGTTTCATTAGTTCTTTTAATATAAATTTGGCCGTTGTGATTTGAAGAACCATTCTCGAGATCCCTGATCCTCCTTATCCTTTTTCTTTTGCTGTTTTGGATCCTTCTTATTTTTGTTCTATATTTTTGGAATAAAGTAAAATTTCCTTTTTTACAATAAAGGGACCGGCTGGTGCTCCTATTCGAACAAGCATGGAGAAAAATGTCTAGTTGGGTTAACAAGGATTCTGGTTAGCCGTACTAGACAGTCTAATAAAATATGAACCAACACGCTGTCCAGTTAAATGCGCCTGACAGTCGAGTTAAAATACAATAAAAGTAAAGATCGTTTATTAAACACTGGTCAAAAGTATGATTTCATATTTGTCGAAAAAATCACACGGACTGAAGCATCATCTGCAAAACAACATGGCGATGACACTAAAGAAAAACAAAGTTAACTTTCCTTGCAATATAGCCTTGTAGGAGAAAAGTTTCCACAAGTTCAACAGATTATCCACTGTGTCGTCACGGAAGTTACTTATTCTAATACGCGGAAATAGAAGCAAGAACGAAAACACGTCGCTTCTCGCAACTATTTGAAATAACACGATGGATCGGTAAAATCTACTAGACTGCTTACGAGACATTGAGTAGGAGTAACGAAACTTCTGTCTGGCCCAACCAGACCTTTTTCTCCATGAGTAATGTGTCTTCCTTCAGTTTTAATGGTGGAGTCTGTGAAAATCCCCTACCTCGTCGAAATTGTGTTGATTATCCCCGACACGTCCTTCCCAATTCTGTACTCTTCTTCTTGCTTCCGTTTTTGGAAGCGTTTGTTGCTCTACTGATTTATCGACGGTTTAAGCAGTCGATTTAAATCAGCAAAAGCTCTCATCACAACATAAACTCAACCATTAATGCTCCGGAGGTCTGACTCCTCCGAGATACTCTCGAGATGGGCGGCTTACAATTAAGTCAGATCTTCGGCCCGCTATCATCTTTCAGGGGATCTCTGCTTTTCACGGTTGGACTTAATTTCGCTTCTTCTTGATATGTGATATTTTCATGCAGCCGTTAAACAAGCGGTTATATCCAGCTTTTGAGAAATGGGCAGCTTGACTCCGCAAAGGCTTTCGCGAAATGTGATGAAGCTTTGGATGTTTCTGGCCCAACAAAGTGTACCTACGTCCCTTGAAGCATTTGTGAACTGGGATAATGCTGCTATTATAGCAGTCCAGCAAGATATCCTTGAGATAATTCATCCACCTATTTTCGGGTGCTCTGCGAGTGCAATCTTTTTGAATCGCTCTTGGAACTTTTTTTGCTTTGAAGTTTTGATTGTTATTTGCACGAGCAGTTAGAAAAAGCGTTCGTCCATCATCTGTTAAGGCAAGACGTTTTATTGTTAGTATTAGGATCAGTCAAGATGAACTAGTCTCCAGACAAGAAGTGTAGGTCTTGATAAATAAACAGAATTTTTTCTATACAAAATTAAATTACTGAATTATGATTTTAATATTTGTCAGAGTCAAAATTATTAAAGTGTCCGTTTGTGAATTTCACTGTCCATTAATCATGTACGTAGGCTGAAATAAAATATGTTTCCGATATTTATGAAAAAACAATGTTCGCCGGAAAAATTTACAAAAGTTATAATTTTCGGTATTTTTTTTGCATTCTAGTTATAGTCCTAGTTCTAGTTTTTCGTGCTCAAATTTAACGACATTTCCACCTGGATAACGAGATTTCCACCTGGTTCAATTATTTTTTTGCAAACTAAATTTTTGAATAACGTCGAAATACACGACTTGCTTAGAATTGCGCCAAATAAAGGCGATTAGGAGGCTCTGAGCAGCGTTACCACTGATCCCTGAGAAAAAATGTCTAATTTGAAATTCAGGAACACGTAAAACAACAGCATTGCAATATATCAATAAGGGAACTTATTCTGGCTCTTTTTTTAAATTGTATCTCCGTGTTACCAATATTTGTAAAAAATATATCAAATACAAAGCAGTATAAAGAACAAATGATAATATATCATACACTATATCATTTTAACCGCTGTATAGTGAGCTTCAGAGCTTTCAATAGTTTTTATTTTCAAAACAATTTTGTTTTCTATACGGACTAAATCTTCCGTTAAACTCTTCGGGAAATCTATACAATTTTAACTTAAAATTTGTAAAATTCGTAAAATTCATAATATTACAAAAAATCCTACTAAATTGAGCTGAACTAAGATCACAAAATTACATTATTCCTGATCTATTATAACAAATAATAAATCGTGGAGAGGTAATATTTGTGAATTTGAAAATAAGAGATTCGTGGCTTGGCTTGATTTTTAGCAGATACAAAGTCAGATTCGAAAATCCAAAATCCTTGGTCCGGTTACCTTATCTCACTTATTTTTTCTGCATTGAAATTAAATAATTTAAACAAATTGATATCAGCTTCTTGATATCAGGCGAATAATTCCAAATAATATTATCAAATTTGAGCGACAATGTTTGAATTTTCGGAATTTTATAAAAAAGGCGCGTAAGAATTGGTATACCTTAGATTTTCTGGTGTATTTAAAAAATACTTTTTGTAAACAAGGATCTAACCAATGTAAATTATTTCCTTAAATGCATTCATAAAGAACTTTCAGAATTTTTGTAGTCTAGGAAGAACCCGAAAAATAAAAAAAATAAATTAAAACACAATAATTTGAAATCTATCAGACTATTAAGAATTATAATTTTGTCAAACACACTTTTATAATGCGAGCTCGTGAAACTTTAATTAATCGAAGCCAAATAAATGATACATTTTTAGTTCAGATTTTTTTGTAATATCACCCTGTAATTTTTTCGACTTCTCCTTCCAAAAAATTAGTTTTTTTTTTAAATTATATTTAGAGGTTTCGCAAGCCCCTTGAAGTTTAACACATATTTCCCATGAGAACAAAATCGCTTACGTGAATTTTAAATTATTGTCTAAATAGCACCCCTATTAGTCTGTTATATAGTTTTCAAAAAAAAATTATAAGTGAAAAATCAGGGCTTGAGAGTTTGTGGCGCTAATCATAATTTTTCGGTAAATTACTTATTCTTATCATAGAAATTACATTGGGCGGAAAAAAACATAATTATGCTAAAAATCACAAGTGTTTTAAATGACAATCTCTTTTGTCAATATATTGTAGTACATAGTAGAGAAGTAGATTTTTTTTAATTGGGTTAGAGAATTTAAGTAAAGAATTATAATTTTTACTTTCGATTGGGAAATTTTTGTGAATGATTATAATTTGTATTCGAAGTACCCGAGTTTTAAACAGTAATTTGCGTCAATAATCAAAACAATGACCACCCAATGGGTATGGAAGTGTACTGAGATTCTTATTGGTATACTTTATGTTTTTGGGGTCGCTGAACACGAATCCATTTGCAAGAATTGAGCCAACACGTCAGGATTTGCAGTAAAATTCAAAAAATGGTTAAAAACCTAGAATTTCTGCATAAATTTCATCTCCAAACCTACATACCCCAAATGTTCAAGCCTCAAATACACAAACTAAGAAGCCCCGAACCCACAAACCCCAAACCTGAAACCACAACCCCTAAACCCACAAGCTTCATGTCAAAAAACCCACAAACCCCCTACCAACAAGGTCCAAACCCACAAACTCTAAATACACAAGCTCCATATCCACAAACGTACAAACCCCAAACTCACAAGCTCCATATCGACAAGCGTACAAACCCCAAACCCACCAACCTCACTTTCACAAACCCAAATACCTCACATCTTATAATACCAATTGAGAAATTGGTATAATTTGGGTTTGGTAGGTTTAGGGTTCATGAGTTTGGGCTTGTTGGTTTGGGATTTGTACGTTTTTGGACATAGAGCATGTGAGTTAGGGGATTGTGGTTTTGGGGTTTGAGGGTTTGGACTTCGTGGATTCGGGATTTTTGGTTTGGGGTTTGTACTTTTTTGGATATGGACCTTGTGGGCTTAGGGTTTGTGGGTTTTAAGTATGGGGTTTGTACGTTTGTGAATATCAAGCTTCTGGAATTGGGGTTTTAAAGTTTGTGGGTTTGAGTTTCATTAGTTTGGGGTTTGTGAGTTTGGGGTTTGTACGTTTGTGGATATGAAGCTTGTGGGTTTGGGGTTTGTACGTTCGTGGATATGGAGCTTGTGAGTTTGGGGTTTTTTAGTATCAGTTTTGTGGGTTTGGGGTACGTGGATTTAAGTATGTTGGTTTGGGCTTTGTACGTTTGTGGATATGGAGCTTGTGGATTTGGGGGTTTGTGGGTTTGGAGATTTTTGGTTTGAGGTTTGTGGGTTTTTTGATTTAAAGCTTGTGGGTTTGGGGCTTGCCTTTAGCTATTAGAATTCCAGTAGACTCTCAAAATTATTTTGTGGTCCTGTGTAATTTTCCCTTCCAAATAGGGAATTGCCTAACAAATTATAATGAATAATCCTGCATTAGAACAGGGAATTAAAAAAAATGAATTTAATTAAAGAACAGATAATATATTTAAAAATACAAATAAAATTCTCGGAATACTTAAAATTTGTTCATACAACCGGTAGTTTTTTCTTTAGATCGAACAGGTAATATTGGAAATCAATATTGAGTTTTATTGTTAAAAACAGAAAAAATACGGTTCCAGTTTTGAATTTCAAAATCAGTTATTTTTTTTGCAAATAAGAATTTGCCTAAATTTGAAACATTCTTTTCTTGAATTTTAGATAAAAGGGGGTTATAATATTTTTTAATTATAATATCAAATATGGTAGAGAAAAACAATTCTAATTTAGAACTCTGAGACAGAAAAATTTCCGTTAAAAATAATGATCTAAATTTGCAAACAGGGAGTTTTTAAGATAGAACAAAATTTATGGAAAATAATTTTTATTTTTATTTATAAGAAGAGATAATGAAGCACGTAAATTGTTTTAGCTTGAAACCAATGAAATGCAAACATCTGAGAACGAGATCCTTGACGTTTCTGATATTTATGATCACGACTACAAGAAATGTGTAATCTATAATCAAATAAAGCGCTAGATTATTGATGAGTTACTTCTTTCAATAATTTGTTCATTAATACATTAATTAGTTATTCTTCAATTCAGAAAATATGAAGATTGATTCTATTTTCGTCTTACCCGTGGCACTTATCCTCAATTATATTGGTAATTATAATAATAAAATATATGTATAATTTAACTCGATGTATAATTTGAAAAATCTTGCCATTTCCTGCTATTATTATTATTATTGTTATTATTATTTTATTATTATATTATATTCAGATTTTGAACGAAGAATTTTTTAAAAGAATTATTATGATACTGAAATTAAACAAGGATTTCTTTAAACCTCTTTCTTCAAAGTGGAACGAAACTTATTTTAGAAAATTCCATATTCGCCAAAAAGTCAAAATCATATTTAAATCATTTCCGTTGTTACTATATCTACAAAATCATAGAAAATGTTTAGAAAAGTTTAGTGAAAAAGTTTTAAAACAAGAAAGAAGCTAATCAAACTTCCTTGAAAATTATACAAATAAAACAATTTTGTGACGTTTACGAATTACCAGATTGGACTATCGAATAAAAAATTGTTCCATTAAAAATATTCTCTACTAAAGTTAAAAAAATAATAATTATTATTTATCTCTACGCCCTTGTGACCTGAAAACTTTTTCATGAATAATTTTGGTTTATGAAACTTTTTTGTAAAATATTGTAAAGTTTCTTTGTAAAACACTGTAAAACATTTTTTAAAAATATTAGGAGGAGTTGTGCAAACAATATTAAAATAAAAATTTTCATCTAATAATCTGTTAATATTTTCGCTATTAGTTTTTAATGATTTTATCAATAAAGCAAGACCATTCTTTATAAAATGATGAAAAGTTAAAAACTTGTAACGAAAAATCAAATTTTATTTTACATGAACGATTTTATCAAATTACTTTTTTTTACTTTCGAATCTTATTTTTGTCTCATTACACGTTTTTGGTATTTCAGTACTATATTTTTTGTAAATTCGAGCGAAGAAAATCACTAGAAATTTAAATTTAAATTATTATTCTTATTTAAATGATTTTATTTGAAATAAAAAACAGTTGAGTGAAACCATAATTATACTTTTTAACAGAATGTTTTCATCCTTGACCAAAATAGTTTAATTTCCAATAGACTACAAAAGTTTTCAATCAAATAGATGAATTTTCAACTAGAAAAGATTAGGATTTTATCATCCTATACTACTAATTATTTTCAGATTTCTCAATCATCCCCCATCTTTTCATTAATTGCCTTTCCCTCTCCTTTTTTTCCAATTCTTCATACGAGGGTAGTTCAATAAGTCCTTAGAATGAAGTATAAAAACAATTTTTTTTAATTTTTCAACATAATCTCCTTGGAGCTCTATACACTTGGCCAATCGCTTTTCAAGTTTTTTTAATCCTTCAGAAAAGTGCGTTTTCGGAAGTTCCTCAAAAT
>NC_046660.1:15302009-15303505 GCF_010883055.1 Belonocnema kinseyi
ATCTAGTCGGGAGTGGTGCTGACTGAAAACAGATGATTTGGAGCGATTCGCGCGCCATCTGTTGGTCATTCTAAGGACTTATTGAACTACCCTCGTAGCTTACTCTAGTTCCGTCTTCTATATCTCTATCATTAAAGATCTCTCTTCTCTCTTCTTCCCATCTTGTTAATTCTATCGACCTCCCTCTCCGCACTTCTACCTTTATCAAACACTTTCTTGCTATTCCCCTCCCTTTCCCTCCATCAGCTTCGTATCAAATTTTCATGCCCTCTGTTATGCTGTAGTACTCAATTTATCCCTATGCGCTTCTTCTCTCATCATACGAGTATATCCCGGCGTTCTCCAGTCCACCCATAGTGCCCAGCTTATTTACCTTTCTTGTATGCTCCGCATTTGTATATCCCAAATACTTAAACTGTTTTACTCCTTCTAACTCTATCCTCTTGCATCTCCCCGTCTATTCTTTCTTTCTTCCCCCTCCTTTTCTAAACCTTATTATTTTTCTCTTTTCTACATTTAAATTCAACCCTTTTCCATCAAAAACTCTTTTTAAAATGCTGCCATCAACATTCTTTCTTCTGCGTATGCCAGTGTATATATCTTTTCCTTCCCTATCTTGACTTATCCCCAACTTTTTTCCCTAATTTTTCTTCAAAATATGATATTAACATATTAAATGAAACTTACTCCTATCACCAACCCGAAACTATCTCCTACTTGCTTTCCTACCTTTACCCTGATTTTTTTTTTCTAGAAATTTCCGATACTCTCTCTGTAATCCCTCTCTTATCCCCCTTTTCACCATAATATACCTAATACCATGACTATTTCTTCGCTTGTGATTTCTTCATCCTCATCTGTTTCGCTACCATATTTTCCTCCTTTTCTAACTTTTTATTTAACCCCTCCAAGTAATTTCATAAAATATTTTTTCCATTGAACCATCTCAATATCCTGATTTACTCGTTTCTATTTTCTTCTCTCTCCATTGACCACATTCCAACCCTCTTCTTCTGTCCTAGCCTTCTCCGCCTCTTCTTCAAACATTATATTTTCTTGCTCTTTTTTTATCACACAACTCAGTATGCTCCTTTTTTCCTATATTTTTCTCCACTACTTTTGCCTTGTCTCAATTTTCTTAATTTCCTTCTCACTTCCTACTTCTTCTGTTCACATTCTTCATCCAGTCCACTTATATCCCCTTCTTTAGTAACTTCTTTTTTGCTTGTGCACTCGAATATTTCTTTCATTCTTCTAATCATTATTTTTATTTTCTCGTTTACGTTTTCTTTCCCCATTTTAATATTCCTGACCACCTTTTCTTGAAACTGTTCTTTACCTTCCATTGATCAATCTTCACTTTCTGCTCTTTTACTTTTACTTTCTCCTTAGACATTATGTTACTACTATTTTCATCCTCTAATGTCACTATTATGGGAAATTGATCCGAATTTACAAAATTACCTACCTCTAGTTCCTTGACTTTCTCTTGCATA
>NC_046660.1:15303605-15309658 GCF_010883055.1 Belonocnema kinseyi
ATTTATATTTACATATTATATATTTATATTTTATATTTGAAATAACGTGACCTCAAAATATACGCATATAAAGAGGCGCGCGAAGTACACAAATCGTGAGAATCGCCAGCATTGAAATCTGGAATAATTAAAATCCCAGTCTCTTGATTTTATTTCAAAGTAGTTAGCAGATAGGAGATATAAATAGAACCGCGAAAGTGTTCCGACCGACAATCGTGCACCTTCGATTTTTCAAATTCAGAAGAGGAGAAATGGGTTGCGCGCGCAACTCAGTCATTTACAGCGTCTCCTACTATATTCACACGGACAAGACGTATGATAGTATTGGAGTGAACGTCGTTTCAAATCTGGGATCACTGCACAGCACTGCGATTTCGCAGCGATGAGAATGGTTTTTATAACAAATGTGACCGAAACTTTTCTCACCGCTGCTACATAACAATGCGCATGCGCGTGAAAATAATGCTTTTTGAAAACGTTCGAAAACTGTGAATTCGGAAACAAGTAGGCTTTCGCGAGCATTAAAGAGGCTTTCGCGATATCCTAACTTTGAAGTCAATTATTAAATAATTATTCATACCATTTTTATTTTTATCTTAATATAATTGAGAATTGATTGTAAAAGAAAAATTGAAGACAATTTTTTAATTTAATTGGTATATCAGACAATTTTCAGAGCTCATTTGACAGTTGATCGGTTTTAAATGTTTAATGAATTCAAAATCAAAAAAGGTATTTAAAATATTTTCGCAAATTTACAAAATAAATTTCTCTACTATTTAATACCTATCATTTCAGTATTATTATTTTGTGTAAAATGTAAGTTACGGTAATAGTTAAATATATTACAGCTTAAATTAATTCTAATTGGCTATTTTTTAAACAATTCGTATTTAAAAATTAGAGTTTGGCTATTTTTCAACAAACAGGCTCAATTTCTGTTGCCAAAATCGATTGGGCATGTTTTTACGATGAATCCTTTCTCTAAAACTTTATAAATTGACAACAATTTATAATTACTTTAAAAAAAGTTCCAAAAAAGAGTAAAGTTTGTGAAGCGAAAGAAAATAGTTGTCCACGTGAAATCAAAACGAAAATTCCTAGTGCTAGCAGATAAAAGCTGAGCCAGTTTTAGTGATTTCCTTGAACAAAAATTGTGCCGAATTTCGTTAAATAATATTGTTAAAATAATTCATGTTTACAGTCAATTTGAAAAGTATCACAAAAAAGATTCGTCGATATTCGTTGTGCATTCCATAAATAAAAATACAGCCTATTTTAAACAATCGGCAAAAATGTGGATTTTTTAATGAAAATTGTTTAAATAAATAATAATTGTTTTGAAAAAATTCTCAATTGTTTAATTAAAAAAGCCTCTCATTGAAAAATTAGTCAAATTGAGAAACTGTCTATAAATATTACTTAAAAGATTGCCAAACAGCAACTATTCTTAATCATTCATAAAGAAATATTAATTAAAATTATATGTTAGACGATAACTCAGAATTTAACTAAGATGAGCATTGTCAATCCTGAAATATAACTCGTTTCTTAATTTTTTTTATAACCTGAACCAGAGTTTTTTACATTATTTAAAATTAAATAAAAATTATATTTGTTAACATATAACAATGACGATATTTATAAACAATAAAATCGATAAATGCAAGATTTTGGCATTTACGCGTAAAAAGATGTTGATTTTTGCACAAAAGTGTAAAAAAATTCAACAAAGTGAGCCTTAATCATTTAAAATTCTAGTTTGTCACAAACATTACATGAAAATTATTGATATAAATTTCCACAAATATACATAATAAAATAAAATATTCCCGGTCATTTCTTGGTTCGCAAACATATTTCACGGTCAATAAAGTTTAAAAAATCATACTATATTCTAAACATTTTTGCATTTGAAGAAATGAAAAATAAGCCAGAAATTAAAGCATTCAAAGTAGAACTCTTGAATTTTAAACTTTTAAAATTGCAGTTTAAAAGTTTTCCAAATACATTTTTGTATTAAATGTTCAATAATTGTCATGCATTTATGTTATTCAGTTATTTTAGGCTAGAAACATTAAAAATGTAGAAATTAAATTTTTTTACACTTAAAAGTTTTAAAAACAGAAGTAAAATCATTTTAATTTTTAATAGTTTAAGCCTCCTTGAAAATCTTGAAAATTCTCTTTCAAAATTTTGAAAAATCTTGAAGTTATTGTACATTTTTCAAATTTTACATTATTTTTCCAATTTTTTAGAAGTTCTAAATTATTTTTAAAATTAATTGAATTTGTCTTGCAACTTTGAGAAAACCGTGCAAATCAAAAAAATTTCCTTTAAATTTCGATTTATAAATAACATTTGAACACTTATTATTGGTAGGACGAATTAGAGTAATTTTAAAGATACTTGGAAACTTTTAAAACTATTCAAAATTAATTTAGAATTTTTAAAAAATTTTCCAAACTTGTTAAAAAAGAACTTGGAAGATTTTAAAGATTTTTTTTTATTTGCAGGATTTTCTAAGAATTGTAGGCAAAATTCTATTTATTTTATAATATGTTAAGAAGTTCTAAAAAAATGAACACTCTTCGTTTAAATTACATGATTTCATTAGAAGTTTAAAATTAATTTTCAATCTTTTCAGAACTTGTAAATATCGCATAAAATTACTCACAATTAGTCACAATAATTCTTCTTCCTAATTTGGAAATATCAAATTAAATAGGTTAAAAATGGAACCAATTAAAGCAGTTATAATCTGGAAATTCTTAAACTTTGAACGGATTTATAATCGTTTTATTAAATGAGTTATTATTCAGTTTTTAATACTTGAAGTACAAATCCAATTTTTTAATTATTGATTTATTTATACTTGTAGGAATGGAAGCTTCTAATGTGCCCCCTAAGGGTTTACATTTTTCTTACACCTTCTCTATTCCTTTACACACCCTCCACACACTTACTTGGTGGCGGAAGGGGTACCTACAGTTTAAGGTGGGTTCCGAACCACCAAGAGCAACAGCCTTAAGTACTTAGAGAAAACACCTTTTTCTCTAGAGGTACCGGTCCCACGACTCTCCGGAGATGAACAACTCCCCCCTTGCTGGGCTAGTGTTCACCGCATGGGCCACCGAGACTCTTCCAGAGTGCGAGGCGGGAATCGAACCCGCAAGCCGAAGGAGTGAGTCCAAATCCTACGCTTTAGTCCCCACGACCATCGCCCCACTCCGATTTATTTATACTTACAATTGATAAAATAAAAATATTATTAAAAAATTCTTAACTTCCAACGCTTTTAATTTTGTAATATTTAAGTCTTGAATTGTTAAATTCAATTTCGAAACAGAGTTATAGAAACAGAGTTTCGGCTAGACTGAATATTTCGATAGAATATTATTTTAAAGGCTTGATACCAGTGGTTTTTAAATCTTTTGATCTTCAAAACTGCATATTATAATTCTTTAAATTAAAAGTCTACGTAAATAACACTTACATCATCATTTAAAATAGTTACAGCACACAAAATTTATTCTATGTTAGAAAAAACATTATAACATCAACTTTACATCAAAAAATTTTAAACATAAATATTATGTTATGGAATAAAACCGTCTACAACTGTTATTTTAAAATTCGATGAGACTGGGTAGTCCTTGCCTACAGGACATTCATTAATTTCTTCTTCTGTTATATCTTTAATCGTGCCTGTGTTCATGTTTAATTTCACCCGTTTTTCTGTCTGAAAACCAACGTGATGTTTTCTCGTGTATATTCCATAAAGAACTCTATTATTCATCCCAAATATTGCAAGAGCATCACCATTCGATTTTGATAAAACAGTTTGTTCTTCGGTTGGAAGGGGCCTTAGGAGATCATGTTCTTCTCTAATCAGAACTGTTTTATGGCGCGGAAAAGTATATCTTCGAACTTCAAATATCCGGTTTGAATTTTTTTTGGAAATAAGGCGAACAAATTTAAGTTCTTCAAGTGCAAATCCAAGTACGCGTATAGAAGAATTCCTGGCAGGAGGAGACCTGGTTCTGGCACGAGCGGACGGCGCTGCTGAAGAAGCCCTGAGCGAAGAACACTTCGATTGAGAACTAGCAACAGGTGACCCTTCAGGAGAATGATTTGTGTCAGTAGAAGGAGAATTTCCGGAACGAAAAACATCAGAGATGGGAGCACCATTAGGTAGGCAATCAAACTGTGAACTTAACCCTATAACAAGAAATAGATGATTATATATTTCTTTAAGTAGACATAATATGGGAAGACAGCGCCTCCACAACGAAATTTGAATATCTTCCTTATGCCATCATTTTGGGCTTCATTAGGCTTTCTTTGGACATTGTTGCCGGTTTTCGGGCCCTTTAAGTTTTTCAAAACACCGATTTTTTGGTGGAGGTGGTGGCCGCCAGCACCTCCACTAGAGAAAATTGAAAGAATTAAAGAATACACTGCCAGAATTTTTTGCTTTTTTCAGCTCTTCTTTGACAGCAATCCCGATTCTCCGGATCTCTGATTTTTCTCAAAGAAACGGACTTCTGGGTGGAGGTGCTGGACGCCACAAAGAAGAGAAAAAATTAATTTTTCGTTCAAAATAACGACAGATTCAGACAAAAAAAAATTGGTTGAAACTGATAAAATTTCTTGAGGAGTTGTTAAACCGCATCTTTAAAATAGGCTTATATTTTTTTTATAAATAAACAAAAATTATGTGGAAGCTGGCGAAATGTGAAAGCGTTCGAAGAATGTTTTTCACGAGTTTTAATAATTTTACCTTCTGTTAAGTTATATTGCAAGAACTTAGAAAAAACAATACAATGATGAAGAAACTTTTTCTTGAAATTATTATTGTTAATATTATAAACAAATTAAATTAAGAAATGCATTAATCAGCCATTTTCCGACAGAAAAATTCGGTCTTTTCGACGCAGTTTTTTTTATTAGGAACTTTATGGTAATTTTGAAAAAAATCATAATTTGTTAATTAATGTTATGATTTTTTAAAACAAATTCAATAAACAATTACATTATTCGGGCATTTTTTGGCAGAAAAACTCGTTCTTACGAATGCTAGACCTTTCAGTTGGGAACTTTATGACACTTTCAGCAACATGCATAACTAACTGAGAAATATAATGAGTTCTAAAACAGTTTTAATTAAAAAATGAATTATTGAGGCGTCTGCCAGAAACAATTATGATAAGATGATACATTTTATTAATTGTTTTAATCAATTTAACAAAAAACTGCATTATCCGGACATCTGTTGAGAGAAACATTTTTGTCTTGTCTTGTCTTGTCTTGTCTTGTCTTGTCTTGTCTTGTCTTGTTTTGTCTTGTCTTGTCTTGTCTTGTCTTGTCTTGTCTTGTCTTGTCTTGTCTTGTCTTGTCTTGTTTTGTTTTGTTTTGTTTTGTTTTGTTTTGTTTTGTCAGTGTTTTAAATTTGGAACTTTAAGATAATTTGATTGAGACTCAAACTGAGTTCATAAATTCTCTAATGTTTTAGACAGATTTAATAATTATGTTCATTATTTGAACATTTATCGCCAACAAAGTTTTTTTTTAAATTTCAGTCCTCACAGTTTAAGCTTATCATTACTTTCATTTTTCAAATAAGGCTGCAGGTTCTGCATAACTCACTTATTTGTTGAATTTGTTTTGAGAAAAATATATCATTTATCAACTAATTATGAATTTTTCTGAAATTATATTGAAGTTGAAATTGATAAGACTCAAATACAAAAAAAAAATTTCCGTCGACAAATGCCCCAAAAATGCATTTGTTCAATAAAATTGTTAAAAATGTCATAAAATCAATCAATAATTTTTTTTCTGAAATAACCATGATGTTCCTAATTGCAAAAGTTGTAATCGAATAAATACGAAGTTTCCTTTCGACAAATGCTTTGTCGATAGACTCAATGGTAGAAATATCAAGAAGCAAAGCGCCAACATCTGGCGGCAACTTGAACTAAAAGTATCAATGGGTGACGTATATGTGCCATGCATAAATTGTATGCATGTGAAAAAAATTTTAATTTAAT
>NC_046660.1:15309758-15315038 GCF_010883055.1 Belonocnema kinseyi
AAAATTAAAAAAAGGAATCAGGACGATTTTAAGGCAATTTTTTTATTTTGCAGTTTTTTTAATTTTAGGAAAAAAATCTAATTAACACAATAAATCAATTTTTAACGCAAAAGTTTACTTTTCAAGAAAATTAATTAATTTTCTATGAAATAATTGGTGTTTTAACTAATAAAATGTACAGGATAAAGTTTCAAACAAAAATGGAATAGTACAATTTCCAGATAAAAACTGTGCTAAAAAATTGAATTGAACAAGACAAAAAAAAGAATTTTCAACAAAAATGTTAAATTTTCAAGGGAAATGTGAATTTTTGACCAAGAAGATTAATGTCCTAAAAAAAATGATTTTCCAACTTAACCAATATAAACGATTAATTTTTCATCAATCATATAATAGTTACATTTTCAGATAAAGATGAATAATTTTTTAAAGAAAAAATTAATTTTAAACAAAGTTGTTAAATTTTTGACAAATCAGATGAATTTTCGACCAAGAAAATTGATAATCTACAAAAAAAGACAAATCTTAAATTAAATACATGAATTTTTAAAATAATTATTTAATTTTATAGTAAAAAAGACATATTTATAGTTTATAATTCAACCGAAAAATGTAATTTTTAATCAAAAAGTATAAATTTTCCATAAAACAATTTAATTTCTACAAAGAAAAACGACCTTTTAACAAAACACATGATTTCTTAACCAAAATTGGTATTGATTGATTGTCAGTTTCAAAAATATATTTTCAACGAAAGAGATGAACCTTCAATTAAAAAAAAAATAGAGTATTATAATATAACATAATTATAATATTATCATTATTAATATACGTATATATTTATATATATATATATAATAGTATTAATATTTATATAATTTATATTTTATACATGAAATAACATAACCTCAAAATATACGCATATCAAGAGGCGCGCGATCTATTCAAATCATGAGAATCGTCAGCATCGAAATCTGGAAATATTAAAATCCCTGAATTTATTTCAAAGCAGTTAGCTGTCAGCAGATAGATATATAAATAGAATCGACGAATTGCTCCGACCGGCAATCGTGCATCCTCGAGTTTTCAAATTCAGAAGAGGAGAAATGGGTTGCGCGCGCAACTCAGTCATTTACAGCGTCTTCTACTATATTCACACGGACATAGCCCTGTCATAGTATTGGACCGCATCTCCTTTCAGATCTGGGATCACTGTGCCTCAGTCGACTAACGAGGATCGCGCTGCTCGGTCGTGTACGTCACGGTGTCTTCAATAAAATTCCCGTTGTTCGGACACTTTGTGTACGCTCATTTCACCTACTCCTTATTACTCCTTCAAAAACTAATATTTTTGTTTATAAAACTAACTTAAAAACTAAATGGTCGAAAATGAAACTAAATTAAAAATCTATTTTTTGTTGAAAATTACTTTGTTTATTAAAAATTCATCTTTTCGATTAAAAATACTACTGGTTTTTAAATTGTCTTTTTGTTAAAAAATTCTACTTGGTGTAGCGTTCATATTTTTAAATGGAAATTCAAGTTTTAAATCAAAAATTCATTGATTGTGTTGCAAGCCCTATATTTTTTCTAAAATGTTAAGTTCGATTCTATTACTTAGTTCAAGATTGAATGTAATTGAATAAAAGCAAAAATATCATCTTTTATATAAAATGCCGGAATCACAAATTAAAATATACATTCTCAAATTTACAGTATTATAACGTAAAATTATTAATAATGAACAACATAAAATATTGAAATAGTGACATCGGCTTCCATACAATTTCAGTTTTAGAAAAAAGAATAAATTTTCTTTTAATCATAAAAAAATCTTCATTTGCTTATATTCAAAGAAAAGCTTCTTCAATTTTGAAGATCAGAATTTTTTAATTCTACATTTGTTATTCAAAGAAATTCCTAATATAAATTATTACTGATATTTTATTTTTTTTATGTTGTTGAAAATTATATGATAAAGCAACTTCGAATGCCTTTCTTTTAAACAGTTCAACTTTACGAATTCAAACTAAAAAAACATTTAATTGAAAATCTTTTTTATTAAAATTAATTAAATTGTATTGCTTGTCACGTCAAATCTTTTTAATTAGAGAATTTTAAATCCAAAATTAAGATCTTGCCTAATTTTTTAATTTCTAAAGTTGAAAAATCTTTATTTGTAACGATATGAAATTCAAAGTTTTACAATTTTGAATAATTACAATCGAAAATCCCTAAATTTCGAAAATATAGAATTGAAAAGTGTTCAATTTTTAATATTTATAAGTAAAGATTCTTCTATATTTTATGTATGACGAGAAAATTATACTATTGTAAATGTTTTCTTTGAAATAGTTCAAGTTTAAAGATTTTTAATAAAAAAGCAATGAAGTTCTTAAATGTAAACATTTAAAGTTAAAAAGTTTTTACTCACATTAATTAAGAATTTAGTCCTCAATATTTTAAAAAGTTACAATTAAAAATTCCTGAATCTTTAAGGGCATGTGACACAGCTAAATACCTATATTACCGACCACAATTTTTCAGTTCACTGAATGTTTTTTTGAACCTGAGAACTTTTTTTGTAAATAAAATATTGAGCTGAAACTTTGGAAAATGTATTAGAGTGCAATAAAGTACGTTTAGGTACTGCATTTTGGTAGAAACTTCACTGAAAATTATTTCATCTTTTTTCTGAACCTCAACATTTTTTGAACGTTCGAACTTTTTTTATACATAAAATATCGGTCTCAAACTTTGAGAAATGCAAGAGCCGAAAGAACACTACATTTAAGTACAAAGCTTAATAATAAAAGATGTAAAAAAATATATTTTAACAATCAATTCCAACGGCATCAACCGGTAACATTGTACACGAAAATACGAAATCTCTAGAGCCTCGCCTAGTGGCCGCCAGGTTTCGTATTTTCGTGTACAACGTTACCGGCTGATGCCGTTGGAATTGATTGTCAAAATATATTTTTTTACATCTTTTATTATTAAGCTTTGTACTTAAACGTAGTTTTCTTTCGGCTCTTGCATTTCTCAAAGTTTGAGACCGATATTTTATGTATAAAAAAAGCTGTGTCACATGCCTTTAAAGCAGTGAATCTTTATTTGTATTAAATTTTGATGGTTTGAAATTAAAATTTTTTTTAAAACACATGATTCTTATGTACTGAACTCATTAATTAATTATAAAGCGACCAACCTGCGGCGCAGCGTCAATTCTCGGAAGGGATATATAAGAGAGGGCTATTAAAGGGTTTCACTGTATATAAAAATGTATTTTTTATTTTAAAAAAATATAATCTAAAAATTATTAGAATGTTTTAATTTAAATGATTGTTTAATGCTCTTTATGTTGTGAACTGATTCACGAATTAATAATTGATTCTATAAAAACTTATGATCTTTGGAATTAGTTAAAAATAATTATTAATAAATCAAAGTTTTAGAAATGAAAGTTCAAATTTAAAAATATATATATAAGGTAAAAATTATTTAAATGCTCCAATAAAAATTATAGTTTAATGCTTCTCATATTGTAAAATAATTAATCAATTATTAGATGACTATTCTTTTAAATAAAAAGCAGTTCATTTTTCACGCGAGAAGATTAATTTTCTACTAAAAAAGACTAATTCTAAACAAAATACATAAATTTGCAACCAAATAGGTGAAGTTTTAATTAAAGCAGATAAATTTTCTACCGAAACTAGAATAGTTAAATTTCCAGTAAAAAAATTAATGATCGATCAAAATGTTCTAAATTTTCAATGAAATAATTATATTTTCGATTTGTATTTTAATTATTTTTCGTATGTATTTTAATTATTCTAATCTGATTCTAATTAAAAGTGATATGGTTTTCAAAGGAACTGTATTGTTTATAATAAAAATTAGGCATTAATAGCTATGTCAGAACGAATTATTTAATAGAAAATTAATTTATTTTCTTAAAAAGTAAACTTTTGGGTTGAAAATTGATATATTTTGTTAATTAGATTTTTTCCTAACATTAAAAAAACTGCAAAATAAAAAAATCGCCTTGAAATGGTCCGGATTCTTTTTTTATTAATTTTTTTAATCTTTTAAAATGCTCACTTAAAACTAATTTTTTCAAAATAAAAAATCATTTTCAATTTCCTTAGAAATCACAACCATTTTTGTTATTCTTTTTAAATATTTTACAATTCTCAAAAAGCTTATTTTTTTTAATCTGCAAAAATCTACATTGTCTTTCAAATTATTTGAAATAATTTCAAGTTTTAAATTAATTTTTAATCTTTTTTTAAATTGAAATTGTAGCGTTCAAAGTTAAAATTGACCTCGTTACAATTTTAACAATTCACGGCTTTCTATTTTGAACAATTCTGTTAAATTTTTATAGTTTTTAATAGTTGTTTATAATGCATTGTTTTAAATGAACGGTCAAATATTGCTAATAATTAACAAAATTTTGTTGTTTTTTTTTAATTAAAAAATTTCAAATTGAATGGGTTAAAAATAAAATTTTTTTAGACTGAAATAATATTTGAAGTCATCATTGAAAATAATTTTAAAAACTAATATCTAATTATTATTTGATTTCCAACGGATTCAGAATCATCTTGTAAAATCAATTATTCTTCCATTTTTAATACCTTAAATTAAATTTAAAAAATTTTATATAAAAATTCTTTCAATCAAAAAAAATCATAATCAAAAACAAATATATTAATTTTCTATCAAATAACTCGTCTTTTAACTAATACAATGTACAGGATAAAATTTCAACCAAAAATAGAATAGTTCAAATTCCAGATAAGAACTGTCATAAAAAATTGAATTGAATAAGAAAAAAAAAAGAATTTTCAACAAAATTCTCAAATATTCAAGGGAAAATGTGAATTTTCGACCAAGAAGATTAATTTTTTTTATAAAAAAAAGGATTTTTCAAGTTAACCAATATATGCGATTAATTTTTAATCAATCATATAATAGTTACATTTTCAGAAACAGACAAATTTTAAACAAAATACATGAATTTGCAACGAAATTATTTAATTTTAAAATTAAAAAGACCAATTATCTACAAAAAGTTGGATTTTTAATCGAAAAATATGAGTTTTTAATCAAAGAGTTGAACTTTCAACCATACAGTTAAATTGGTTCAATTTTCAGTTTCAAAAATGTAATTTCAACATAAGAGATGAGCCTTCAAAGAAAAAAAAAATACATTTTAACAAAGTAGTTGAACTTTTGATAGAAAAGAGGACCTTTTTTTACGAAATATAA
>NC_046660.1:15315138-15344733 GCF_010883055.1 Belonocnema kinseyi
ACGAGGCTTTTGCTGGATCGTCGTATTGATTCCTTTACAGACTGTAACCACCTATCTCACGGTTGTGAGACGTGGTTATGGCTGAAATTTTTACCGCGATTTCGTTGGAAGCGGGTGCAATTTTTCAGATTAGCACCCGCTCCCGGCGAAATCCTGCGGTTGTTTTTATGACAAATTTTTAAATATATATATAATAGTATTAATATTTATATAATTTATATTTTATACATGAAATAACATAACCTCAAAATATACGCATATTGAGAGGCGCGCGATCTGTTCAAATCATGAGAGTCGTCAGCATCCAAATCTGGAAATATTAAAATCCCAATCTCCTGAATTTATTTCAAAGCAGTTAGCTGTTAGCAGATAGATATGTAAATAGAATCGACGAAGTGCTACGACCGGCAATCGTGCATCTTCGAGTTTTCATAGCACTGTCATAGTATTGGACCGCATCTCGTTTCAGATCTGGGATCACTGCTGAGGCATGATCCGACAAAGCATGGTCCTGCCAGGCGTAAGTAAAAAAAAGTCAACCAATCAGATTCTGCACCCGACCTTTCTGACATCTTGGATCGAGTGCGGCAGTTGGCTTCCCCTTCCATTCGCGCCAACGCAGTGATTATGGTGGGGGACGTCGGTTCACTCCAAGTCATTCCAAGTCGAACATATTTGAGCATCGAATTGGCAGGACCATGGTTTGTTGGATCATGGAACTGAGGAGAGCGCGCCGGCGAGCATTGGCGATGAATCGCTAGACCCTCGTACATGCGCAGTTTTATCAGAACTCTAGGCGCATACGCATACATATATTTAACAATCTTAGAGAAACTTATTCGCATTTTAGAAGAAATTCAGTCTTCAAAAAATGTATCTTTTGATCAATTCAAAAATACGATGTCTCATTCCTTCCGTCCGCCGCTGAAAAAACGTTTTATGTGGCAACTTCAACATTTTCCTATAAATACCTACTTTCTGTGCGCTTTTATAATATGAAATTAAGTTAATATCTGACTGTACGTTTATTTTGAGTATTTTTGCATGCGTATGTGGCCTTCTGCTGATCTGTTATCCTAATCTTGTAATTTTCTGCTATGTAAACAATATTAAATTTACTAACTCGATATGAATTTTTCAAATTAATATTTTCCCTTGGTGCCACGTCAAAATATTGGAATCTTGTCACAATTGGAAATGAAAAAATGAGGATTAACTTAATAATTATGTTCATTTATGCCTCTTGATCTAAAATTTGTATTCTGAATGTTGAATACAAAATTACAAAATTTACGAATTTGATTTTGAGAATTTAAAAAATTTAATATCCCTATTTAGTGCCACGTTTCGAAATTTTAATCTTGTAACATGTGGAAAAAATGATTAAGTCAATGTTCTATTTTTGTTATGAATATTAATCATATAATTTTAACATATAGAAATTAGGAAATGAAAAATAATACGATTTCATCAATCCTAATCTCAAAATTGAATACTATGTGTGCAATATTATATTTAAAATTAAAAGGTGCTAATTTTTAAGAATTAATATTGCCATTTAGAGTCACAGCGTCACATCAGAATCATGTAAGAAATGGAAATAAAGGAACAAAGAATACAGGAATGTATCAGCATTCATGAATCTTGACGAAAAGTTTGAATAAATATTAATGTTGAATTTAAATGTTACTTCGAGATGTACAATATAAAATTTAAAACTAATTTGCTAAATTTTTTTTATTTAAATAAATTTTGTTACAACTACTAAGAGAAGATTTAGTACAATTTTCATAAAAATTACTTATAATGGATACAATTTTTTGAATGACTTGACATAAAATTACTCGTACGTAATAATAGAACGTCCCCTAATGTGATTTTTGTCATCTGGTGGCAAGTAGCATACAATAACTGAGAAGGAGTTACACAAGCAGATTTACAGCAGAATAAAGAAAGCGATAAAATAGTAGGTTAAGGCTGAAATGGAATATAGAAAAAAAGGTTTCGAATGAATACTGGATTATGGGAGGAAAACCGAAGGAAATTCGCGCTCGATAATGTATTTGTTTTGGAAAATTCAAAGCATCGACAAATGTTATTTGGTGTTTGTGAATCCTCTCTTGTCGAAGCTCCTTAGGCTTTAAGGAACACATTTTCATCAAGTATCTCATGCTTCACACTCGGTTTCATTGAAAAGGCGAACTTCTTTACATTATGTTTAACTCTATTATATAAAATGTACTTAGACTTAATAGAATCAGCTTGGTTTCGCACTGATGGAGAGGTATATAAAGTGAACACTGGGATGGGCAATAATACGCCGAACTATATTGTCAAGAGGGAGACAGAAAGAACGAGTTAAGGGATTATAACAGGGAGTCGAGCGTGTAAATATGAGGATAAATTTTTGGAAGAGGGGGGAAGTAAGCTGGTTAGGGAGTGTTGGTGGGAGAAGGAGAACAGACGTGGTGTTGCAAAGGTGGAGGTGGAAAGGGAAAGGTATTTTAGAACAAATGAATTGCAGATGGATGAAGTGAGAAGGATGGACGAAGAAGGAAGAAAGGTATATGAGTTGGTTAAAAAGAATGGTATGCAGAAAGAGAAAGCGGAAGGAGAGGAGAGAATAAGAGAGTCAAGGTTTAACGGGAACTATGTGCGGATTATGTTTAGGGAGAAATCGCAATATTTGTGTGAGAAAGAAGAGCATGGAAGTCAGGAACTTATAACAAGAATGAGATACGGTTTCATGGAGAATAATAATAGGTTCTGGCTTTTTAGAGAGAAGGGAATGTGTGAATTGTGCGGGAAATGGAATGCAAAAGTTGAGAACTGCTTAGAGAAGTGTGCAGTGGTGGAAAGGAGTGGGATAAGAATGGTGGTATTGTTGCATGAAAGGGTGGACAATAGGGCAGTAGCATGGGCGAAGGAGGTGTTGGGCAAGGTGGAGAAAAATAGAAGGAAGGAGAAAGAGGAATAGAGAAGGAAAGATTGTAAATAGGAGAGGAAGTAGATGTAAGCAAACTGTAAATATTGTAAATAGTAGATAAGTATTAGGTGTTAGCCGCGGAGACAGAGGCTTGTAATGCGAGGCATAGCGAGGAAAGAGAGACATACGTGCCGTGACTTCATGGGTTTAACATTTTGATGGTTCTATTACTAAAGAACACAGCAGGTATAAAATATTTAGATATCAAGAATCTTTGCCCCTCCACTTAATTGTAAATAATCTATAAAAGCAGCCACTTCTGACAAAATTCTTTCTCTTTACCTTCAGTCTTGGGTTATCTATCGTTATCTCTACTCGTATTTAAAAAAATGAAGATCGTGACTCTATTATTTGCCTACGTGGCTTTGCTCAATTTCGCAAGTATGTTTTCATAATATCATCTCGAAAATTGTTTTATTAATTTTAATATTGAATTTCATTTCTAAATGTGCAATAAAACATTTATAATTTATAAATTGCAATCAATATTTACATTTAGTGCCACGTTGGCAGATCAAAATCTTGTAGCATATGGAAACTAAACAGAATTGAGATTAGCGCAACTTCTTAAATCTCAATCTTGAAACTGTCTTCTAAGTAAACAATATAAAATTTATTATTTCGATATGAATTTTTTTCAATTGATATTTTCGTTTAGTTCCATGTCGAAAGATTGAAATATTAAGACATATGGAAATGTAAAAATGAGGTTTGTAGCAATAATGATTTTTATTCATGAATATGAATTCATATTAATACATATAAATCTTAGAATTAAAATTTGAATTAACAAATTTTTTAAACTACATATCTCTATTTAGTGCCACGCTACTGCATCATCATATTTTAAAATATAAAAAAATTTCACCGTATAAAGTTACATTTGAAATTTGTAATTGAAAAAGTTTTTGCATGAATATTTGTATTAAATGAAGTTTTCTGCTGTTTCGGAAAAATATTTTTGTAAATTTTTGAAAATTTGAAAAATTTTAATCACAAAATTCTCCAAATTTTTTTATTTTGATTGGGAATATTTTGTAAACGAACATAAACTTTATTTTGGGACATTTGAGAAGTCTATGAAAGTATACAGATATACCGACATACATACAGACAGAAAGAAACCGACAAAATTTTAGGATTTTCGGACTCTGTGAGAGCCAAAACGGAAGATCCGTTATAAATCAGGGATTGGAAATTTGGATGATTACATTATACTCTGATGAACAAGAATGTAAAAATATAGAATAACGCAATCTAACTGGTTACAAAATGGCAAAAAGCGAAATTTCAGTGAGACATCCCTAATGGAATATGTAAACACAAATCCTGCTGTCCAAGTCCTTATCTTTTCTCTTAACAGTTACATTTTGAGTGTACAATAATGTTCTACATTTCTTTTTTATAGAAGTCAGTGCTATGAATAATAGAGGTGGCGTTGGTCGTAGTAGAGGTCGTCGTAATTCATTTCCAAGGCCCCATCCAGGTAACGACAATGCTTTAGCTCGCAGCCTAAGTTATCATTTAATTATTAAGAGTTATTTGCCCAGTGTACACAAATTTCATAAATCACTTTTTGGCAGATCTCGGTCCTTGGACTAGTCATAATCATACTCACCCTGATGAAGCTGAAGAGACTGTTTCTGACGCAAACAATCCAAAAAAAGGGATATTAATATCGAGAGTGATAAATGGTAGTACTACACATTGGAATTTGCTACTAGGACATCTCGAACCTGATTCGAGAATTGAATCATGCGATGGTCCATATGGGACCGCGATTGTTGATCTTCTTGAATACCCACGTTCATATGCGTGTCTCGTTCCCTCTATGTATCATAACGAGACTAAAAGCCAAGAGAATGCTAGTGGTGTTCCAGTATTCCTTGCTACAGTAAGAGCAGGCAGGTGGAGATACGAAGCCGATCTTACTCCTCGCGGTGAAAGGTCAAGACTCAACTCTCAAGGACTTCTATTTTGGGGTGATCATGACATTAGGACTCTACGTTTACAACCAGTTGGGCACGTTCGTTATGTTAGGTCCGATCGAATTAATCCAAATAATTCAATTGATGTTGAGGGAGACTTATATAAATACCCTCAAGAAGAGGCAAGATCTTGAATCGAATCCAAGAGAATCGGTTCGCTAAAATCGAGTTAATAAAAAACAATATTTCAAGAAACCATTAAATTATTTGTAACACACACCCCTATCTTTAAACTTTTAATGCACTCAACTGATCTGCAAAGTAATTCCATTGCTTAATAAGTTGAAAATAATATTATAGCTTGTACATTTGGATGAGGTACCTTTGTTCACCATCAGAGATAACAGAATTTCATGTTTAACCAAGCTAGAAAGAATTTCTACCAAGAAAGGTGAATTTGTAACCATAAAAGGTTATTAACTCGAAAATGAGAGAAACTCATGCATTTTTAAGAATGTCTGATTTGCCAAGAAAGTATCTAGAAAGTTTTAGAGAAAGTTTATTTTTTATTCTACAGTATTTTATATAAAAAAAAATTATGATTTAAAAGATATCTCGGACTTTAAGAAGTTTAGAAGGAATTTGACACGTTCAACTTTGCATTCGTTCTCAGCGTGACAGTCCATTTCAGGCGTAAACTCCAGCGAAGGCTTTGCCACTTATTGTGGCCATATTAGGAACGCTTATTGCAGAAATAGGAGCAACTTAATACTTTTATAGGAAAAAGTCTGCTGAGCTTTATTAGAATCATCAAGATTGCGTAAATATACATTTGCTGCGTGAGCTTGGGCAGAGCGTTCTAAATACCCTTTACGAAAACTATCATAGGAGCTAACTCACCGGACAGATCACATCATTAAACAATAAACGAGATAACTACTTTTTTACTAGCAAATTTAGTATTCTTTGAATTGTCCTTAAATTGTAAAGTATCAGACAGATCCGAACATAATCCAAGAACTTTTAACTTCACGTTCTCAGCCAGTGAAAACTCCCAGACATGCTCGTATTGGCCAGAAGGGCATTTCGTCAGTTATTCGCTACCATAAGCGGTCAATTTTTTAATATGAAAATCTCCATTCTCATTTGCTTAGCTAGGACGATGATGTCAGCATCAAACAAAACATCGTCAACGTAAATATTATTTTCCAGATCATTCTGTGCCAGTGGAAAGTTCGGGCTGCTATTCCTTTTACTAATCTTTTTTATAAAAAGGACACAAATTTGTCTGCACCTGAAACGAAGCCGATATTGAAGGTGTTGAATCAGTGCAGATCGGCTAACAATAATTTTTAATTTGTTTATCCACCCGCCCCCGCCTGATATTACAGATGGGTGATAAAAAGTGAGCTTTAATGATAATAATGATTGCAAGTGAAAAGTTTACCACGTCTTTCGTTCAAAAGAAATTAAAATAAGCTACTTTTATAGTTGATCCAATTTCTGAACAACCACCTCCATAAACAAGACCATTAATCCTATTATATATCGGACAGAAAGTTTTTACCACTCCTTCTGTTGCGAAACACCACTCAGATTCCTGAACTACCAGTACTCTTAATCTATAGACTCGACCATGATCAGTCCCAACGTTACCGGAGCCGTAGCTATACTACCTGCAATATTTGAAAAATTTCTTCAAAAATGTGCAGATGGGATTTCACTGTTTATAGAGACATGATTCGCTTGTGATGCTGCACACTTACACTAACTTGAACTACTACAATATTTAAAAATCTTGTCTGTCTGATTCATAACATCTGCATACTAGACAGTCGACGCAGTACTTTTCACTGACCGCTTAGAACTAATTCCATTTTGCGTTTTACGATTAATTAGCGTGTTGTGTTTCTATTGACAGTTAGTACATTTTCGTCTGCTAAGACAGAAATACGTATTGCGCGCTAAAATCAGATAATTACAATCATATTGGTTTTGTTGTCAATTTTCTTGACGCTTGTCAATGTGCTATAAATTTTGAACATCTAAATAACGCATGCTTCTCTATACATAACAGGCACTTGCAATTGGCAGAATTCGCTTAGCTTCGCACCGACGATGGCATCGTATTGTTAGATTTATCAAAAGATATATTTTTTTAAATCCTAATTGCTTCTAAAACAGGAATAAATCTGTCTGACAATGTATCAAGTCCTTGTTATGTCGGATAGTCGCTGCGAAAACCCACAATCATTTCGCATTCCTTTAAAAAAGGAATCTCAAGCTTCCTAGTAATTAAGGAATCAAGTATGTAACTTAATGAATCCATCGTACGCTCTAAATTCTTAGAAGCTGCTAAAGACTACTTTGTTGCATGACGTAATATTCGGAGTTCTATTGCCAAATTTGGTGCTACGCTGAACAGACTAATAAAAGATTGTAAATGAGCAGAAATCAACATTCTTTGATTATTAAATTTAGTCTTTAGCGACTCCCATGTAAGTAAAAATGTGCGCCAGTAATCGCAACGTGCGTAAGATTTCGGAGTTGATCATTTAATGTAGTTTTGCAATCAATAAGAATTTAGATTTTGTTTAATAGTCAACTTTATCATGACACGCCCATGTTTGGCGTTGACCGTTGCTAAAGGTTGTTTTTGTTCATTTATATATGATATTTTTTAACTTTCTTAAGAATTAATGTTGCCCGTTACACAAAAAAACAAAGTGTGAATCAAATGTTAATTTTAGTGTACAATATACCTTCAACAAAAATTATCCTCGCGGTCTGAATACTTCACAGTCATGTAGGGTACTGCGTCCCGATAATTTGGGATAAGATGTGCCGGTCACTTAGGGTGCGAAGTGGCGATCGATGGTTTCAACTACGTGAGTTACGCACTGTTCTTTTTTTGGAGTACGAAATGAAAATTGTCATTCGAAGCATACTTATCTTGCTCTTGACTCCTTATATTATTAAGAAAATTTTAAATAGCCATGTCTAAATGCATTGTTTATTATTTTAACAGCTTTGCTGATCGTACGTCAGGGTCTTTGAATTCTAGAAGGTGCGTCGTTCACACATTGTAATATTGAGCCGATTTGAGGATCTACGTTCAGACATACGATTTTACTGATAATGCAAACATCCAGATAAGAGAGAAGGTGGCTTGCTCGCTCGTCACGTAGGGGATGAAAAATAATTGAGTTCCGATTACTCAATTTAAAGAGTTAATGTGTCCCGAGTTAACCTGTGGAGTAAAATAACGAGGTAATGTTTGGGGCATGAAGTAATAGTAAGAAGACCAAACAGTATGTCAGAAATTTGGTCACCATTTTTCGGAAAATAGTTCACGGGAGGACGTATGTTGAACTGTAAAGTTTCGCCTCGTTTACAGTGGAATATCTGCGATTGAATATCTGAAATTATATTTTTGTGTTTACTGTATTCCCCGCAACATTTTTTTTCTCACTTTCTGCGAATGAAGTTCACATCAGACTCACAAAAACGCAATGTTCTGCCTCACAACAAAAAAATTGGAGCTGTCAGTTCTCAGCTTTCGCAGATGTTTCACTCAAACCGAAGCGAAACGCTACAATTCAGCGTACGCACTTCCCAGAACTGTGTTTAAAAATTCGAGAGTCATTATTCATTCGCGCGCTCATTGTCGTTTGGTCTCCTTACTATTACTCTATTTCAACCGAAATTTTGAATTTTGAAGCAAAAATCGTCAAGTAAATATCTGATATATATTTATGAAATATATGAAATATTTATTTGAAAGAAAGAATCTTGAAGTCTGAATGAAATATAACAAGTTATAAGAATTGAAGTTTATGGTTGTATTTTCACAACTGAAATGGGTATTTTTGAAAAAATCGCAGTAAACGAAAACAAATGCAAAAGAATTAAACGTAATTAGAATTTTCAATTCCTTCCGAATCCAGTTTCTGAACCCCCTTTTCAGGGATTGAAAGGAGAAGCTGATATAAAATTAGAATTTCTCTCTATCCGTGAAATAGAACTATTATAGTATGAAATAGTAGAATGTAAGTAGATTTTAATTATTAAGATAAAAATGTCAGTAGATAATAATATACGACCCACTATATGTCATAAGACTTTTTAGATTCTAATTTGTATTCAGGTTTAGTGCTCGCGATGTATGTTTGATGTCTGCAATGAGCAGCACAATTTGTTTAGCTTCTTTTTCACCAAAGTCCGAAATTCTGACCTAAT
Organism: Belonocnema kinseyi; assembly: GCF_010883055.1. Taxonomy (NCBI): domain Eukaryota; kingdom Metazoa; phylum Arthropoda; class Insecta; order Hymenoptera; family Cynipidae; genus Belonocnema; species Belonocnema kinseyi. Next base: position 15,324,292 of record NC_046660.1, read on the forward strand.
CCTACTTTGTAGGTTTTTTATATCAATTAATCATATCATACAAAATATTTGGTAAAATCAGCTCTAAAGTGAAAGCTACAATTGTTAGCCACAAAAAAATACCTGTGCCTATGGAGATAGACATATGTTCTACATTATTTGGTAAATAAAAGGCTTGAAAGGAAGACGAGGAGAATGATAGTAGATCTGTGGATTTAAAGAAGCCGTATGAATTATTGAAGTAAGACGAGATTGAAAGTTATGCTAGACAAGAAGATAGTACGGGGTTTAAAAGAGCATGTGGGTTTATTATGGAGGCATAAAGCAAATAACAGGCACAAAAGCAAGCAGCAGACTTATGATTGATGAAATGAATATAAGGTACTTCTGTAAGCCCAATTTTGCCTAATATTGCAAACGCTCATTTGCTCTATAAATAAATAGATGATAAAGAGTTAAATCTAAATGTTGTCATGTTGGTTGCGACAAGTTCCCCTGAACCGCCAAATAAAGTAAGACGAATTATCTCAAAAGCCAGTTTAGTTGGTGCCTCATGTGACGTCACTTAGAGAGAAGGAAATGTCAGTGAACCCCATCAAAGGAGATCTATCGTTCAAACTAGATGTCCGGAAATTTACGGCGGTGCCAAACCGAAACAGATTGATAAAAGGCTCGTCGCTTATAGACTTTTAACCGTTACTTACGGTACTGCCCGCGCTCCTTGTTTGGCTAACAAAGTGGTTAATCAGTTAGCTTATAATAAAGGAAATAGATTTAATATAGTCCAAACTATAGTAGAAAATAATATTTACGTCGATGATGTTTTGTTTCGTGCAGACAGTCAGATTGAGGCTAAACAGGCGCGAGCTCAAGTAACACTGTTATGAGAAGCTGGCGGTTTCCATTTGCCAAAATGGGCCACAAATGGAACCGAAATATTGGAAGATTGTCCCTCGGGAGAACACGAAGTTGGAGTTGGATAACTCTAGTCATAATAGTGGAAAAAATTTTAATGTAGGAACTTTGGCTGCGTAAACTCGGCTGAGACGAAAGACTAACTGATGATCTTGAAATTCAATTGTTAAATTATCATGGGTCTCTGGAAAAATTAGAAGCACTTAAAGTTCTCAGATGGACACGACAACTGCAGACAAACTCTGAATTCGAGCTTCATGGCTTTTCTGTCGCTTCGTCTAAAGCTTATTAAGCCTTGGTTAACTTCCTATTCCTCGAAAAGGCCAGAATATCGGCACGCATCCCCCTCGCTATCAAATTTAAAACAGCGGCCACTAAAAAGTCATCATGTTTTGAGTGTGATCAAAAGTCCATTCAACTTGATGCTTAATTTCTCCTCTTGGCCAAGATTGCTTCGCGTTACGACCTATTGTAAAAGGTTTATTGATGCCTTTATGTTCAAGCACTGAAAAATTAAGAAGCCTAAACCTCAATTTTCAGTCTTTTCTCCTAATACGATTGAAATCCAACAAGCTGTTATATTTTGAATTAAATTTGTCAAGGCAAATTCTTTTTCTAATGAGATAAAAGCTTTAAACGAAGAAGATAGGGTGGTTGAAAAGAACTCGCTATTTAAAAGTTTGAATCCATTTTTGGATTTCAACAATCTCTTAGGGTTGGATGGAAGACTAAGGCATGCTCCTATCAGTTTTGATGAGAAGCATCCTATCATTTTTCCGCGGCACCACGTAAGTAAGCTCATCGCCACGCATGCTCACCTTCGATCTTTACACGGTGGTCAGCAATTAACTTTACATACGCTAAGACAGTGTTACTGGATTATAGAAGCTCGCTCTTTGGTTAATGGACTGATCAAAGGTTGCCTGGAGTGCATACGTGAGAAAGCGGCTTTGTCTCAAAAACGTATAAGAAACTTATATGAATTTAAAGTAAGCCCACATCGTCCATTCACACATTCTAGTGTGGACTATGCAGGCACATTTAATGTACACTTTGCTTCCCGTCGTGGCAGAAACAGTTACAAAACTTACGCTGCGCTTTTCGGCTGTTGTTGTACGAGAGCTGTTCATTTAGAACTCGTTTCTGATCTGGCAAAATTAAACATTTATAAATATAAACATTAAAGATTACAAGTTCTTCTGCAACGCCAAATAAAGTAAGACGAATTATCTCAAGCGCCAATTTAGTTGGTGCCTCATGTGACGTCACTTAGAGGGCGGGAAATGTCAGTGAACCCCATCAAAGGAGATCTATCGTTTGAAGTAGATGCCCGGAAATTTACGGCGGTGACCAACCTAAACGGACATGAATTGCCCCGACCTTAACCAAGATAAACTTTATGTGGGTGCTTTATTGTCGCCTTATTTTGTTTAAATTTGTGCAACCAAGTTTAGCCCCTAAAAACTATCCCCTGTGCGTTAAATTACATGACGGAGACAGCGAAACGTTTTGCTGATCCCGACTTTGTCCAAAATAAACCTTATATGGGTGCATTTTTTTATCTGAATTTGGTCAAATTTGTACAACCAAATTCAACCCTTAAACATCATCCCCTGTTGGGAAAACACCCCGGCGGGCGAGCGAAATGTACTGCTGGTCCAGAAATGGTCCAAAATCTACTTTATATAAGTGTATTATTTTCGTCCAAATTTGTTTAAATTGTTGCAGTCAACTTCAAAACGTTAAAAACCATACCCTGTAAGGCAAACGCCATAGCGGGGCCAGAGAAACGTTTCACTTGACCCTCCATAGTGATTTCAGCACAGAGGTTAGTTTTTGGGGGCTGAAATTCGTTGCACAAATTTGAACCAATTAGAACGAAAATAATGAACCCACATAAATTTCATTTTGGACAATGTCGGGACCAGCGAAACCTTTTGTTGGACCTTTTATGTTGTTTTCCACACAGGGGGTAGTTTTTAGGGGTTAAAATTGGTTGCACAAATTTGAACAAATTAAGAGGAAAATAAGGCAACCATATGAAGTTCATTTTGGATTATATCAGGGCCAGCAAACCGATTTGCTGGCCCCGCTAGTGTTTTTCTGCGAAATCAGGTACTTCTGGTGATGCACAAATTCTAATTTTGGTAGTACAAATTTGAATAAATTCTACACTAAATATTTGGCAGAAAAAAGTTGAATTTTCTTGGGTGGTAGGGCCAGCGAAATGGTCCTGCAAAAAAGTGAATGTGAAGAATGATATATCAATCTGAATCAATTTGGAAGTGTATTTCCGAAACGTAAGATAACGCTGCAATACACAACGCTGTAGTTTCCAAATGCTGGCATTAGTATACTACCCTTAAATGCATTGAAATTTTATAATACAAGTCTAGTAAATTTTCTGACGCAGCCAAAACTTTCGTTAATGTATAGTGTATAACGCCCGTATTCATGGAATATAGCGCATTCATGGATTTAAAGGAATTCGTGGAATTCACAGAATTTACTAAATTCAAATAATTTTCTGAGTTGATATAACACCCGGAATTCACAAATTTCATGGAATTCATGGGAATCGCGGAACTTATTAAATTCACAGAATTCATAGAATTCATAGAAATCATAGAAATAATGGAATTCACGGGATTCACGCTATGTATGAAATAGGAGGAATTCACGAGATTTATAGAATTTATGGAATTTTCGGTATTTATGAAATTTACAAAAGTCATCGAATTTGTGGAATTCATAGAGTTGAAGAAATTCACAGAATTCATGAAATTCAAGGAATTCAAAAAAATTAAGTAATTCACGAAATTTGTCCAAATTAAGGAATTCAGGCATTCCATTGAATTTAAGGATTTGATACAATTTATAAATTGAATCAATTCCGCGATTTCCGTGATTTTGATGAATTTCTTCCTTTCGATTAATTTCGTAAATTCCATGAAATTCGTAGATTCCTTGAATTTCATGAATAACTTAAATTCCTCGAATTCCTTTTATTCCATCGGAAGCAATCAATTTTTAACAACATTGTACGCAGGATCTCGTGAATACGATTTTTAAGAAAGAACAAAAATTCTTCATTGATTTCAGGCATTCGACTTTGAAATAGGGCGATGTGATGTCAGTTAATTTATCAGCTTTGTTGAAGGAATATTGAATAGTTTTGAACGAAAGATATGGTACCTCCTTTATATTTTAATTTCTGATGGTTTAACTGAAGGTTCAGCACACACTTTGTTTGTTCTCTTAGTAATTAACCAAGCAGATATGAAAAATTCAGATATAATCTTTTCCCTTCCACTTACTCTTCTCTGGTAGATAATATATAAAAGTAGCCACTTCTGAAGAAATTCTGCTTTTCCAGCATTAGTCTTGGGTTATCTATCGTGATCTCTACTCGTATTTAGAAGCAATGAAGATTGTCACTCTATTATTTTCCTACGTGGCTTCGAATAATTTTGCAAGTATGTGTACCTAACATAATGTCGAAAATTATCATTAATTCTAATATTAAAATTTATTTCAAAATGCATGATGCAACGTTCATAATTTAAACTTTGCAATCAATATTTACATTTGGTGCCACATTACCGGATCAAAAACTTGTAGCATATGTAAACAAAAAAAATTAAGGTCAGCGCAAATTCATGAATCTCAATATTCAAATCGCCTTCTTAATTAACAATATAAAATTTAAAAATTAGATTTTTGAACTTTTTAATTCGATCACAATTTTAATTTGAAAATGTTTAAAAATAAATATTTCCATTTAGTGCCACGTCACTAAATTCATATATTTTAACATAGGGGAATGAGAAATGATGCCAGATTGAAATATTGTTAAATATAGGAGTTAAAAAAGGACGATTACCACAATATCTTTTTTATTATTAAATAGTAATCCAAACTTTTTATTCTTTCATTAATAATCCCATTTATTACAAAGTTTCGATATTCAAATCTTCTAACATACGGAAATGAAAAAAACTAATAATTAAGTTAAGATTTTTTCATAAAAATTAATCTTGTAACTGACTTCTGAATTTACCATATTTCTAAGTGCGGAATATTATATTTGAAAATTTTAAGCCGTAATTTAAGAAAATTAATATTGCTGTGTAAAGCTACTTCGCCGAATTGGAATCCTAGCCGTGTAGCATATGGAAACTAAAATACTTGAGATCAGAAGAACCTCATAAATCTCAATCTTGAAATTCTCTTCTAAGTTAGCAATATAAAATTTTTAAATTCGAGTTTGAACTTTTTTAATTAATATTTTAACTCAGTGCCACGTAATGGTTATGTTCAGTAATGTCTATGTGACATATTGTCACATACGGGAATTAAAAATTACCATCCTTCTTTTATTCGCTTTAGCAAATCTGTCTGCACTAGAGAAAGTGATACGAAGATACTTATACGTATGTACGATCGCCAGAGTTTCGCCCTTATAACGGAAGCTATAATCTTGCCGGATGTTGGCCTTATGAAAAATAAGAGCTTTAGATTTACTTTAATTAAGGGAAAGAAAATTTTCTTTGCAGTATTGAGCAATTATATTTATGTTCCTGATTCCTGGTTCGGAGAGACGTATTTGGATCATAAAAGACAGGGTGAAAATGTGGTCCAGGAAGTATTGGAGCCAATTCTCTGGGAGATACTTAAAAAATTCATTGTTGATACCGTCCTTCCCCGGAGCCTTGTTTAATTTACATTTTTTTTAACTTTCTCAAATTTCATTTTGGGTAAAACTTGAGTCCAAAAGAGGATGAAAGACTTCAAACCAGAAAATATCTAATGCAGTATGAGGCGGATACATATCATTGGAAAATTCCTGCTACTCTGCTAGGCTCATGTGTCTAACAGCGGAGGCTCGAAATCTAAAATTGTTAACGCCTTTCCAGAATTTCGCTGAATTATTCGCTGAAGCCAGATCATTGAGGCGAGAACTCTCAAATTCCTTACGCTTCTAATTGATTACATGGACATAGCGTCGTTTCGACCATTTGTAAACCCTATTATCAGCGTCTGCAAACCCTGATTCTTTACACTGTTTTAACTCCCGGTTTATTGTGCGGGCCAAATAGGACCATTCATCATCGTACCAGGGTTTCTTCCTGAATTCTCCCATATATTGCTTTGCTGTCAAACCCAAATCTATCGCTATTAATGTGATTGTAACCGTAAGTTTTTCGGTTATGTCATCAATAGGTGAGTTTTCCTGTAGAGTTATATTAGGAACGGACTTCATGCCCTCGAAGTAGGCTTATTTTAGATGATTTTTCCATTTAACCGATTTATTTAAAGAATTTACAATTATGTTACAACTGGAATCCCCGTTACGATATAAGAATATTTTTGTAACTATCGGAAAGTGATCAGATCGTGCTGCCATTGAAAGAGTTTCAAAATCTTCTGTACGTTTAAAAAGTTAATTTCACACGCAGGGAAATCAATTATACTATTACCCAATGGTTTCATAGAAGCCACATGTGTAGGACTATTAATAGCCACACGGTTTTTTATACCAACTACATTGTTTTTAACCTTAACGTTAATTCCCTCAGGAACCATTCAGGTAAATTGAGCAGGTGTGTCCCCTGATAATCTGCCATTTAATACTACCATATTATTACTTTCTAAAGATTCTATTATTGCAGGGCCATGTCTATTAATTTTGGTATTCAAACAAAGTGGACTATGTGATGCCAATGGCAAAATTTCAGAATTGAATTGATTTAGCATACCTATACGCGATTTGAAATCCCTTCTACCAATATAGGCCAATGGCAATATTTTACGAGAAACTCAGAAAGAGTGGTATTCAGGGTCTTAATAAAACTATCTATATTCAAGGAGGGGGAAAGGTAAACACTGCCTAGAATAAATTCTATATCGCAAATTTTACTCTTTATAAAAATCTAAGACGCAGTCCTAACAATTATTTCAAACTTATAGATGTCGGTATTAATTAAAATAGCAATGCCGCAGCTAGGACGGCCTCTTGGATTATTACGAGAAGCGTTACTTACAATAATATCATGGGTTGGTAGTCATCTGAACCGCCAGGAGGGGGGTTCTTTTAATCAAGATTCGCATATACAAACCACATCTAGTGGGAGGACATAATCCGTGATTTTTGGCATACTGGCAAAGCCATGGACATTCCAGAAGACTCAGAAGTGATTTCCTGTATTTCACTTTGAGAATGAGGTTTACTATCAATAAACAGTTTATTTCCGTTTAGGAAAATGTTCACTCCCTCGGATTTAGGATTATCTCTAATTTTAATCAGTGTTTTCCTTTTCTTTCTCTCTCTCTCGACCTTCGATCTGTCATTGCTGACTGCGATTTTGTGTATTTTTAGTTTATACTTCCATTAATCTCAATGTCAGCTTTTGAAAAAGCACTCAAAACAGATGCTTGTAAGTCTCTGTTCACCTCTTCGTCATCCGGGATGTTGAACAACACCACATTATTCCTCTTAACCTGCGGCTGAAGCGAAATTACTGCCTTCTGCAAGACTAAAACTGTTGATTCGAGTGCCAAGTTTTTGGTCATCAAGTCATTATTCTTTCCTTTCATAATTTCGTTTTCCTCCTTTAAAGACTCCAGGTCTTTTTTCATTTCGTCAGTTGTTGCCTCTAAAGAACTAACATCCTCCTTCATAGTAGCAAGATAAGCAGTGTCCTCTTTAATTGAACTAAGCATAAGCTCCAATTTTGCTGGATCCATTTTAGATTTCTGTAAGTGCAGACCTGAGAGGAGATTATGATAACCAATAATTGTAGGAAGGATCTTAGAACCACCCCTCGAGCGAAACTCTCAGTAACCCTTATGTCCAATATTATGCACAATATTCCTAAAAAATATGAAAAATCACCATAGAACTTAAAACACCCAAGTCAAAGACACCACACAACTCAAAATATTCCTGAAATTTAATAATGACCGCAGGATTAATCGGATTTAAGATCTTGTAACATAAGGAAAAAAAATTATGAATAAGTCAATATTTTATTTTGTTTATGAATGTCAACCTTATAATTGATTTCTGTATGTAACAAATTAAATTTTTAATCGATATTTGCAATTGCAATTTTTGATAATTGGTAAAATATCAATAGAAAAAATGGTGATTTCTGGAATGTTTTTTTAATAATAAATATTAATTTTCAACTTGAATTCTAAAACTGTAGAATATAAAACTTTAATTCTATGAAAACTCTGCTTCGATTAATTAACTTAGAACATTTTAAATTTGTGTCTAATTGAAAGAGTTTAAGAAGATAATTTGTAAATATTGTTTAATTCTAATAAAAATAACGCTTCATGGATCTCTCGTAGAGATTTGGATTAATATTGCATAATCGATCAAAAAAATATTTCTTTTTGCCATTTTTAAAAAAAAATTGTAAGTTTTAAAGCATCTGAATACTGCTTAATGCGTTTCAAAATAAAAAATTTTTAAGTAAAATTTGCAACTCTTTTTATCGTGTACCAAAAACTTTGACAAACATTTTTTAAACTTCAAAAATTTCTTTGAATTCTTGAAAAAGCTCTCATTTTTTTTATTTTGGACAAATCGGAAAATTTCACTAATATAATTTTTAGAAATATTTTAATGCTAGTGAAAACATTAAATGGAATTTTCTACGTTATCAGAAAAATATTTTTGTGCAAACAAAAAAAAATTATAAAGTATATAACTTTTTAAATTGTCATCGAAATTGAAAAGTTTATTTTCTTTACTTGTCTAGTTAATAAACTTAATCTTCATTTTGGAACCTTTAAAATTATTTTAAAAGTCAATTCCTTTAAGCGCCGAAACGTAAGATCCGTTAGAAACCAGAGATAGAAAATTTGGACGATTATATTACACTTCCATGAATGAGAATCTAAAAATATAGAAGAACGAAATCTTTTAGTTTTTTCATCAATCTTGATCTTGAATGTTACTTCAAAGTGTACAATATAAAATTTAAAATTAGATTACATTTTTTTATTTAAATAGATTTTCATTTTAATACTGAAATAATTTATGCTAAAATTCTCATAAAAATGACTCACAATGGATAACATTTTTTGGACGAATTGACATATAATTACTCATACACTTTTAAGAATGTTTGGTATTAAAGTGTTTGTAAGTCGTAAATTGTGCAGCAAGAAATGACAAAATTAGTGGAATTCAAGGAACTCACTAAATTCAAGGAATTTCCGGAATTCACCAAATTTAGGGAATTCACGGAGTTCATGACATTCACAGAATTGACTAAATTCATGCAAATAAAGGAATTCACGAAGTTTTTGAGTAGTTTGAGATGATCAAATTACATAATAAGAATTAGCGAACGATCCGTCACGGTTCACAATTTCTCGCACACTGACTTTGATTAAGAGACGAGCCGGTGAGCTCACATACACACTAGTGCAAGCAAATATTACATTCATATTTCTTATCGGTTTTAAATTTTATTCTCAATTGGCATATATTCTGAACATACCGCCCTCCTCGTGTGCGGAGGCATCGCGAAACATAATAAATATATAATAAAGTTGTTCAAAATTGGTAGCTCAAGTGCCGCCTACCCTATAAACAAAAAAAACCAAAAAAAATTGAAAAATAAAATAAATGATAGAAGTAATAAGCACTAAAAGAATTCACTATAGGTCTTAGCCACCCGCCATGATGTTTCAGTACATTAATGATGAAATATATTCACAAGGAGAAACGTTCTTATTTTACAGGTGATCCTTAAGTATAGCTTAATACTAAACTTTCGATCGCGCCCTTTTCTCTAGATCTTACAGGTGAGAGGCCGATTTGAGTAATCGGTCGATCATATTCAGAACTGACAGTTTTTATTCGAACTGAACGCACTCAATTGTCCTTTCCATTGTAACATTTTATAATTCGACATAGTAACCATCGGGATGGCGGTAGCGAATCATGCCTGATAAGAACAATATCACCAATCATAAGATTTTGTGTTTCATTGAACCACTTGAAGCGTTTTTGCAAAGACTGGATGTAATCTATGTCCCATCTTCTCCAGTAAATTTCCGAAATTTTCTGTACTAGTTCCCAGCGTGCCAATCGATTCTCCATATTGATTTCCACGGATGGTTCAGGAATACTAGTCACAGATGCCCTAGTTAAAATATATCCAGGTGTTAAGAGTGATAAGAGTCTTCGGGATCGTTGGCAGTGGAGCAATAGGACGGGAATTTAGGCGTGTTTCAATGCGTGTTAAGAGAGTAGTAAACTCTTCGTAAGTAAGAGTGTGTGCACCAACAATTCGCTTTAGTTTGTGTTTAAAATTTTTGACGCCCGCTTCCCACAAACCCCCAAAATGAGGAGCAGAGGGAGGTACGAAATGCCACGAAGTACCTTCTGTAACGAATTCGTTATGAAAATTTGTATCGAGTGTCAGTCTCAAAATGAAATTTCGTAATTCTTTATCAGCCTTGTGGAACGTCGTGCCATTGTCACTATACGAGTGGGCAGGTCTTTCTCTACTAGAAGAAAATCGCTGGAAGGCGGCAAGAAAGGCGACAGACGAATAGTCGGACACGAGCTCCAAATGTACAGCACGTGTAAAGCAACAAACAAACAGTGCCACGTGAGTCCTTATGACTTTTGATACCATGTCCAGGAGCAAAACGTACATGAAAGGGACGTGCATAATCTGCCCGTGTATGTGTAAAAGGGCGATTAGGGGTTACTCTGAAATCAGGTAAATTTCCCATTTGTTTCTGGGAAAGAGTCGCTCTTTATCGCGTGCACTTCAAGCAACCTTTTATTAGGCCTTTAAAAAGACAGCGCGCCCCTATGATCCAAAAAGGCTGTCTGAGCGCATGGAAGGTCAATTGTAAACCACCATGTAAATATCTAATGTGAGCATATCTAATGTGAGCATTTTCAGAGTCGTATTTTTTGCAATTGCCTCATTTAGGCTTAAAGCCTTTAGTACAAGCGGAAAGAAACTGAGTTGAACCAATTTCATTCAGAAGTTTCCGGCTTGTTGAATTTCAAGCTTATTAAGCGAAGGAGTCAAAAACTGAGGTTCAGGCCTTGGGACGGATTGCTTATAAACAAAGATATCAATGAACCTCTTGCAATAAGCAGTCACACGGAGCAATTTTGGCCACGAGGAAAATTTAAATAATAAATTTAATGGATCTTTAATCTCACTCATGACGTGATGACCTTTTTTTACTCTTGTTTCCAAATCAGTTGGCGCAATCAGCTGGATTGTCCTTGGTAGAAATATATCGCCATTTTGTACGAGGGACAAGCTCGTGAATCAAGGAAACTCTATTGGCGACAAAAACTGGAATGCTTTCCGAGCCAAGCTGAAACAGTCACCGAATCAGTGTGGCAAAGAGCGGGGACATTTTCAAACGACATGGTATCCATAAGAAATTTCAGTGTCTTAACCAGTGAGGCTGCCCCGCATAATTCTAATCGTGGAATTGACACGTATTTAAGAGGGGCTACTTTAGATTTAGCCATTAATAAGCAGACTTGAGCATTATTTAGATCTTCATTAAGAATTATAAGATAAACGGAAGCAGAATATGCCTTAGAAGAAGCATCAGAAAATCCATGAATCTCAAAATTTAAATTTGATTGCAATAGAACTGTCCACCTAGGAACTTTCAGAGATTCTAGTTTCTCCACAGAATTGTGATAATCAAACCACTGAATCCAAAGATCTTCAGGCAACCCTTCATCCCAATCGAGCTTCCGTAGCCAAAGCTCTTGCATCAGTAATGTAGCCGCCAAAATTACTGGTGTTAAACTAACCCATTGTATCATGTAGCTTAGCTATTAAAAAAAGAACGATCCTTTTAGTTGGAATGTCGACCGGAGATGAATTCACAAAAAAAAAAAACGAATCAGATTCAGGATCCCAAAATAAGCCTAAAACCTTAAGCTGAGCATCGTCAACTAATGGAAACTCTATAGCCCTTTTATGTTCACCAGAAGGACAATCTTCCAATAATTCTGGATCATTAGATACCCATTTTCGCAAATGAAAACAGCCGCCCTTCAACAATTGAGATACTTGAACTCGCTTCTCCTTGGCTTTTATTTTGGTATCCGCCCCAAACAAAACATCATCGACGTAGATATTTTTTTCTAGGATTCTTTTGGCTACAGAAAATTTCTTTCCTTCATCATGAGCTTATTGTTTAATTACTTTATTAGCTAAGTAGGGAGCACATGCAGTGCCATAAGTGACGGCTAAAAGTCGATAGGCCACTACTTTTTTACTAGGAGAGCACTATAAAATTCTTTGGTAATTGTAATCACGAGGATTTACTAGAATCTGCCTAAACATTTTCTCAACATCAGCCATGCAAACAAACAGAGGCAATCTCCAATTCCAGATAATCGAGACTAAATCATTAAGAATCTTTGGATCAATGTGTAAGTGTGAAATTAAAGAAGTATTATTAGAGGTTAAGCTTGATGCATTAAATACAACTCTTAGCTTTATATTTGAACTGCATTCTCTCAAAACCGGGTTGTGAGGTAAATAGACAATCTGAGAGGAATCATCTAGCTCTTCCTCATTTACAACTTCCATATGCCCTAACTTTTCATTTTCAGATAAGAAATCTGAATACTCTTTCCACAATTGTGAATTTTCAGATAATCGTCGTGGACTCAATACCATTTTGGCTCGCAAAAGGGAGACACCGATTTTTAGTGGTGGCTCATTTTTAAATAGTAAGCGTATCATGTATCGCCCATCGTTAGTGCGTTGGTGAGTCATCACAAATTATTCTTCACAAAGTTTTTCTTCGTCAGTCAACGGGTCTCTATTTGGAAGTTTTTCTAATTCCCAAAACTTAGTTAAGTCTTTATGCAAGATTTCAGAAATTATACTCTGGTTAGGATCAGGTAACTTCAATTTAGGCAAATTAGTATCACTTTTCCGATTAGGTCTTTCATCTGGTGGAGCTGAATAACCTGAAACTGCCAATTGAGAATGCAATGGCGTAGTGTCAGTTGATGGCGTTGTGATGGATTCTAAGTTATTTACGTGTAACAAGGTGTTATGTTTCCTACCACATTTACTACACTTTAGTTTGCTTGTACAATTAAAGGGCCTACGACCCGGTGTAAAACAATTATAACAACCGTGGTGACGAGTAACTAATTCTTTACGACTTTCAACTGACAATGCTTTAAATTGAGCACATTCAAACAGTGGATGATTTTCCTTACATTGGAGGCATTTGGAATTGAAAGATGCATTATGACTCTGAAGTCCTGATTGTTTAGCATTTTTATTCTTTTCTTGTGAGCTCCGTTTAGCATTAGCCTTCGAAGCTTGTATAGCTTCGACAACGCGAATACGTTTTTATAAAAATGAATCGAGTTCCTTGTGAGAAGGATAATCAGAATCGGAACCAATTTTTATCTCCCATTCCTTTAAAGATTACATATCCAATTTCTTACTCGTTAAAAATACCAACAAATCACTTCAAGAATCAATTGGACAGTGTACATTTTTGAGAGCCGCCAGAGACTCATTTGTAATGTCGCGTAATTTTTTAGATCCTCTAGAAAATTATTGGATAAATTCGGGAGACTAATAAATTCCCGCCAATGAGCTGTAATAAGAGCTTTCTTATTATGATACCTGGCCTTTAGCGACTCTTAAGTAGAAATAAAATTAGCCTCAGTAACTATGACGTGTTTTAACAGTTGTTCAGCTCTACCTTTCAAAGAGAATTTCAAATAGTGTAATCTTGTTACATTTGACAAGGAATCATTTTGAATAGTAAATGTATCAAACATGTTTCGAAAATTTTCCCAATACTTATATAATCCCAAAAATACAGGCAATATTAGGCGCTGGAGTGACCAAATCTAATTAATTTATTAGAAAATAATGAGCATTTAAATACGCTCATAATTTCTTCACTTGGATGGAAGAAACAGTCAGGCCGATCGATTCTGCGAAGACCCTATGAGAGGAAGTGAGAATTCGAAAACATGCTGAGGGACAGCATTATCTTCATTATAGCGAAGGAATTTCGCCCAGTAGTAATTAGACTTTGTTCGATGACGTAAAGTCCACACATTGACAATATTCGCACGCACGTGCTTTTCACATTTAATTGTCACAGGATATTTGTGTTTTCGTTGATCGAAAATCAAATGCAAACTTCTAACCGCAGAGACTCAATTTTAGTTTTATACACGACTTAGTTGCTTTAATTTTAATAAGCAAATAAATGTGAAGTGAACCGCGAACTTCCTTAGTTGAACGTGATACTCGGCGATACCGCAATCGCGATCGCCATTTGAATTTTAAAAAATCGTCTTTTGTCAATTTATTTTTCACCTTTTTATATTGTTCATAAAGTTTTTTCACGACTATCCGTCTCGAAGGACCATGTTTAAAACTTGTAGAATTTTTTAAAATTATTTCTTTAAACAAATAGAGTTCGCCGGATGCAGTAAAAAGTCAATGAAAGCTCATAATTTCAAAAACAACTATTAATTTATTTATTGAAGTTAAGTTCAGCAGAATAAGACCTTTTTGTTTCTTCTCACATTGCACTTAATTGAACTTAATCAGTAACCACTAGTTTTTGAGTGATTTGAGATCATCAAATTACACAATAAGAATTAGCGAACGATCGGTCGCGGTTCACAATTTTTCGCACACTGACTTTGATTAAGAGACGAGCCAGTGAGCTCACATACACACTGGTCCAAGTAAATAAGAACAGACACATTCATATTTCTTATCGGTTTTAAGGAAATCATAAAAATCACGACATTCGCAGAATGCAAGAAAAATCACGCAATTAAAGTAATTAACTAAAATCACGAAATTCAAGGAATGCACTGGATTTTCGGAATTAACAGAATTGATCGAATTTATGGAATTCACGAAATGTATAGAATATATTATAGAATGCAAAGAATTTATGCAAATAAAGGAATTCACGAAATTTCTGGAATTTGTGGAATTCACGGAATTCAAGTAATTTGTGGACTTCATGGAATTCACGGAATTTAAGAAATTTGAGGAATTCATGAAATTCGGGGAATTTATTAAATTGAAGAAATTCACGGAATTTATGGATTTAAAGGAATTCGTGGAAGTCTATGGATTCTATACATTCTGTGAATTCCGAAATTTGATTCAATTTAGTTAACTCATCAAATTTCATGAATTCTTTGGATTTCATGAATTCTCTGAATTCCACGATTTCCTTGAATTTCATGAATTGGTTAAATTCCATGAGTTGCTTGAATTCCGTGAAATCCATGAATTTCGTAATTACTATGAATTTGGTGTTCTCCACGAATACCACGAATATGATAAATTCCGTGAATTCCATTAATTCGCGAATTCCAGAAATTCCGTGAAATCTATGAATTTCTTAAATTTCATGAATTCTTTAGATTGCGCGAATTCCTTAAATACCGTGGATTTGTTGATTTCCGACCATTCGTTGGATTCTGCAAATTCCGTAATTGCGTCAATTCCGTAAGTTCTTTGATTTTCTTGAATTTCGTGAGTTGAGTTAATTGCGTGGCTTCTCAGATTTTCTTCAATTCTGCGAATCTCATGAATTCCGTAAATTCCGCGAATTGCGTGAATTCCGCTAATTCCACGATATCCGCGAATCTTGGCCTTATATAGTGGAAGTTTCTAAATAAAATTTTCAACAGTCTACGTAATAATTAAACGTCTCGAATGTTCTTTTTGTCATCTGTACTTCGTGGAATTTCTTCAATTCATGAAATTAATTTATTTGATAGAATTTTTGCTTCATTGATCACAAAGAAATCGTAGAATTATACGTGGCGGTAAGTAGCAAACAATTAAGAAGAAGGGGTTACACAAAAGGGTTCGCAGCATAATGAAGAAAGTGATAAAGCAATAGGTGTAGGGTGAAATGGATAATGGGTGAAAAAAGGGTTTAATTGAAAGGGTGCTATGAAAAAAATTGGAGGAAAATCGGTAATGGCACAAATGGAAAGAATCTAAATAAAAATGAAGTTATAGGACATTTAGCGGTGAACTCGGTTAAAGGTAGTTGGTGAAAAAAGATCAGAACGAAAGAGAAAAGAAAAAAAGTGGGAGATTTTAATTTATCGGGTCTGACCATTAAATTGAGAATATGACTTTCTGACTTTAGTTCCACTTCACTGCCAGTAAAACACGTAGCTGTTTCAGTTGTTTTCCATAGAGATGAAAGTGGAAGTAAATTGAAAAGACTACCAAATTGACCCACTACAGAAATCGAAATTTTGGTGAGATTGCTCTACTGGAATATGCAACCACAAATTCTGCGGTCCAAGTTCTAATCTTCTTTACTACAGATACTTTTCGAGTGTACAATAATTTTATAAATCTCTTTTTTACAGAAGTCAGTTCTATGAACAATAGCGGTGAAATTGGTAGCAGTAGCGGTGCTCCTCTTGAGCGTCGTGGTAATCCACATCAAAATCTCCATCCAGGTAACGTTAATTCTGCGGATCGAAGCATACGTGCTTATCTGATGATTAACTGTTATTTCTTCAGTGTACACAAATTTCATAATTCACTTCTTGCAGATCTCGGTCCTTGGACTGATCATACTCATACTCACCCTATTGAAGCTGAAAACACTGTTTCTGATGCAAGCCATCCACGAAAAACTATAATGATTTCAAGAGTAATAGATGCTCATAGTACACCTTGGTATTTACTAGCAGGAGTTCTGCTTCCTGATTCGAGAATTGAATTATGCAATAGTCCATATGGCTACGTGATTGTTGACTTCTATAGTAGCGGACGTGCATATGCGTGTCTCCAACCGTTCTTGACCCACGACGAGACTAAAAGCAGAGAGCAGGTTGGCCGTGTTCCGGTATTCCTCGCTATAGTAAGAATAGGCTCGCATAGATACCAAGCCGATCTTGCTCCTAGCGGTGAATGGTCAAGACTCAACTCTGAAAAACAGCTATATTGGGGCGATGAAAACATAAGGCTTCAACGTTTACATCCAGTAGGATACGTTCGTTTCATAAGGTCCTTTCAAACTGATCCAAATAATTCAATTGATGTATCGGGAAACTTATATGAATTCGCTCAAGAAGATGTAAGGTTTTCAATCGAATCCAAGAGACTCTCTAAACTAAAACCAACGAATTCATAAAATTCATCTAACATGAATGGTTCTAAAACTTCAATGAAATTTTATTGTCATAATATTTTGAGAAGGCTTGTTGTACTCATAAATAATGAAAGGAAAAATTTCACATTATAATTTTCAAATGACCATTTAATAAAAAACAATATCTCAGGAAATCATTACATTGTTTGTAACACCCAACCCTATCTACAGACATTATTGCACCTCAATGATCTGCAAAGTAATTCCCTTGCTGCTGAAAAATCGAAATTCGATGTTTTTAACAATTTCCAAAAACAGTCTTTATTTATTTTTTAATTATGTTGAAGTTTTTCAAATTTTTAGAAATATTCTGCTCATCTTTTTACATTCTTCTCAATTTTCCCGAGAATGTTAAAAAAATATTTTGGTTTTTTTGAAGTTGTAAAATTTTTTAATATTTGAAAATCTTATTTTGTGATCTACGACAACCGTGAACAAAATTTAAAACCTTCTCCTTTGTATAATTTCCCAGCGTCACAGTCTATTTTAGACGTAAACTCCCGTAAAGGCTCTGGCATTTAGCGCCGTCAGATAATAAGGTTTTTTTTGTCATAACTTATATGGGGCAAAAAGAAAACTACTTTTTAAACCTTAGAGTCCAGAAACGGATTCAATGCTTTTAGAGGACATTTACTGGTAACAAATTCCCTATTTACGAAGTTGCGTCGATGAGATTGCAAATAAATCTTTCTTAACAGATTAAAGTCGTTTAGGATTTGGGTGAAGTGAAGGCAATAGGTCGTTACATAAAGTAGTTTTTGCTAGGACAGGTATTCACGTACCAAATTAAACGCAGGTTCTTTTACACTACTAGCTTGATGAGAACTTTGTGGGTTTAGTTGCAAGTCAACATCACGATCTAACAAAGGGTGTTTGTCTGGCCAATCACTAAAGGATCCTACGAGCGAATGCGATCAATCCCACTACAAGGGGCCATCAATAAAACCTCCTGAAGAGATCCCCCGAAATTATTATTTTAGAAGAATTCGGAATTCCAAATAATTAGTTTGTGTCAGTATGTTATAAGATTTAAATCTCGAAACGTGGCACAAAATGGGGATATTAAATTTTGTTAATTTTCAAAATTGAATTCGTAAATTTATATTATAAACTTAGAATTCAATTTCAAGATTAGGGTTTATGAACTTGCTGTAGTAGCTCTAATATGGAAAAGAAGTCAGGGCCCGGGCCAGATACAGATAGACATATCAAGGTGTGCACTTCTGTTCAACGAAGGGTATTCAGCGATTTTGAGTACCATGCAGTTGCTCAATTTTTTTATTAGCTAGCAGAGCACTTCATTTGTGAGCAGATCATTTGTATAAGTAAACAAAAATTGATATTGTCTCCTATTGAACACTCTGCGAACTTTTTCTCTTCTTTATATTTTCACGATTTTCCTAAATTGGCGGGCGTGATAGCAAAAAAACTAAACCGCCTATTGAATCAAACGAATCCTGTTTCTCTTCAGAATTAGATTTTCTTCTAAGTTAACTAAAAGAGTCGTTTTAAATAACTTTTACCGCACTCTGAAGTAGATTTTTTCTCTCCTCAAAAAAATTTAAACCAAAAAAAGTTATAATTTCACGATTTTTCTGTTTTTTCTCAGTTCAATTAGAAGAAAGATTTAGATTAAAATTTTCCTTAAAGTTCCCTAGGAACCAATGCATGGTAATAGTTAAAGTCTTTAAGATCACTACTTTTAATCCTTGTAATTAACAGAATACAAATTAATCTGCACCTGAAATAAAATCGACATTTAAATTGTAGATAGGGTTCGGATCAACCGAACAATAATTTCTTCATTTCTGTTTCCACCCAAACTCTTTTGATCTTACAGGTGGATAGTGCAAAATGACCTTTCATGTTACCAATGATTGCAAAGACAAAACTCTACAACGCTTTTTGTTAAAAAGAAATTAAAAATAAGCTAATTTTTCAGCCGATTCGCTTACTGAACTACCGATTCCATAATAAAGCATAAAACTTATCCTATCTCGGACACAAGATTGTTACCACGCAAAAACTCAATTCCCAAGCAACAAGTTGAGCTTTCAATAAAAGGGAATAATTTTCTATCCAAATAGATGGCTTTTGAACTAAATACTTGTATTTTCTATTAAGCAGTTCAATTTCCAACCAAGAACTTGAATTTTCCTCACATTAAGTTCATTTTGTATCAACAAAGACAACTTTTCAAACAAATACATCAGTTTTTTACCAAAAAGTTTAATTTTCTACTTATCAAATATACATCTTAAAGTTTCAAGCAAACGTAAAATCGTTGATTTTTCAGATAAAAACTGTAATAGAAAAGATAAGTGCACAAAAAATGAATTTTCAACAAAACTGTTAAATTTTTAACCTAAAAGACAATGCCTCAACAATGAAGAATACTTTTATATCAGCAAAAAGACGACTTTTCAACAAAATACATCAATTTTCTACAAAACAGTTTAATTTTCAACTTATACATTATAAACTTTAAACCGAATAGTTTAATTTTCTACCAAACTGTTCAATTTCCAAGCCAAAAAGATGAATTTAAAAAGCTAATTTTTCAATCAAAAAGTGCTAAAGTAGTTTAGGAAATGTAACGCGAGATTACTTTCTCTTGGCACAGTAGTATAGCTATACAGATTCTGCGGCACTACTCCGTAGTTTAGACTTCCAGCGATAGATGGCGCCACCAGTCAGTTCCTAAGAGTTAGTAACTGCGCGTTCGGTAAGGTAGAGTAACGCTACACATGCATGGTCGAGTCGGCGCGGTGGGTCCCCATTTTACCGAAAGACTCAGCTAGAAGCGTTTTGTGTAGATGGTGCTCGTTGGATCGGGGATTCCACGGAGTCCTCGAAAGTTCTAGAAAAAATAGTTCGCCTATGTGAGATATGGGATCTTCGAAGCTTCTAGAAATTTCGACCTACTATATCCTACAGGTAAAATAATGATTTATATAGTATCAATGGAAATATAAATGAGGTGGAACAATAATCGAATATTCTATAAAAATTAACGTGTTCTCCAATGATTTACTATCCATCTAAATTTCTAGAAAGCCTTTTTAAATCTTTTTAATTCATTGATTCATTCTTTAACTCAGAGCTTTGGAAATGCTAACGGGGACTTATATTTTTAGAATTGAATTTGAGTCTATGGATTCTAAAATTTATAAATGTTAAAAAATTGTTATTTGGCATTTTAATAGCATTTAATCAAAAATTTCTCATTTGAAAAGTGCCAATAGCTTCCATTTGATGCGTATAATTTATTGAGCATTTAAATACAAAATTATTGAATTAATTTTGTTTTAATTCCAAAGGTTACACTTTGAG
>NC_046660.1:15344833-15349793 GCF_010883055.1 Belonocnema kinseyi
AAATTCACTTATTGTCGTGTAATTATTATTCTACGAAGTACAAGCTATATGAAAGTTTTAAGGTTTTATAAACCTTCAATACCAAATTTATAATTCCTAAATTAACCTTGATCAAAAACTTCCTGGAATTTATTTTTAAAATTAAAAATATAAGTTTATTCTTGAATATTGATGTGGTCATCCTTTAAAGTAATTCCCATCAACTGCCACGCACTTATGCCAGCGCTTGATCCAGCTCTCAAAACATTTTTGATACTCAATTTTCGGTGTGCCCATCAGTACCGTTTTCGATTTTTGTATTATCTCCGATCGGCTGCTAAAACGCGTTCCGCGTAGTGGTTTTTTTGGTCGATCGAACAAAAAAAATCACAGGGAGCTAAATCTGGCGAATTTGATGGCTGCGGAATTGTATTAGTTGAGTTTTTGGTGAGAAACTCACGGATAATGATGGCATTGTGCGACGGTACATTGTCATGGTGCATTGTAAAAATCAAAATTCGCAAAAAAACAGATGCACTCAAAATTGCGTTACATTTACAAATGTCAAGCGAGAAAGCTGAATTTCGCAGGGAATATTGTTAAAGGCTGTGACAATCTACAGAAATGAAAAAATGTGAATCGGACAGCAGAGGGCGCCACACGGTAATGATTCTGGGAACTTTTTGATCAAGGTGGTATATGTTACCTAAGGCTTTATAGGACACTTGTACTGCAGCAAGGCTAAGTGGTACTGCTTTCATGAATTCTGTAATGCGGCTATGTTCCATAGTAAGTGCAGGAAAAAGTGGGACCATTCGCACTCACCGGAAGTAGATGGCGCAACAATAAAATAATTAAAATTAAAGGCAAATTAAAAATTGGCAAGAATTTTTAATGTGTACAAGATTAAAATTGTTACTGGTAGAGAAAATCATTTACTTACGTGTTGTAAAGGCTACAAATTTAAGGTTCGATAACCAGGTAGTGATGTAGTGATGCGCATGTAGACAAATGAAGTACACACGCTTTCCCTTTACAATGTTTATTTATTCTGATAATACACAAAATTTTAGTGGACAAAAT
The DNA here is from genome assembly GCF_010883055.1 of Belonocnema kinseyi. NCBI lineage: Eukaryota > Metazoa > Arthropoda > Insecta > Hymenoptera > Cynipidae > Belonocnema > Belonocnema kinseyi. The sequence goes on from NC_046660.1 coordinate 15,345,896, forward strand.
TTACAAAAGATGGTAATCCTTGTACATCTCTAAATTTAAACAAAAGTAATAAGGCCCTCCGAAGTAGGGATTCGAACGAAATTAAGGGGCATTTTCAAATATTTTCCAATTACTTCTTAAAATTCCATATTATTTACCTGCAAATAATGCTAAGTATAAAAAGTTACTAAAAAATAATTCAGCTACCGAGAAACATTGTCAAATTTGTGTTTTGTCAAATTTCTATGTGGAAAGAAACAAAAAGGAACCTAACAAAAGTTTATTTACGTTCTTTTTCGTTCCTTTTTACATAAAACGCGATCAGCACATAATTTTGACATTGTGTCTTCATAGGCTTATTATGTCCTTATAATTTTTTAGATTTAGCTTAGTTTTTAGCCTAATTCTGTTAAATTTATCGAAATAATTGGCAAATGGCCAAAAAAGCCCCTTAATTTCGTTCGAGTCCTTGCACCGAAGAAGTAAAAATAGAGTTTTTGATTCCTAGTCGCCTCCTCCATCTTCTCAAACGTATAATGAGACATTGAATCCTTGAAAACTTTCATGATTCTACTAAGCAAAAATACTGCAAGGTGGATTTCAAGCTCAATCACAGTCCTAGTACTATACTTGGTTCAATCTTCCCAAAGTTGGAAACGTTATAATTCTTCATGAGGGTGAAGTCAGTCAGCAGTTTCGTGGGGATAACCCCATCCATACTGCCAACAGAATCAATAATTTGGATATGTTTTTTTTCACAGATCGCTTAAAGTCACTAAAACCTGATGCTTCTTTTATACTTTATTACCCTTAAATCCTATAAAGATCGATTTAAATTTCTGTAAGATTCGTGCGCTCCTTCCATTAACTTTCTAGAAATGTTGAGATTGGATCTGTGATGTCTACCTACATTCTACCAGAGTAGGCGATTCTTAGGACGGATAGTGGCAGATTCTTCCAAATAAGGCCAGTAAGCCGTGCATTGGCTTTGAACATACTTTGTCTGCTTGTCGTAATCTATTCTTTATTTTGCCCAAGCAAGATGCTCGCAACGTACTCAGCAGTGCGGTGGTAGCGCACATCGGGTTTGTCGGCTTTCGGCATTCTGGTTTGGTGTTCTTCATTAGCTTGGGCGTCCATGAGGATTTTTCGACGAGGCTGCCTCCCTGAATGCCAAGCACCTGACCATTCACAGTACATAGTCTTTTTGGGGCTTCTCTTTCTTTGCGGCGCAAAGGTAGCACTGCGGCGTACTTTCACACGCTGCAGTCCTATGGTACTCCATGCCATATTCACAACAGCACACCCGCCCCGCCTTCAAGTGCCCTGCGCACACTAGCTACGCGGCCAACCCTTCTTGCAGCTCCACGAAAGCCCTCAAATTGCCTCGAAAGGTTCTTTTCGTGAAGCTGACTTTAACCTCTCTAACAGGCCTGCTACCAAAGTAGTTTCTACGGCCGCTTCGACCTCTTCAACGTCCATACTTGGATCGAAATCCAAGACCTCGACATCAGTGGGTGCGACGACCTCGCGCAAGTTACCACTTTCGCTCACCGCCTTCTTAATCGCTGGTGACAGCGTAGCTCTCCCTTCATAGCAGGTCCTAGTTCAATAAGGACCTTTTCGTTCTTGGTCTGGTTTCTGTTGGTGTTAGTAACAGATTTTGCGTCTCCTTTCGCCTTTTTTCGGGTCAATTTTGCCACCGCTGAAGTGTTGCCCATCTTCGTCTTCTTGCTTCTTTATTTGGAGCAATTCTCCTTAACTGGACTCAGAGTAGGCTCCCTCTCTCGTTTCCCATAATGAGGAGTGAGCTACTCCAAGGCTTCTTTTATCTGAGTCTCGCTGTTGCTTATATTCAGCCTTGAATTTCTCTTCCTGCGGGATCTTTCTCTTCTATTGGCCAGGGGGCCAAAACTAAATGGAACGTACTTAAACTAGTTTACATTGACAGGAGTCATCATAGCCATTTCCTGCGTAATTTTTTGCGCCTCTTGGATTCCATGTATTATTATTAAGGAAATATTGCTCTTCGCATTGGAGAAATCCTCCATTTCTCCTGAAACTGCATTCAACTTTTCAATGAGATGGAGTGTCTCTGCAAATTTTTCGTGCACTTTCTTCTGTGTGGTGCTGTGTGGTGCTGGTGGTGGGGATTAGAGTAGTCGAAGAAAGAAATGAAACAAAGATACTAAATTGAAACATGAAATAACTTTAAATGTTTGTTTACTTAAAAAAATACTTAAGCTAATTTTAAATCACAGTTAAAGTAAAATCGCAAATCATCTACAAATTTGTTAGGATCTGTATGAGACATCATACTGCAGCATTCTCAACTTGGTTGACAGTAAGTCTTGAACATCAGTTCACTAAATCTATTTAAGCTCTCATCCTTCTTCTTCTTCTCTTCATAATCATCAACGTAATCAATAGCATCATTATCATCATTGTCATGTTCCTGATCCTCTTCCATTTCTTGTTGATCCTCCTCGTCTTGCTCATTTTCATCTTGATCTCCATCTTTTTCTTTATATCATCCTGCTTTTCATCTTCTTTCTTTGTTTTCTTAGGCATGAAAGACGCACACTAATCATGATATACTGATTTTTTTCTGAGAGAGCCCCATTTGCGCTTTAGGACTTTCTGCATTTTCGCAATTACTAAAATGCTGCTACTATTATCATTTTAGTCATTACTGTTATTATTTTCAATCGTTTCTTGAGATTCTGGCAACTTGAGAGGATTAAATTCATGACAGTCCTATTAATGATGCTGGTGGTAATACTAATGGCGGTTCAATGTTAAAGCAAAGTCGAATCAGCAATAAGGCTTTGTTGAATCAACGTTAAAACTATGGTAAATCAACGTTAAAGTAACTTTAATTTCACGTTTCACAAAGTTGTCAAAGGTTGTGGTGCTAATGGTAGGTTACTTAAGGTACTTCGCAAGATTGTTGCTCTAGTGGACCTTTTTAAATTCTGTAAAGGGGTCACACCTAGTGAAACGGGTTGTCCCCGACAACGTTAATATTCAGTTGTACATAACTCCTGATAAGCTTATCAAATTTCACCTTTTTATGGATGTTTTTGAAAAGTATTTCAATAAAGTTTACAATAAAGTTCAGTAATAGCCATTTAGTGGACGGTACTGCTAATGGTGGTTTTTTTGTGTTATTCTGTTTGCCTATAACATTTCGCAGTGATTTTTGTTCTGATTTTCATTGCACATTATATTGAAAAACGTGCCTTTTTCTCATATGCTGTTCAGTTTTGTCTACACCGTAATTAACGAACGCTTTCTTGTAAAAAGGAACTCCTTTCTTGGACCACAGAAATAATCTTGCTCAAACCTCCACCCATTTCTAAAGTCTCGTTGGCAGTGGTTAATAAAATCAAGCCTTGAAAAGGACCTGAAAATCAGGTTGAAACATGTCGGCAAATTTTTTTATAATAAAAAAATGTTTTCACACCAAAAAAGCGGTATAGGCCTTAACGAAAATTATTTGCAATTATGCACTTTTGTTTAATTATAGCTAATAGTCAACCTCCTTTAATTATTGAGCGCAATGACAATTTGTGAACACATTATTTATTAACATAGAAATAAGTACACTTTATTGCATAACAATGATCAGGATAGCCGCTGTACAAGGAATATTCTAATCTTTCATGTTTAAATAAGAAAATAATTGACTATGGAAAATCTTAAGAACGAAAATGTTTTAATATGATGAAAATTAAAAGTATTTCAAATTGGAACTTTTAACATTTGAATTGTTCAACCTTCTAAAATATTAATATTTCACATCGAAAGTCTTATTATTTAGGAATTATAAATTTGGTATTGAAGGTTTATAAAACCTTAAAACTTTCATATAGCTTGTACTTCGTAGAATAATAATTACACGACAATAAGTGAATTT
>NC_046660.1:15349893-15372318 GCF_010883055.1 Belonocnema kinseyi
CTCAAAGTGTAACCTTTGGAATTAAAACAAAATTAATTCAATAATTTTGTATTTAAATGCTCAATAAATTATACGCATCAAATGGAAGCTATTGGCACTTTTTAAATGAGAAATTTTTTATTAAATGCTATTAAAATGCCGAATAACAATTTTTTAACATTTATAAATTTTAGAATCCATAGACTCAAATTCAATTCTAAAAATATAAGTCCCCGTTAGCATTTCCAAAGCTCTTAGTTAAAGAATGAATCAATGAATTAAAAAGATTTAAAAATTAAACCATTTAAAATAATTTTAAGTTAGAGAAAGTAAAAATTGAAAATTACATTTTTCCTTCTTAGCTGAACACTTCTCAAATCAAAAGATTAATTATTTTTAATTAGTTTCAAAATACTTAAAATACTTCGAAATTTTATTTTAAAATAATTTTATTTTAAAATAATTTTGTTTTACATTATTTCAAATTCTAAATAATTTTCGAAAGTTCTTTAGAACTTCCAATTAATTTTCATTTTTTTCAAAACTTCTAAATATCCCTTCAACTTACTTGAATTTTTGCAAAGAATAATAGGTGTGCAATTGATAAAATATGCAACTATATTAGTTCAATAATACCTTGGACTAATACGCTTCGCATAAATTAGAGCTCAGTAGGTAAAAAAGTCTAACCGGATCTCTTCACTTAATTTGTAATTTTATTGGTTTGAGTATATAACCAATACGCGCTTCGTCTAAACAAGGATCAGCTGCTATTCTAATCATGCGCAAACGGAGCAGTTCCACGTATGAAATGCTCACATTGAAGTACCAAACGGCGCTAATTCAGGCCAAGCGTAACCCGACCCGTTCAATGTTTTCATACGCGAAATCTCGGCTATGCTTCCCTTTGACTCTACTGGTTCGAATGACGACGAACAGCGAGGATCCAACGAATCTGTAACGTGGGAGCTTCGCGTGAACATTGCGCTGAATTAAGGCGCCAGACAATATGTGTTGGGAAAAATTAAACCATAATTATTTAAATATCAAATCTTGCGTGCTCTCAAATTTAAACGGTGCACGTAAGTAATTAAAATAACAGACATCATTCATACAATAAAGTGCGAGAGTTAAGGTTGATGAATGGTCGAAGTTACGATAATGCTGTATTGAGATAGTTGCAGACATAGAGCACTATCGGATCAATTAAGGAACGCCAGCTGATATTTTTTAAAGAATAATTCATTAATTTTTTAAAATAACAATTTTGAGCTTGCACATTTGATCCGCTGGAGTCATTTTTATAGAAAAATATTACTACAATATTACTACATGTCCTTTCAAACGTCATCTACGTAAACTTTTAAAAAATTTAAATTTTGTCCATAACTAAAACAATAAAAAATGGTGAATCGCTGACCCGGTTGCGCCGGATAGCGCACCAGGTCGTTTGGAAGGTCCTCTACGAGAACTTTTTTTAAATTTATATTTTGTCCATAACCGAAACAATTAAAAATAGTGAGTCGAGAACCCGGATGCGCTGAATCGTGCACCAGGTCCTTTAAAGTGTCATTTACGAAAACTCGAATATGCTGGAACGTGCACCAGCTCCTTCCAAACGTCATCTACGAGAACTTTTTTGAAATTTAAATTTTCTCAATAATTGAAACAATTACAAATGGTGAGTCAACGACCCAGGTGCGCAGGATCGTGCACCAGGTACTGTAAAACGAAATCTACCTGAACTTCTTTAAAATTTAAATTTTGTCAATACGAAAAAAAACTACCAATAACGAGGCGTCAACCCGGGTGCGCCATATCTTGGACCGGGTCATTTAAAATACCATCTACGAGAAGTCTTAAAAATTTCAATTTGAGCAACAGGTTCTTGTAGAATACATGCTAAACTACCTGGTGCACGATATTGCGCAACCAGGTAGTCGACTTACCATTTGTAATTGCTTCGGTTACGAAGCAATTACAAAAATTATTTATTATTATATAAATTATTTATTAATTGCGAAAATTTACAAGAATAAAGAAGATGATTAAACTGCAGAAGATTTAAAAAAATGCAGATTGATGTGAAAGTTCTTAAACAAAAAGAAAGCCAGAAGTTAAAAATGCAAACGTCTAGACACTAATTTTTTTTTTAAATTAAAATTTGTGAACAAAATGTGTGAAAAACTGAAAACCCATATGGTAAAGTATCACATGCCCTTAATTAGAATAAGTTTGGAAGGTCTCAAGTGAAAAATTAATGTTATTCAAGTTTTTAGGAAAATTGGGGATATTTCGAGGCAGCAGTTTAGGTTTTAAATAACTTTTCTAAATTTCAAGAAAAATTCCAGTCAGACAAAAAGATTTTTAAGAATTTTAAAAGTATCGTGTAGATATTTAATTCTAAAAGGGCTCGAACTTTTCCTATTATTTTGTAAAATCCCGCAAAATATACATTTTTCTTAATCTAGATTTTTTTTTGTCGAATTTGAAATATTCACAAATATTTTATAATTTACTTCAAATTCGTAGGAAATTTTTGAATATTTTGAGGTAGATTTTTTACACTTTAAATGATTTTTTAAAAATTTTAAGAAAAATTGGATTCATTTACAAATATTTTTAGGAATTCAAGAGGCTTTGCATAGACTTCAAATATTTTAAACCTTGGAAGCATTTCCGAAAAATTATGGAATATTTATTATTTGTTCTGAAATTATAAAAGACCTAAATATCTTTTGAAAACTCTGAAATTTTTGTAATAATTTGTAAAATCCTGTAAAATAAAATATATATTTTTTAAATCTTCTGCATTCTTTTTTTGGCGCATCTTAAATATTTAAAAGTCTTTCATAATTGTCTCATAAAAATGATAAAACTTATATAATTCTTTGAAGAAATGCTGATACTTATTTCCTTGTAAATAAATTAAAATTGTGTGTAACTAAAAAAATATTAAAAAAGCATTGTTGTGTTACGTCAAAATATTGTTTAATTTATTTCTATACAGCACTTCATGCTGAAAATCTATTTTTATCTACAAAACGTTTTTTAAGTTTTTAAAATAATACAAAAAAAATATATTACTGATACACTGAATGCATTCTTTCAGAATCTAATTTCAACAAGAATATAAGTCTTCAGAAAATTTTAACAAATAAATTGTTATTAGAAAACTGAGCAAATTATAAAAATGAATATAAAAGTGAGCGCGTGCGTGCGCGCGCACATAATAGTCTAGTAATTTAGAAAAGCAGCCGCTTCTGACGAAATTCTTCCTCTTTAGCTTCAGTCTTGGGTTATCTATCGTTATCTGTACTCTTGTTTAGAAAAAAATGAAGATCGTCACTCTATTATTTGCCTACGTGGCTTCGCTCAATTTTGAAAGTACGTTTATTTAGCATAATATCGAAAATTATTATTAATCCTAATATTGAATTTTATTTCTAAATGGGCAATGCAAAATTCATAATTTAAATTTTGCAATCAATATTTACATTTGGTGCCGCGGCGCTAGATCAAAACCTTGTAGCATATAGAACCTAAAAAAATTGAGATTAGCGAAACTTTATAAATCTTAATTTTGAAATTGTCTTATAAGTAAACAATATAAAATTGAAAAATTCGAGTTTGAAAATTTGCTTTTAATTAATATTTTCACTTGGTGCCACGTCGAAAGATTGGAATCTTGTAACATATGAAAATGGAAAAATGATGTTTAACGTAATAATAATGTTTATTTCTAAATATGGATTCATTTATGAATATGCACTTCGCAATTAAAATTTAAATTTGAATTTAAAAAAAATATAAATATTTCCATTTATTTCCACGTGACCACATCCATACATTTTTACATATGGAAATAAGAAATAATATATAATGTATAACGTAATGTATTACATACGAAAATAAAAGAATAACGATTAAGTCAATATTTTACTTCGTTTATAGATATGAATCTTAAAATTGATTTCTAAATGTACCATATAAAATTTTTAATTGATATTTGCATGATATTTTTTATTAATTAAATCTTCATTGTAGTGCAAATGGATAATAAATATTAATTTTGAATTTCATTTCTAACTGTCGAATATAAAATTTACAAATTATTATTTCAAATGTTTGTTTAAGCATTATTTTCAAATTGTAAACGCATTATGCCGTGGGCTGCTATTCTGTTCTTTCAATTTTTTTCTCCATTCTTTAAAATTTTTCGCAATATTCATGAATATAAATACTTTTCAAATTGTATCGAAATTAAATAGACCATATAGATAATTTGCAGGTCTTTAAATCGCGTACAAAATTTTTTTACAAAAGTTTCTAAAAATCTTTAAAAAAGTGATCCAGCAAAATATTTTGATAAATTTTTAGAAAATTTTGAAAAGTGTATAACCTTTTACATTTTTATAAAAATTGAAATTTTATTTTGGATAATTTACCTGGTTAAGGCAGTTGTGGTGCCAAAAGTCATATGTCTGAAAAAAAGTTTTCTTATAAAATTAATCGAAATATTGTAGCTGATTTCATTTCAAAAGAAAATATTTTTTTATGAAATATGTTAAAATTCACACAATGAAACATTAAGTTTAACCATGTTTTTTGCAATTAAATTTTTTTTCCATAATCGCTTTTTACCAATTTTCTAAAAAAGATTGCTTTTTAATAAATGACGGTTATTTTTCCGAAAAAATATTCTCTACAACTCTAGTGTTTCCAATTTTTAAAATAAATTGTTCTATGGCTTCTATGGCTCCTTATCTGGCTCTAAATGGTTTAAGCAAATTTTTTCAAAGAAAAATTTTTATTTATTAAAATGCAATAATTGTTCGAAAAATGGTAAAAAAGGGCGGTCAGAAAAAATTCAATTGCAAAAAACATGGTTATAATAAATGTTTTTTGTTTGCCATAAATTATAACTAAAATTTTGTTCCATTTGTTTTTGAAGAAGGTTCTAAAAGCACCTGCGGCTTTGATGATTACATTCTCATTATGAAACTCGCGCTTCGCGGTCGATCATTTATGGTCAATCCTAAATCTTTATCAAGATAATTCGTAAATATTGTTCAAATATACCAAAATCAACGTTTAAAGCTTACGGATCATTTAAAAAAATTGCATGTTTTTGAAAATGATCCAGCTTTTTGAAGTTTTGTCTAAGTAAAAAATTTCATAAGAATTGTTTCGATATACATATATTTTATAACTAGTAGAAATTCAGATTGAGTCTTCTCATCCTATTAAAAACTTTTTTTTTAAATTTTTAAAATTTTAAGAAGTATATAACTTTTTAAATAATAATATTCTATTTTTCTGAACATTTTTAAAATCTTCAAAAGTATTTAACTTTTATATTTTTTATCGAATATGAAAATTCTATTTTGATAATTTGCAAGTCTTCTACCCATTTATCAGAAACTTTGACAAAAATTTCCAGAATTTGAAAAAAAATTTTAATTTTGAAAATGCTCTTAATTTTTTAATTGTGTTTGAAAATATTTACTTAACGAAATCAGCCTTTATTTTGGGAATCTTAAGAAGCGTATCTAAGGTTGCTTCGATTAGACCATTCCTATAAAAGTAAGTGTGGCTATAACATTTAGCTAACCATACATGCAGACATATAGGCATACATTCAGAAAGACATACAGACAGACATACAGACGCACAGGCAGACATACAGGTAGAGAGACATACATAAAGGCATGCAACAAACATAAATACATGCATACATACATACATCCATACATAAATATATTCATGCATACATACATGCATATACATGCAAACATATATACATGCATACATACATACTATGACTGGTTTCTGCCCAATTAGTCATTTATATCGATTTTACCATGTATTTTGGACTTGCAGATGAATCCAACAATTTGCCTGAAGGGCGCCAGATAGTTTTCACCAAAACTATCAAAATTTACACTGATTTGAAATATTAACTAAGTTTTGCTCGGTCTGCTCCGATAGAGTGGAGTGAGTGAGGAGTGACGCACGAACGAGGGGTTAGGGTATAAGATCAATGAACACATCATTTTAATAATATTCAAATGTTTTAGTAGTAGTAGAAGTTCAGACTCAGACTGTACAAGGGGGAACCCGTGTTCCCAAAATTAGCACGAGATTGCTTAGCCCATTCGATGCCAATTTAATAAGTTTTTCATTGCTTCGCGTACAATTCACCGTCGTCATTGATGAGTAGGGGGTGGAAGACCTCATCAGTTAGATTCGACTATACTTTAAATTTAATCCCAACAACGAATCACTGAATTTACTTTTACCAAAATAAAAGGAACAAGTTATGACCTTGTCCGAGGTCAGCAACAAACAAGCTTCAACGGCGTGTGCCTGCCATTTCAGCAAAACTACGTTGAACGGTGATACCTTATTAAATTAACTAAACACAAAAGTTAATGGGCCTACCTGGCTGCTGCCTTGATCCTCTCATTGTACCTCTCATTTTGGGCTCTCAACAATTCGCTTTCTCTTCAATTTCAGGACAATATATCCCCCTTGCACTTGGGTGTCTGTTTGCTTTAGGGTCAGAGTAACGAATGACTGCTGAGACAGGCCTCTCCGCTCACCTCAAACGTGAGTCGGAGCGCAACTAGTATTTTAATATTGAACTAAGATTGGTGGAGTGAGAGGGACTGAGAGGGAGTGCGACAGCCGCCAGTTGGCCTTCCAGCAGCATGGTGGCGCGCCATCGCTACATGAAATTCTTATTTGACGCTGGTCGCGTTTCATTACTGCAGCTGATTGACCCTGTGCTTCCCAGTACTCTTATACGTAGCCGGACTCACATACACTGCGCATGTACGGGGAAACCTCCTCTTCTTAGTGCATGACTTCGCATCTCAGCCGATGTAGAATTTTGACAGCTTGTTGTTGTGGGTGGTAGACCACCTGTTTAGTATTTTCACCTCAGTACATTGAATGAGAGTTTTTATAACAAATTAAAATAATGAACAATAAATTGGTTTGAACTCAGGAATTCCGAGATTGGCTTGAAGGAAAATAAGGATTCATTACTGTGAGCTCATTTCGCCAGTAATTTTGACAGATAAGTAATTGGTGTTATTATTTTTTGCGGGGTCTATAATGCCCCGTCACAATATATACATATGTACATTAAAAAGCGTATGAAAAGCTGACTCCATTGGACAAATTCTTTAAAATTTGGTGTGGCTACAACATTTAGGCAGATATACAAACAGACAGACACCGATAAAATTTTATCATTTTTGGATTCTGTGTGTGCCAAAACGTAAAGATCCGTTTAAAAATAGATATTGAAAATTCGGACGATCACATTACACTCTCATAAATCAGAATGTAAAAATAAGTCATAGGACATGTAGGGGTAAATTTGATTAAGGTTAGTGATGATGAAAAATCAGAAGGGAAGAGAGGAGGAAAAAAAGAGGAAATTTTAAAGGATCATTTATGTCAAGCATATCAATTATATCACTTTCTCACTTTAGTTTCACTTTGCTTTCACTGAAACAGTTTTTTAGTTGTTTTTCATAGAGATGAAAGTGGAAATAAAGTGAAAAGGCTGAAAAATTTACTTACTGCAGAAATCAAAATTTCGGTGAGATATCCCTAATCGAATATGCAACCTCAAATCCTGCTGTCCAAGTCCTAATCTTCTCTCTGAAAGTTACTTTTAGAGTGTACAATAATGTTCTACATCTCTTTTTCATAGAAGTCAGTGCGATGAGTGATAGCGGTGGAGTTGGTCCTAGTAGAGGTGGTCCTGTTAAGCGTCGTCCTAATCTATTTCCGAATCCCCATCCAGGTAACAATTATGCTCCAGCTCCCAGTTTAAGTACTCATCTAATGATTAACAGATATTTTTCCAATGTACAAAAATTTCATAAATCACTTTTTGCAGATCTCGGCCCTTGGTCTAATCACACTCATACTCATCCTACTGACATTGAAAATACCTTTTCTGCCGAAAACGATACAAGAAAAGGGATATTAATATCTAGAGTAGTAAACGGACATAGTACAAATTGGTATTTGCTAAAAGGACTTCTCCTTCCTGATTCGAGAATTGAATCATGTAATGGTCCGTATGGGTCCGTGATTGTTGATCTCCTTGATAACGAACGTTTATATGCGTGTCTCCATCCTTTTATGTATCATAACGAGACTAAAAGCAGAGAGCATGTTAATGATGTTCCAGTATTCCTTGCTACAGTAAGAGCACGCAGGTGGAGATACGAAGCCGATCTTACTCCTATCGGTCAAAGGTCAAGACTCAACTCCCGAGGACTTCTATTTTGGGGCGATCATGACATCAGGACTCTACGTTTACAACCAGTAGGGCATGTTCGTTTTATAAGGTCCGATCGAATTAATCCAAATAATTCAATTGATGTTGAGGGAGACTTATATAAATTCCCCCAACAAGAGGGAAGACCTTGAATCGAATTTAAGAGAATCGATTAGTCGTGAATCGAGGGACTGGTCACTGAGCTTTCAAGTGACTCCCCGACTCACGGAAGAGCTTGTGGAGGTCAGTAGGAATCTTCGAATTCTATTGCGTTATTCCTTGGTAAGTTCCAGTTAGCCCCAGTAATTTTCAGTGCGTTACGAAAAGCCTCGCTCCAGGCGGTCGGCTCGCAAAATCCCTGTCGGAAAGATTCGTAACTCTGTCGGCAATACTCGGTAGATCTGTTTCAAGTACCGCGCGATTAATTGCTCGAGAGAGTCTCGTGGTAAGTCACAAGAAATCTGGAGTTAGTCGGAGGTAGGTCTCTATTAAATCTTCGTTATTCCGGTGGCAGTCATTGTTATTTTGACTTTCGGATTTCTGAGTAACCAGGCCCTCGTTATGAATAATGAATGAAAAAATTTTACATTGAAATTTTTTAATGAACAGTCAATAAAACATTATATTTCAAGAATCAAATAAATTTTATGTTACGACCGCCCTTCGAGCCTAATTATAACTGACTTTTTATTTTTGAAAGTTTTAGATTCGTCATCAAAGCATCTAGAAAGATTTTGAGAAAGATTTTTGTTTTTATAGGATTTTAAGTTTTAGCGTAACATTTCTGTCTGTTCAAAAGTTACGGAGGAACTTTTAGAAGTATCGAAGAAATTCAAAAACTATTTATAAAGTAAAGGGCGTTCTTTAGTTATAAAATATTTCTGATTCTTTCAAATCCGCTTCTTGAAAATTTATTCTTGAAAATCATCAAAAGCTTATTTCGAAATCTTCCAAAATTTCAGGTTTTATATATTTTCTAAAAAGATTTAAATGTTTCCTAACTATTTTCAAAAATGTGAGAAATTAAAAAAAAGGTTGCCTAAAAATGTTTCAAATTTTAAAAATTGTCCGAAATTTTTTTTTTTAGGTTCTCTTCGAATATTTTTAAAGGATTTCAAATATGCTCATTCAATTAATTAAAAAAAATTCTTTTCAATTAGAGAAAGACTGTTAAAAAAATATTTTGAATTGTTTTAAACTTCTCAAAACTCATAAAGCTTTAAAATCTTAGTGCGAGATCTTTGGAAATTTAAATTTCATACACAAGTTCTTTTTAATCTTTTGGGATTACAAATTTTTTTTAAATATTCTTAAAACTTTTACATATATTTTTAAACGATTCAAATGCTTTCTAAAATATTTGAAACAATTATTAAAATAGAAGAAGATGGACTTGAAATTTCCCAAATCTTTAAAAGTTTTTTGAAATTGAAAGAAAAAAATCTTCTAGCCGTTCTCTCAAAACTAAATTTCCTAAATTAAAATCATTTTGAATTTTCAGAGAATTCTTAAGAAAATTGTTTTTCTCTCTTGAAACCTTTCAATTTTTTAAAAGCTTCTTATTTCTACTAAATCAGTATAATCAGATAAAGGTAAGTCAGAGTTTCGAATTTTTAAAATATTTAATGTTTAGTATTATTACTATTATTAGGAATAATAGTTGAATTAAAGTGAAATTATATAAAAGGCGACGTAATAATATTATTATTTTATTATATTGACGATTATTAAGTTTATTATCTAGTACATAGTCATACTGTTTTGTTTGGTCATAAGGCAATTAAATTAAGTAAAATATTTGTTCTACTCTTCTATTTTTCTTTAGGGAAAAAAACTTAAGCTTTAGAAATTAAAACATTAACTAAATTTAGAAGCAATAATTCAGTGGATTCTTAATTTAAAATCAGAAAATACTGCTTGAAATTAAGTTCAGTAATTTACAGACCTAGTCTTTCTTCAACAAATATTATTCGACATTCAAATGTTCCAGCCGTTTACAGTTTGCGCAAGCACATTATTTCATTTCGTGCAGGGCTTAAAATTTGTCAAATTTGAGACCAAATACCCTGCGGTATTTTTAACAAAATAATTGACTTTTCAAACAATAAAATGAAATTGCAAATTCGCAGATTACTTTTTAACAAAGTGTTTCAAACTTGAGAGAATTAACAGAATTAAATAAATAAAGGCGATTTCTTAACAAAATAGTTGATTCGTCAACAATTAAAGATTAATTTTTAATTAAGGAATTGTATTTTTAATTAAAAGAGGATGAAGTAGTCGATCAAGGGTATCAGGCCAAACACGTGCCCGATGTGTAAAAAAACAAAACCTGTCCGTGGAAACTGGAATTTTACGGCCTATTACGGTCCCAGGAGTGGGTTCTTCGGAAACACAAAATTGAAACAATGCCCCAGATGTTAAAAAAATACTTATTTTTATAAAAAGTTTCGTTTTTATAGTACTGTGAGATTTTTTAATTGGGTTTTCGAGGACCCGAAATCCAGCTAATTCCCCAGGTGTAAGAAACATCTCTTCTCCGGGGATGTCTGATTTTCACGTTACTTTAAGGTCCAGATCTTTAAAATCTCTACAGTAAGTTTCTTGAAGACATGAGATCAAAATAATCTCTCAGGTATAAAAACCCCTAGCTGCAAATGACACATGCTTATTGGTAAAGTAGTGTGTAACATTGTCATTTTTCTTACCAGGGATCCACTTTGTGTTCACCAATATTCTTAACTTAATCAGTTATAATAATAATAGTAATAGTACTATTGCATTTTAAACCTTTCTCAATGATATTTATTTTCATTGAGAGATTCGTTCCATTTGCAAACACTTTATCCTTTTCAGTAAGCAATGAATTAAATATATTTTCAGATTTTTCCACACATAATAAAAAATAAGCAAATAGGATTCTGCTGAAATAATAAAAGAAAAACTAAAAATTTCTTCGTCTAACGAGGTCTTTATCGTGCGTTAAATTTCAAGGTCGTTACGAATTCTTTTCTGGTTCTATTCGTTTTAAAAAATCAAAGAAAAATGCGCATACAAATGTCAGTAGCTATCGCAACCATGCACAACCATCTTTTTTTATTGTGAGATAAAGTGCAAAGTCGTTACAATAAATGATGCACACACTACTTTTTCATTTCTCTAAAATTCCCACAATAAATGCAAACATGCATAACAAGGTCTCCACGTAAACGTCAAGTGAAGTGTCCTTACAATCATGCATATACTTATTTTTAAAAAAAACTCAATTTCCATAAACTTATGTCTAACTATCCGAGTTCTAATAAATTTGGACAGTTTAGTGAACGGAAGTTTTTAGCTTACGTAGGAGAATCCGTTAAGAGTAGCTTCCTTTTCAAATGACTCTTATTTAATTAGAATTGGTCCTCAGTATCGGTACTGCAATTAAAATATAAAGTGTATTGGACCAACGCTATCCCCACCTATTCACTGATGGCGCCCGTAATCGATAGTATGATTGAACAATTTCGTGATTTATAGTTTTTACAGTACTTTAGGCTCCCTGAAGTAACTTTCTCGAGGAAAAGACCCCAATGCCTCCAGGTGTAAAGAATAGTGGCTCCCCAGTAGCTGATATGTTAAAAAGCATACCTACTTTCAAAAAGTATGGTTTTGATAGTACTTTGATGTTCCTCAAAAGGATTCCTCGAGGAACTAAAAATTGAGCCAACGGCCTAGGTGTAAAAGCCAAATATTCGTTGGGGAGTTCTGGTTTTCACAGCATTTTAGGGTATTTGCACTAAGTTAAATAAGGCAATTGTATTGAACCAATGCCCTAAATGAAAAAAACAAATTTTCGAAGAAGTCTGGCTTCTCCATTACTTTAATGCCCTTTGAGTTGGGTTCTTTGACAAAACGGCATTAAGTCAATGCCACAGTTGTAAAAAGCACGTCTTCTTCAGGAAAATATGGTTCTTTTAGGTATATCAGTATCCCTAGAGAGGGATCTACGAGGATTTGTGATTGAATGAATGCTGCAGGTGTTTTCGGGTCTTGACTGTATTTTGAGTTTCCCAGATAAATATCGTTGAGGATACAAAATTGCACTTCTACTTTAGGTGTATACAACACATCTTCAGGAAAATTCCTGAATTAGGTTCCTAGAGAACACGAGATTAAAAGAATGCGCTAGGTATGAACAATGCAAATTCATTAGGCGAAACTGGTTTACCGAAGCTTTTTTCCAGGAAAAAATAATTCTCAAACAAATATTTAAATAAGTGTGTATTCAATAATTTAAGATCAAACATTCATAGCATGCTCCATTTTCTTGAGCTCGTCTCAAACGTTTTTGTCTTATTCCCATCGTCATTTGTTTATTGCGTGTTTCTTCTAATAGATTGCGCATGATTAAAAAGCAAAAAATAATTGCTTCAGTGTTTTTCACACATAAGGTATTGGTTAATGCTACCACAAACGAAGTCCGTTTTTTAAATCCAGAGAATTTGCAGCATTCCGTGTCATTAAGAATCCCACTCCAGAAACCCTGAAGTACTAAATTCGGTTAACCATTGGTTTTCTTCCATTTCATTTAGGCACATACTAGAAAGACCTTAAAGTACTACTAAAACCAAACTTCCCCGCAGAATACAGGTAGATGTGTTTCACAACCCAGTTATTGGCTCAATTTCATGTCCTTTTTTTACAACTGAGGTGTTCGTTTAATTTCGTGTTCTTAAGTTGCTTACGGCAGAGTCCCTCATCTAATGTAAGGAGCAGACTTCATCGGAGAATATGTGATTTTCACTTCCTGCTCATTTCCAGGAGAAGATCTGTTTTTTAATCAGGGGTTTTATTTCAATCTCGTATCCTCGAGGCCCTACTATAAGGTTCCTAAGGTGCAGTCAAAATCATACGTTTCCGAAAATGATGTGTCTATTACACCTGCGGCATCGAAGATGTTTTTCTCATACCTGGTGAAAGCATGTGACATCTAAACTATGATTTCGATGGGTAGCTGTTGGTT
The DNA here is from genome assembly GCF_010883055.1 of Belonocnema kinseyi. NCBI lineage: Eukaryota > Metazoa > Arthropoda > Insecta > Hymenoptera > Cynipidae > Belonocnema > Belonocnema kinseyi. Next base: position 15,363,183 of record NC_046660.1, read on the forward strand.
TTTGCCTCAGGTGAAAATTTTAATTTTAAGACTTTCAGGGTACACTATGACGATGTAACTCGTAATTTATATGAGGAAAAGGATTTAAATTATCTGCTGCAAGCATTTATGGTCGGAACGCAAATGTACTATTCGGCGACTGCAGCTGATTAGCAGAAGTCTAACATCGTCTAAAATTAGTTTCTTTCTTAAAGTTTTTTTTTTAATTTCCGTACAGAATTTGTTTGTGTAATTTCTAAATAAAATTTCCACATGGAGTTTATTCAGAACGCTCTCCGTAGAATTTTGTCGTTCAGAAAGAGTTAAATGAATTTGTGGAATAAAATTTGTCAATCAATTAAGCAGATAGCGAAATATTTTCTATTAAAAATATACATAAAAATCCACGCCCAAATTCAGTGAATAATCACGGCCAAATTCAGTGAATAATCACGCCCAGACGACTTAAACTCAACCTGAAAGCCATTAATACACTATGCATAGTTGAGCACGAAATCCATTTAGGAAATGTTAATGATAAAAGCCTCGATGAGGACGGTCTGTCGCCAAAAATGAACCCTGGTGAGGTTTATGGATTATAAGTCTGCTGCTCTGATCCGCTACCAGACTAGGATTCTAAAATAGATTTACGAAAACGTCTTTTTTTTCTAATGGAAAATACGTATTTAAATTCATGGGGCTTGCGGAACCTCTAAATATAATTTTTTTTTAACGAAAAAAATGCATTCCCTTCTATTTGGATTCGAACAAATTTTTGGAGTATCCCCATAGAAATTTAAAAAAAAATGTAATGCATTTTGGGACCAGCCTATTGGACATTGGTGCAGACTTTGGGAAATTTTAACATTTTCAAACACAAATTTCGCTCATTTCAAGAGCTGAGAAATATTGCACCAAACGCGTTTTCTTTTAGCTTATATATTTAAAAAATATGTATAAAACATTTTCCTTTTTTCTGGCATTTTATACAGTGATAAAAATTCAAAAAGATAGGCCATATTCCAAAATTTTGGGACCATTTTTTTCAGAACATAAAAATTCCATTTAAGGCCTTTTGAAGTACGCAGAAATTAAAGAAATGGATCCTTATGTCTATTTCTAAAGAAAATAATGTTATTAGAGTTATAGAGTTTTCAAAATCGAAAACAACAAACTAAAATTAATATTTACAGCCAAAAACGCGCGACAAAAAAAAGTGAAGAAAAAGACGTAGCCTTTTGAAAGCCGTATAAGATTTTCATAAGAACTTTTTAAATTTGGTTGAAAAGTCGAAAATGATAAGACGTATAGTTTTTGTAATAATCGTGACTAATGACATTACAAAATAAAAATTAAATTTTCGACAATAATACGCGAGGTACAATAAAATGTTTAACAACAACATTTGTTTCAAACTAAATTTAAAACTTTGGTTCTAAATTTTTTTGTCAAACGGCATTTAATCGGAAGGTGTTCGTTAAAGCCGAAAGAGCTTTAAAACAAGAGAATTCACAATTACTGAATTTCAGTTGTCAATAGTTTGATCTTTAATTTGAAAAGTCCTATTAAAAAGTCTAGGGAAGGTGCAATTTCTGAGTGAGTAGCAAGAGGTAGACACATTATCCTAACGAAGCGCGAGGTTCGAGAGTTTAACGTCCTAGGCGCGCCCAAACTTCACCAAAAAGAATTTTCACGCACAAGCTCTTACTTCATACACAATACTTTGTGACTCGAAAATCGTGATCCGCTGGGCCTGTGACACCTGTTTGGCTTTTTAAGGGTTAACCAAACGTTTTCAAACATCTAAATCAGTCGCCTAATCTATGCTTCCGTACTTTCTTCATAAATACCTGTCAACGTTCAAGACTTGCCAAGTCGTATTTTACATTCAAAGTTGTATTCCTATACAAATAAATTTCTACTCGGCGTCATGGTGGATTACACAAGGCCACAGAAAAAAATCAAAAAGTCCTTCGTCCAAACCAAGTGGAAGATACGTTTTCGGGTTTGCTGATCACGAAGCCGTAACTCCTATGACCCCTACACGTTAGGATCAAGGTCATTTGAGGTTCAAATGCGTAAAATTGAGAGATATAATTTTTTTGAGCGCAGATTCTAAAGAAGCGGAAAATATTACTTTCGGACATATTTTTAGCCACAGGTACCAGTGACCTTTAGAGGCCACATATAGGTCAAAAACAATCTCTAGAACTTCTGAACGTAATATCTTTTCACGGTTTGCTCATATCCAGGTAATAATCATTACAGAATACGTTTTTGTGAGAGCTGATCATAAATCCGTAGCCCCTGTGAACCCTGCACTTCAACATCAAGCTCATTTGAAGGTCAATTTCCTTAATTCGAAAAATATCACATCTTTTTTGTTAAGTTTCATTAATTATTACATCACTAAGTGAAAAAGGACATTAAGGTAAAAATTATAGAAAAAACGCAACTATCAGGCAATAATATAAAGATAGTCATGAACAACAATCATTTGTTTAAACAATTATTTTTTCTGAACCTTATTAATTATGAAGCCACTTCTAATAAAAGATAGACAAATAGTTGAAAATTTCAGGAAAAACCGCAACATTCTACTATCTGGCAAAGAGATTATTATTTATAATATTAAGAAATTATTTAAATAATCACTCTGGTTAACAGTGATGAACTATCAACTCCCTCTAATTTAAATTTAAAAAAAAAGAAAATAGAAAATTTGTCAAAAACGGATGATATTTAAAAAGTGATATTTCATTCGTATTCTTTGGTTAATTGTGAAGAGAAATGTTGAATTCCAACTTTATTCAGCTTACATTGAGGAGTTTGAATAAAATATTTAAAAAACATCTTTTTTCCTACGGTATTTATAAAAATTCGAGAAAATAATTTTCAATGCATTTTTGGAGCAATGCGATTTTAAAAAAGTTGCATAGACTTTTAAACCTGATGATAGTTTAAATAAAAGAAATCTTATAGACAAATTCAGTATCTTTTAAATTGCTTTACCCAACTGTAAATATAAAATTTGGTTTTATTTAAATTTCCAATGAAATATACCAAATTCTTAAGATTCTTTTTGGACATCCAAACCTTTAAAAATCCGACCTATTAAAAAAGCGTTGAGAGGGCAACGTACTGTTGGCTATGTGGGGATAGAGGTTTCCGTGCGCAATTGGCTCATAAAACGCCTTTCATTGTCTCGCAAATAGGGCATCAAGAAACTTTCAATCAAGTGGCCGAAAAGTATTTTTAAAAGGGGAATTTATATGGAAAATTAATATCGCCGCTTTATTTTTTCCTTTCATACCAATGCACTTTTATAAACAAAGTCTCGTTTATATTCGATCCAACCTCCTATATGTATTTTAGACAAGAATAAAATATTAATCCATCAATGTATAGAAATAATATAACAGTCTTTTTTTCTTTTCCTTAGATTTTCCAAGCGTAAAAGTTCAAGAATTGATAGACATATCGGCGTGTCCAAATAACAAGATGCCATTTCGGCAGAATCAAAGAGAAAGTTTTCCTGCTTCAGATGCCGTTGGTGTTCCTAATATTCATTATGTAAGATTCTTAAGCTTCCATGTTTCGCCACCCAAGATGGCACCTGTTTATTTCTTCCTACTTAAATGGCACCTTGACATTTGGACACATCTCTATCTCTCTATAAGGATGAAGAGTACAACTCCTGCCTGTTCATGAGATTCAGTTAGGCTGATGTAATTTAGTAGTCAATATTTTAAAGTTTTAGGTCTTAGGCACTTTGCTGGACAATCCCCTTTTTAAAATTACGCCTTTATAATTTTGAAAGTGTTGGAATTTATCAATCAACAACTCAAAACAAAAAAATCTATGTAAAAATCCAACATTGCAATTAGAAACGTTTTCCCCAAGAAGAAAGAAAGCTAAAGGCTTGCGTACACACGAACTCAGAAAGTTTCAAGAGAAAAGGAAACATTAAGACAAAATGAAGCAAATCACTAACCCAAATAAGGAAATTAAATATCATTAGCATTTCATAACCAATTTTACGTTTCTCATTAACTCTATTTTGCCTTTAATTTTAATGGAACAAAATAATGCCAACTATACATCCGACCAGTGACAGCAAGAGAAAATGACAAAATGTCAAAAACTGCAAAAAGTGTGCGTTGAGTGTTGAAAATTAATAAAGAGACTAAAACGGAGTACGGGCGAAGCTCCACGATAAATCGAGGCAAGGGAAAGGAGAAGGATAGAAGAATCAGACGAAAGGAGCAGGCTAGAAGAATTAGACAAAAGGAACGAAAAGGAATTCTTTAAGAAGTTTAGTAAAAATAGAATAAGTAAAAATAGAATAAGTAAAAATGGAATAATTAAGAAAGTTCTAGAGTCCTTTGAAAATGCTGAATACACTGAGAAAAACGAAGGAGGCTACGGCTAACGCAGAAAGGACAAAACTTAGAAGATTAGAGGCAAATAATTTAGATGTATGCAATAGCAACAAAACAGTAATTACTTCCTCTAAAAACGACATAGAAGTCAGAGAAAATATAACAGATAGTTAAAAAAATAAAAAAAGATCTTTAGAAATAAAAGAACCTAAAAATATAATACAAAACCTAAAAGAACTGAAAAGTGTAGAGACAAATGTAACTCATTTATCCGTAAAGATGCAGCTCTACCAATTAAAGATAAAACCTAAAGAGAAAATTTCCGATTTTAGCGAAAAATTTGATTCTATAATAAGAACATATAAAAATTGCGTAGGGGATGTGCCCTTAATGGAATAAGAAAATATATCAGCATTTTATCTAGAGGTTTCTATAGTTGCACCAGAACTGCGCTCAGCTTATCTTATTAAAAGGCAATCAGAGAATAAAGAGATGAATAAAGAGGAAACTGAAACTTTTTTATCTTAGTTAGAGGCGGAAAAGACTGTAGAGAAGAAGGTTTAGGAGGACACAGATTGCCCAATTGCCCCCTGATCTCATTTAAGCTGGGGTTTTATTATTAAAGCCAACAAAATCACAGACCGCAAGGGTAATAACTGCCTTCAGGTTGGATCTGAATAATGTAGAGGTAAAGAAGGAGGAAAAGATGCAAGGTATGTAAATAGAATTAATACATCTAGAGGCGGAATACAGAAATGTAGAAGTAATAATAGAGGTAACTTTAGAGGGAGCACAAGGGGAAACTTAGAAGAAATATTTAGAGGTAACTTTAGAGGAAATAACAAATATAATAAGTCGGACTAAGTAAAAACAAATAAACAGAAACACGTTAGCAAATGCAGAAGCAAACAAGAGGGCTAAACAGAGCTCAACCAGAATATACAATGGAACAATATAGAAGATATAGTAGCATCAACACTTAGTAATACTAGATATAAAGATAATTCAGAAGAATTACAAAAATTTTAAAACAAAAATAAAATTATTTTCATTGCCAATTCGGGCGCAACCGAGCACTTTATAAATAAGAATTTAATTTTAAGCGATTTAAAAACATATACAAGACAATCAATCAAAAGCGACTATACAAATAAGTCAGCGATTAATGAAAGCACGGAAAGGGAGAGTTATTCTATTATACAAACATCACAGAAGGGAAAACAATAAAACTAACACACGCTATAGCTGCGAAAGACATAGCAGAAAACCTCATTTCACTTAGAAGTTTTGCAGGTTCGGGGTTAGGAATCTATTTAGACAACTAACAACTTAAAGTATTCAACAAAGATTGAAAAGATATGCTTTGAGAAGAGGGTTATGAGAAACCAAAGTGGATATAAGATTTAATTGCCACAAAAATAAACAACGGAGAAGGAAAATCTAAATACGAAAATTTTAATTGTAAAGCGCAATTAGTAAATAACGTGAGCGCGGAACCACCGGAATAATCTCAGACACACCAAAAAACAATTAGAGCGTTGATACCGGAAGGAGTAGAAAGGGGACATAACAAATTAGAGACAGAAAAAGATGTGTCTGGCATTTAAAGAGAAAAAGGATGATGTTCGTAAAGGGAAGAAAATAAGATAGTATAACGGGGTTGCTCCAGCCAATTTTGAAGAAGCCCGTCACTGAGAAAGAGTTTTAAAATTCCTTTTTCTCGCTTAATTCATTCAAAAGGTTCAACTATCAAACTCCTATTAAATGATGTCCATTAACTATGTTACGTCCCGAGAAGGCGAGGGTAGTTTATTTATGGGATAGGTAAGGGAGGTTAAAGGGCTGATTAAGTCAGGATGATAAAGCCTGATTGTTATTTAATGTGGGATCGTTGTCATTTGTCAATCCTACGGGTATTGCTTGTTATTTAAAACTCAAAAACACGACAATTTTCACAAGTTATGAGTGTATTTATTGGAATATAAGAACATAAAATTAGTTTACAGTGGAATAATTATAAAAACTTACGCTACCTTTCAGTCTTGAAAGGGCAATAGAAGATTTGTAGTGTCAATGATATCCCCGATGATTTGTAGAATATCGACGGAATTCTACCGGGTGTCTTTAGTTGATACACACGAAATATTCGGAAATCAGCGTATACGACGACCGAAAGCCTAAGGGACTTAGTTTTACGCTTAACACATGCAATCAGTAATACTTATAGTTTTTTATTTTATAGGTGCGAATAAAATAGAATGAGACATACTAAAGCAGCAGAATTGTAGAAATAAAAGTTTGAAGATGTGGGAAGAATGAAATGGCTTTTCCTATCCCCCCTCCTTAAATTTTGTCATCGTCCTCCATGAAAAATTAAAATGGCTGGTTGTTAGTCTTCCTGCTGCTACATGTAGCGTTGACGATTAACGAAGACAAGCATTTTAATTTTGTGTTATCGTCGTTTGAAGCATTTATGACTTTTCGGCCTATTTTTCTTCCACAATATATTTTCAATATTATTATCATTATTGTGAAGGTCAATGATGTCCGAAATATAGTATTATTTTTTCTTTTGTAGTATTGTTGGTTTTCTTTCGGGCCTAGTGGTTGCCTTTTGATTTCTTCCAATGGCTTTCCAGTTCCTAATCGAAATTTATATATTTGTTCTTCTCCTCCTCCTCTTTTCAGCATTTTGTCAGAAGGCGGCTGTCTCGCAGCTGATGTTCTCTAGTCACTGTAGGCGCTTGTATCTAACACTAATAGAAAATTATATCTAGTTTTTAGTTAGTTTATTAGTTATTGGTATTAATTATAGTAATTCTGATCTCAATTACTTCTTTTCTTGGCCTATCTAATAAATTCTCTCATTACAGCATATAGAACTTCTTAGGTCAAATTCCTAACTCACGCCTTTTTTTATCAACAATAGTTTTCTTTTAAGGATTCTGAAATGTCGATGTAATCTTTATCCATATTATGGAATTTGTCACTGATGATAGTTTGTAAAGGCACAATTTGAAAATGGTAGGATTTCTAAGGAGAGGAGTCAGTTAATTCGTAGAAAATTAGATTCTGCGGGTCTTCTTCAATTGCAATACAAATGTAGCTTCCGACTGGTTTTGAATTAAAGGCGGTCCTCTGACGGTGAAATTTTTATCAAAATAGGATTAAATTGCAGCCATAATGTACGATGAAGTGGTTGCCATTTTATTCTCCTTATAGGCGTTCCTCCTGTTATCTAGGTGGAACCTGATTATGAGAGGATTTATTTTCATATAAGAGGCGGCCATGATGAACTGATTTATTCATAATATGAAGATTAATGTACAGCTTTCCTTGGAATAAAATTGGAGATTCTTCTCTCTCTGATGGAAACAGCCTTAAGGAGTCCAATTATTAGGATGGCCCAGCACAATACCTTGTTGATAAATATTTGTCTCTGCACGTTTGGTGAAGAATTGTGACTGGAAAAGTTTTAGAAATCTATTTTTCGTCTTCCTTCCCTGCTTTGTTCGTTATCCCTGATCAAAACGTAGAAAGTGTTATCTTCGTCATTTTATTACGGTCCATCAAAACACAAGTGCAAACTTGGTAGTATAGACATCTGACCGAGGGATTACATTTCCTGATTTTCTTAAGAAATTCGCAACTTACTGATTATAGGGAAATTTCATCAAGCTTGCTTGATCACATGTATCTTTTGGCACATCCCAGAGTCTAAATTAAAGCATGTCTTATTGTTTTATAATTTCTTTGTTGTTTCATTTAATTTAGTATGAGAGTTTTTACTTTTGATTACTACTCTCACCTCTATACACATGTACTATCGTATATTAAAAGTTGTTAGAATGATAATATGAAGGCTAAAGTGATACTTTCAATTTTTGTGTTTATAATCTCTTTCCTCTGATTAAAATTGTATTTTCATTCGAGAATATTTAAAAGATTGAGCTTGTCTTTCTGCCAGTACCCATTTAGGTTGAGTTTTTTTGCTGCATAGTTTTGTGCTAAACATCAAAATTACTATAATTAGCGAAGTCCTGTCCTTAAGACATCCATTCTTATTGACTTTGATGTTTTTGAATTTCATTACTTTTTCGACAGTTTTTGCTTGAGTCCCATTGTTGAGTATCAGGAAACTATTTCTGCAAAATAGTAGTCCGTATTTAATCCTGAAATATGTCTTTTATTAATTCAAAGAACCAAACTCCTTAAATGCATCATTTAAAAATTTTGTTAGCATTCAAGAAATTAATTTTCTTCTTCATCACCTCTACTTCTGATATCGTACATATCTTAGCCTCTCGTGCTTGCTCATACATGAGTAGCCTATACAGTTTAGTGGACCCTGGAGTTTCATTTTTCGAAATTTTTATCGGTTCAGCACATTCTGAACAGTTTTCATATTCGAGTTTGCAACAGATTGTGTGCATGCAAAATAGTACCATTGGCATCATGAATATACCTGCATCAGATTTTTCTTTTTAAATAAATTTCTGAATATACCGACTCTGGTAAGATGCATCATCACAACTACATTTAAGGAGACGTTTTATTGTAACGATCTTTTTTTTACCAAATCAAGCGTCACAATATTCGGGATTTGTAACATACGCCTCACTGTGTGATCACACAATTTTTTAAATCCACTTTAATACCAGACCGTTATTTTCATGCTACGAGGGTAGTTCAATAAGTCCTTAGAATGAAGTATAAAAACAATTTTTTTGGGGTAAATTTTTTTTTATTTTTCAACATAATCTCCTTGGAGCTCT
>NC_046660.1:15372418-15379974 GCF_010883055.1 Belonocnema kinseyi
TAAACTCAGAAGATGTGGACTGTGACTGCACCATATATCTAGTCGGGAGTGGTGCTGACTGAAAACAGATGATTTGGAGCGATTCGCGCGCTATCTGTTGGTAATTCTAAAGACTTATTGAACTACCCTCGTACCTTCAGCAGGAAGACATTTTTTCTTAGCGTCTTCAAGATTCACATAGAGAGGACAAATATCTGCATTTCGTAACTTTGCTTGAAAAAGATAAAATGTATAACCTGTTAATTCGTAATTTATTCAATATCTATAGCACTTTCGGTGATGAAATACTTTATTGCCTTAATCAAGTTTTTCTCCTGTCTCAGCAAAAATTATTTAGAAAGGCATTTTCAATTTGAATTAGGGATTCACTGTCCACAAGTTTTACGTCTTTTGGCTGATTTTGAATCGTTCTTAAAATCTTCCGCAGATTTTCTGCCTGCTTTTGCATGATCCAATATTATTATGAAGCCAGACGATAACCATTTTTTCTTTGATTTATCGAACCTTTCTGAAAATTTCTTATAGAGGAATCTGATATTCGCCTGTGAATGATTTTTGAACAGCAGTAAAAATATTGCTATCGAATTCAAGAGTGTAGCACAAAAGATTAACAACGAATAGCAAAAAAAAAATTTCCATCGACAGATATCCGAATAATGCATTTGTTTATTAAATTCATTTTTTTAAATATAAAATCTATCAACCAATTATGAATTTTGCAGAAATCATTATGAAGTTCCCAATTTAAAAAAAACTGACATCGAAAAAAGAAATTTTTCCCTCTACAGATGCCCGAATAATGTATTTTTTGTTAAATTTGTTATAAACAAATTTAATCTTACGAGAACATTTTTTTAATATTATATCGTTTCCATGCAAATCTCTTGCGATATGCTTTGAAAAAATGTATAATTATGGAAAATCGTAGAAAACATTTTTTTAACAAATAATTTTTTCATAAATTTTTGTTTGTTTATGGTACAAAATCGCTACGACGGAGACCGTCCTGAAAGTCGTCTTTTTCTAAATCACCTTCACGGTAGGACGATTTTCTCCTGAATTTATACGTCCTTCTAGTTAAAAAAAAGTTGTAAAAAAAATCGTGTTGAAAGCTTCACGAGCACTGAAATCCTTGAAATATTCCCAGTGGGCTCAAAATTTGGCGACGTCTTTACGACATCGTTACGACACCTTTACGATATCCTATGTCCATGTCGTAAAGTTGTCGTAAAGATGTCGTAACGATGTCGTAACGACGTCGCCAAACTTTGTGCCCACTGGGTTTTTTCACTTCTAATTTGCGATAGCTGTATGATATATAGACCTTACTGCAAATTTTTTTTATGATCCTAAAGTATTGTTTAGGCCACACAAAAAAAGAACGATTTTTCCAAAATCCTAGAGTGGTGCTATCCCTGAACGAAAAAAAAAATATGTTTAGCTTTTGCTCTAGAACTTCAATGTTTTCAGATTTAAAGTAGAGAAGTCCTATTCCATTCAACTTATTGTCAGTGACCATAAATTAGGACCACAGGCGGTATTTAACATAAATGTGGCATTTTTCATAAGCTTTTATTACTTTTTTCTGAATTAAATTAAACTTTTATTCGTTTATTTATAAGACTGTTCTTAATAATAGGTCTAAAAATTAATTTAGTGCATCTAGTTTAATGACTTCTAACTCTTCGTCTAACTGGAATTGCTTCCCGCTTCAAGGTAGATTTAAACGGCAAACATTAAGCTTTAAAGTAAAATATTATAATAAGTGGCGGCCTTGCGACTTTCATAAAAAAATTATTATTTATAAATATGGCATCCGACAAGGAACATTTGAGAAACTGCATTTTCTTTGCATTCTTATTGAAAAAATGCAGCTGAGGGTACCGACATTGGTATCCAAGAAGCTTGCAGTGTCTCCAATATTTCTTATCGGACGACATTATCTTTACGAATGACTTTTGAGATAAAGTGCTCAGGGCCGCAATCAAAATAAAGACACCGAATTAATTTGTAGGTCTAATAGTTTAATGGGTATTTGCCTAAGAGAAGGACTTGTAAATATGCCCATTGCTATTTCTCAAATCTGATTTTTTGGGCCACCCTAATGGATAACACACTAACAAACTATAATGGTTCATAAAACGTAATTTTTTATTTACTAAATGCTAATTTTATTTGTCAATTTATTGTTTAAAATATCTTACAAACGATCCATGTACCATTCACAAATATGGCAATATATTAATTCTTAATTATTAATAGTAAATAAAAAAATTGTATTTTCTAACATTTGAAAAAAGCGGGCGAATATCTCATGCGCAGTGCCGCACCCGACTGTGGTTGGGAGGACTGGTCGATGCACGTCGAATGTCGATCGCCTTGCACAGAAATTATATTTCTCCTCGATATTTCTTGGAATTTTTTATATTTTTGATCTGTGAATTATGACTTATTAGAAAGGATGGCATTCTACTATATAGATATTTAAAGGTAAGTACATTTGTTTATAAATTTCTGACACTTTTCTTGGGCATCACAGCTAGATACTCAAAAGATTGACAACTAACCTATAATTTATTGTTCACTTTGTGGAGTCTTATAAAATCTCGGTTAGATTTATACCTTCTCAGAGGAAATCCATTTGTTGCAAAATATTATTATAATATTGCAATTATGAAACTTTCCTGGGTATGTATTGAAAATGAGACCCATAAAGGTCTTTGAGTGAAGCTCCAAAATTGGTTGATTATGTTTACATCATTCATACAGAAATCCGATTTCAAAATAAGTACAACTAGTTTTCATTTAAGATTATTAAAACTTCAATTTGTGGTTGAAAATTTCTCCTTTTTTCCAAAAATTGATGTATTTCATTAAAAATTCTACTTTTTTATTAGAAAATCAATCTTTATGATTTTTCTTATCTTTTTGGTTTAAAAATCAAATATTTGGTTAATTTTTTTTGATTAAAGATTCCACATTTTATTTAAAAATTCATTTTTTGTATTAAAAATTGGTTTTATTAACTTAGAATTTAATTGTTGGATTTTTGTTGCTTAAAATCCATACCTTTTTTGTTAAAAAATAAACTATTTTTTAAAAAATCGGTGTGTTTTATTACAAATGTATTTTATACGATAAAAAATGAATCTGTATAGTTAGAAAATTATCTTTTTGGTTGAAACCTTAAATTTTTTCTTAAAAATGATTTTTTTTGTATTGAGAATGTAATTATTCAACTTTTTCATGAAAAATCATCTATTTTTGTTAAAACTTGAAGTATTCGGTGGAAAATTTATATTCTTATATAAAAACTTATCTTTTTCATCAAGAACTAATTTCTTGGTCTAAAGAGTTAAACATTTGGTTAAAAACTTGCTTTTTTTATCGAAAATTATTTTTCTTATTCAAAATTTACCTACTTCATTGATAAAAAAAAAATTAGTGAAAAATTCCACTATTTGGTTGAAAATTTGTATTTTTGGCAGAAATTTAATCTATTTGGGTCAATATTCATCTTTGTTTGTTGAAAACTTTACTAGTTTTGTAGGATGTTCAACTACTTGGCTGAAAACTACCTTCTTGATTAAAATTTATGTTTCGGATTGAAAATTAAAATATATGATAGAAAATATGCTTTTTTCGTTTGAAAATTCAACAGGTTCAATTTTTTTTTTAATATTAAAAAGAAATTCTAGTTTGAAAATTTAACAATTTTAACGAAGTAAATTTTTTTTGTTCAAAATTCATGCTTTTTAATTAAAAAATCTAATATTATATTTTCGGTTTAAAATTCATCTCTGTTGGTTGTAAAATTATTTCATATTAATTCTGTGAGAAGAAACAGCAATAAAAGAATGTTTATTAAGGCCATGTGACGAGTGGGTCACGTGACCAGATTCCTACCTTACCACCACCTTTCTTAGTTCCCAACTCATTTTTACACGAAGCACCACATCGAGTTGAACATTTCTGATAATGAATAAGAAGCACTAAGAAAGATGGGTCTGGTTCTAAACTTTAGTAATTATGAAAAAAAGCAAAAAAATTATTTACAAAAAAAAACTTTTTCATAATCATATGAATTTTGGACACATGGCCTTAAAGAGATATAATTTGGATTATAAAGATCAAGTCTCGAAAAGATTAAGATAAAAAACAATAAATTATCTCTGAAAATTTTCAAAATGTTGAAGAGCGTATAACCTATTTAAGTTTTATTGGATTTAAAAATGTCATTAGGGTAATTTTCAAGTCTTTTTGCCGCGTAACAAAAAACTTGAAAAAAAATGTCCAAAACTCATTAAAAAATTTTATTCAAATTTTGAAAGAGCTCAAACCTATTGAGAATTTGTCTCATTGAAAAATTTAGCTGACATAGTTTCTAAATATATTTGATATCTAGTGATGAATTAAAATAAAATTTTCTAATCTTTTAGAAAAATATTTTTTTTCTATTTTTCTGAACACTTTCAAAATTTTCAAAAGTATATAAATTTTCTAATTTACATCAAAATTGAAATATTTTTTGGGATAATTTGTAATTTTTCTATCCATCTATAATTAACTTTGAGAAAATTTTTTTTTTCAAATTTTGAAAATGCTCTGAATTTTTAAATTTTGGTTGGAAACATTCAGGTAACCATATATATAGACATATAGACATGCAGGCATATAAATAGACAGACGCCGAAAAAATTGAATTATTGTGTGACATTAAGAATTAAACTATTAAAAAAAGGTTGAAAATTACATCAATTTGAAAATAAACCTTAAAAATGTAATAATTCGTGATTGCATATTTTTAAAATGCAAGAATTTTTTATTCCTAACATAAAAAATTATGCAAGTTTCAAGATTTTGACTACAACATTTTGCAAATTCAGTGATAAACATTATAAATATCATAGATATAAAAGATTTATAATTCACAACTATTTAATATAATTTTCAAAATATCCAAAATAATCATTTAAAAAATATTATCCAGATCTTTAAAGTTAAAAATTTTATATTGCGAATCGTCAAAATGAAAATGTTTCTGTTTTATAATTAAACAATTTTAAATGTATAGTTTTCAAATTTTACTTTTGAAATTTTATGAATTTGGAAGAACTGGAAATTCAAAACTTGACTTTCAAAATCATCTAAAAATAAAAATGTTTATTTATACGTTCTTCAAAAAAAATTTAAACAAATTTTTTTAAATTAATTCAAAAATAATATTAATATTTGTTATTCCGAATTTGTTTTTTTTTTAATTTATAATTTTAATTTAGATACTTAATTTAGAAAATTTTAATGTTTCCAAAAATATCGCAAAATCTCTGTAATATTTTCAGCAACTTTTTTCAATTCCAAAATTTTTTTATAATTTAAGGAATGATTCTATTCAGCTGTTAAAGTTTACATGCTATTTGGCGAAAGTTTATCCTACGATGGAATAAAAGCTATCGTCTGCTACAGCGTCCTTAACAGCAATGGGAAACGGACAATGTATGAGTTAACTCGAGTTATAAATCGAAACACCAGATTTAAAACGACACAGAAAAAACAAAAGTTAAAATGTGTTGCAGGAAAGACTTGAAACGGTAAAAAATTAAACATATTTCGGAAAAAGTTTCACCGAGGTTAAGAGAATAATTCTGATCTCGTCTACTGCGTGACGCGGAAGTGAGCAAATTTCGGTAAAACATGTAGAAGCAGTAACAGAAAACACGAAAAAAATGTGTACTTAATGATATATTTCCTCCGAAATAAATTAGACTATTGTAGAGGAATTAAAACTTACTTAATACCATTTAGTATAAAGCGCAAAAAGCAACTGACAGATGGGAATCCCCGGTTCTCTCTAATTTAATAAAGTTAAACGACGATAGATAGCGCTGGCGTCGCAATCCTCGCTACATCTCGAATAAAAATTGAGCGATTTAAGGCGAAAGATTATCCAGGAGAGGTTAAAAACCGAAAATTATCTTCGATTCATGTAAAGTTTATCTGGCGATTTACGGTAAGCAAAAGTTAGTTTATACGATATCGACTCCTCCTATGGTCTATGGTACCACGCCAAATGTACATAGTACTACTGGAACGACAAGCATGTTTGTTGCAGGATGGTTTTCTTCGCTTCAAGTAAAGCTTGGTGCATTTTTAAGCCTAAATTCCATTCTGATCTCCTGAGTGTTTTTTTTCGGACAATCCCTAGAACTAGGTTTAGTTACTTCTTATTTGTAGGATAGATCTTAAGGTCCACCACATAAAATACACGAGTGATCTTATGTTTTCGTTTTTTAAGTTTGTCGCAAAAGTACCCTTCGGCAGAGCGATGCGCGAGAGACAGTAGCAGTAATATGAAGCAAAAAGCGGAGTGGGATCATTATGTTGTTCTGAAAGACACATATCTAAAAATTGACGTTCTTAGTTTTCACTTAATTTTTTTTAGATCAGATAGTGGATCACATTTATCGAAGTGGCATCAATCGAATTAGCTTTTAAGCTTTCTAACAGAAGGATGATAATAATTGTATGGGAAGTTTAATCGAAAGCTTTTTGGTAAGCAATTGAGGCCATCTAAAGTTACGAGTACCTCTAGTAGGATGCTGCGTCTTTGCAGCCACATGTATCGATGAGCAGGGTCTAATGATATCATTCACTGCCTTTCTTTGTGCAGCGTCCTCTGTACATCTCTGGCCACATAGTCCGATTTCCTAAACAATTCGATCATTTAGGATAGCTGTGAGGATCTTAGAAGGTGTGTTTAAACATGTATGCTGTAGACACGAACAAACTATGACGTCATACTAACTCGTCTGAGGGTATATATACAGGCTCTGAGCCACGCCTCGGCAGAACCCGCTACGCCTCGAGCAAGACCGTTACTCTTGGCTCCACTATATTAATACATTAAATAAAGCTCCTAAAAGTATCTTTTAACCTACCAGCTTCAATTATAGCACCCATTCCTTTAAAAAAAGTCTGATTGATCCTGAGGCAATCCACAAATTGGCGATCCTGCCAGGATACAGCATTTTAAAGGAAAAAGAGTGCCGCATATCGCTTATTCTACTTGAGGCGTGAGACACTCCGGGGATCACGAAGTTCCGGTCGGACCAATTCAGAATTCCGGGAGGCATTCCAGAGACCAGGACCCGAGCCAAAAGAGGCTCACCAGTAAAGGAAGGCTGCGACTACTACGCCATCCACCGAGAAAGAAACCTGCACTTCAAGGGACATTTGTCGTCGCAGCAACCTGGCTCCAGGAAAGCAACGTCCCCAGCTAGAAGCAGCTGTTCATTATCCCAATCAAGCGTCACCGCTAACCCGGAGATAAGGATGTTCATCTTCTTCCTGACTGTACTCTTTACGGAGGTATGTTGAATATGGTTAGGCGATTAGTAGGTTCTCATTGTCTTTTGTAACGTAGAGATAGTACAAGACTCTTAATTTTCTACTCGTTTTTGAAATACTAAAACGCTTAAAGTAGCTTTCGTTCTAAATCCCTACACGTTAATTAAAACGCTTAATGTAGATGAATTTACACGTTCATTGAAACGCTT
>NC_046660.1:15380074-15381848 GCF_010883055.1 Belonocnema kinseyi
TACATCTGCTGTAGCATTGCTTTTCGTGTGTCTTGTGAAAGGTTGTTGTCGTGTACCGAAGGTGACCTGTTGCGTCCAGCAGAGAATGGGTTTTTATGCGTTGTCCCCTTGATCTCGTGTGCCTTACCATATCGTTCTATCTTGATATCTTCTCTTCGTATGACCAAGGATTCTTCAGAGTTATTTAATAAGTTAATGGGCATTGGCTGTTTTCCCTCAGTACGGTAGATACCTGGCACTATTCCTGGTCCTTCGACGATATAATCACCGGTGGTAACGGATAGGTGAGCTATCTTGGTGGTGAATGCCTCGATTATATAGATGATTGGATTATCTGAGTCTTCTAATTCGATGTGTCGGTGTGGTAGATTGAGTGTCATGGTGTCAAAATTGATACTTGCCTTATTGGAGGTGAGCCAATCTCTTCCTAATATTCCGTCAAAGCTCATTGGAAAGTCGTGTTTAACTATATTGAAGTCATTAGAAATTTGTTCTAATTTTATTTTGCATTGTCCAATTACCTCGTGTATGCCGTTGACTATTACGTATCGTGGTCGTTGCTGGGTAGTGAATTTGATTGGTGAGTCTACTTCGTTGATATTAACATTTTTTGCTTTCAGGAATGATTTAGGGCTACCGGTGTCTATGAGGAATCCTTTTGCTGCCATATAGCCTCTTCCTCGTAGAGACACTGTGGGATATCCACCTCCTCGGAGCGAGAATAATCGCTTAGCTGATCCTCTCTTTCCATCTCTTCCTCCTCGCTCTCTGTCTCGTATTCTTGTGTCATGTATTTGCGCTGTGGAGGGTCTTTGTTGTTGAATCTGACTTTCTGAAAATTTCCATTAGGACGTAGGTGGGGGTGTTTGCGCCAACACCTGTCCGAGCTGTGATGGCCTTGGCAGTGTGAGCAAACTTGCCTATCTGGTTTGGGAGATACATTTCGTAGTCTATCCGCAAGTGGTTTTCTATCATTAGCCTCATCTTGCTTTGACCAGCTTGTCCGTGCTAACTTTGTGGGTTTTATCACATGCTGTGTCAACCTGGATATTGGTATCGCGAGACTTCATCATCATCTTTAATTATTTTTTCTTCTTCCAATGCATGTTTGTAGGCATCATTTAATTTTTCGGGTTTCTTTATCGCTACGGGTAGCCGGATCTCTGAGCGCAAAGTCCGGACAAACATTTTTATACGGTCTAAGTTCTCTTCTCGTCTGCGGAAGTCCCTAAAAGTTTCTTCGGTTTGATCTATTGCGCGTTCAATTTTCCTATCTATTTCTGCGTAACGTTTTATATAACTATCAGTTCTCTCCGTACCACCTTGTCTCATCGAGTTTCTTTCCATTACTAATTGTTTGAAGTCCTTCCCGATTACTCCGAAGGCTATTCTCAAACTGTCGCCGAGCTCGTTCAGCGAAATATCTTTAATCCTATCTCCTATTTCTCTTGCATCACCTTTTAGTTTCTGGGCACGAATTTTTTGTGCTAGTAGGTAACTTTCTTCCGCGGTAACTAATTTTTGCACGTCACGGATCTGATCTATAAAAGCCTCTACGTTTGTTGTACCATTGTACTCTGGTATATCAAACATTAATTGTTGGATTTCTTTACGCCGTGAGATAGAAATTGTCATGGTGTCATCGATGAGTGGTGTATTCGCGATTGGGTTGGTCCCGCTGTTACCCGGTGTTGGAGTATTTTCCCTCATTAGTCTTTCTAGTGATTCTTGCATGGTTTTTATCTTTACTTGATATTCTTCTACGCGTCTCTTT
>NC_046660.1:15381948-15383287 GCF_010883055.1 Belonocnema kinseyi
GAATCATTGACACTTGGGATAATCACTTGAAAATGGACACTGTAAGGAGCTTATTATACCGCGTCAAATCTCAAGAGGAAATTGATATGACAAAGGAAGAAGTCATAGAATACGCAATGAAATTACGCGAACAATTAAAAAAACATACACCTATGATGAAAGACATTCGCGACGAAGAAGAAAAACGTGCTAGCGAGGAAAAGAGACGCGTAGAAGAATATCAAGTAAAGATAAAAACCATGCAAGAATCACTAGAAAGACTAATGAGGGAAAATACTCCAACACCGGGTAATAGCGGGACAAACCCAATCGCGAATACACCACTCATCGATGACACCATGACAATTTTTATCTCACGGCGTAAAGAAATCCAACAATTAATGTTTGATATACCAGAGTACAATGGTACAACAAACGTAGAGGCTTTTATAGATCAGATCCGTGACGTGCAAAAATTAGTTACCGCGGAAGAAAGTTACCTACTAGCACAAAAAATTCGTGCCCAGAAACTAAAAGGTGATACAAGAGAAATAGGAGATAGGATTAAAGACATTTCACTGAAGGAGCTCGGCGACAGTTTGAGAATAGCCTTCGGAGTAATCGGGAAGGACTTCAAACAATTAGTAATGGAAAGAAACTCGATGAGACAAGTTGGTACGGAGAGAACTGATAGTTATATAAAACGTTACGCAGAAATAGATAGGAAAATTCAACGCGCAATAGATCAAACCGAAGAAACTTTTAGGGACTTCCGCAGACGAGAAGAGAACTTGGACCGTATAAAAATGTTTGTCCGGACTTTTCGCTCAGAGATCCGGCTACCCGTAGCGATAAAGAAACCCGAAAAATTAAATGATGCCTACAAATATGCATTGGAAGAAGAAAAAATAATGAAAGATGATGATGAAGTCTCGCGATACCGACAATCCAGGTTGACACAGCATGTGATAAAACCCACAAAGTTAGCACGGACAAGCTGGTCAAAGCAAGATGAGGCTAATGATAGAAAACCACTTGCGGATAGACTACGCAATGTATCTCCCAAACCAGATAGGCAAGTTTGCTCACACTGCCAAGGCCATCACAGCTCGGACAGGTGTTGGCGCAAACACCCCCAACTACGTCCTAATGGAAATTTTCAGAAAGTCAGATTCAACAACAAAGACCCTCCACAGCGCAAATACATGACACAAGAATACGAGACAGAGAACGAGGAGGAAGAGATGGAAAGAGAGGGTCAGCTAAGCGATTATTCTCGCTCCGAGGAGGTGGATATCCCACAGTGTCTCTACGAGGAAGAGGCTATATGGCAGCAAAAGGATTCCTCATAGATACCGGC
>NC_046660.1:15383387-15387689 GCF_010883055.1 Belonocnema kinseyi
CAAATCGAGAGAGAATAATGTTTTCGGCTAGTTTACTGAGAGTACAAAGAAGACTGATAGGTCGGAAGCTAGAAGCTGAGCTGAGAGGTTTGCCTGGTTTCGATAGAAAAATTACAATAGCTTCTTTCCAGGCTGAGGGAAAGTATTGTAAACGCATCATTGCGTTAATAATGTTGCAGATAGCTACGATGTGCTTGCGGGGGAGTGTTTTTAGGACATTGTTGCTGATGCAGTCATTGCCGGTAGCTTTGCGGTTTCTCAAGGCGCGGATTTTTTCAGAGACTTCTTTGGGATGGGTGGGAATGAAATCATTGTCAGTGACAGTGAAATCTTGGGCAGTCCTAGAGACATGATCATGAAAGTCAGCAACTTTGTCGTGACTAGGAAAGGGGGAACATTGATCTCTAAGGGAATCTGCGAAAATTTTGGCTTTTTCCTCATCAAGTGAGAAAGATTGACCATCTTTGGCTAAAGGAGGAAGGTGGGATTTCCTATTACGGAGAGATTTGATGACTTTCCAGCATCGTTCCGGGTGTCGAGCAGTCGCTAAAATAAGTTGGTCTCGGTGACGGTTCTCGGCTCGCTCGAAGTGGGGATAGAGGCTCGCTAGGCTCGGTGACGGGAGCTCGGAAGACGTGTGCGTTGGTGACGCACGCGTGTGTAACCTCCCATTACAAATGCTTAGAAGGTTGGATATAAATTTTTTTTTAATGAAGTCAAACTCAAGTCAAGGAAAACTCGTCGTTTCCTTCATCGCAAAATCGAAACTTTTTTCACAGGTCTTCCACTTAAATTTTCTCTCGAGAATTCAAGTGGTAGACCGTACAGACGAGTGTTGATTTTTCGAGGTTTTCGAACAACCTTACATGCTTGCTTCTAAGGGGGAACCGGATTCCTCCCATTAAAGCTGGTACTCTTCTGACGCATCGAAAGAAAGAACAAGCTTTTGAAGAAAGAAAAAAAAGGGGTGGGGATGAGGGGGCCCCAACCATCGCCCCCTCTTGTGAGATCTAATGCATGGGAGCGGGCGGCTGTCGCGGCGAAGCTGCGCCAGTCGCGCGCTCACTATTAATGATCTCCCCGAAGAATGATCGCCCTGGAAGAAGTTGTTGTAGGTTACCCGTTTGGGCATTGTTACACAATCTGAGCGAAATTTGACATTACTGGAATTAAAAATGACGTTAATTCTGTGTGGAAAAAGCCCGCAAGCGGGTAAAACAAACTTTCTTTTCAAGAGCGGCAATTTAACAGCTTACCCCTCTGGAAGTCACATAGGTCCCCACTCCGGTACTATCTGAGCTACCTGTTAAAAATTTTGGATACTAAATAAGAAGCACTAAGAAGGCTGGGTCTGGTTTTACAGTTTCTATAATTATGGAAAAAAATTTTTTAAATAATTTGTTTTACTTTTTTTATAATTATTATAATCTAGGACCAGACCCACATTTCCCAGGGCTTATTATTTATTATCCCAAATTTTTAACTCGATGTGGCTCTGCGTGCAAAAATAAGTTAGGAAATAAAAACTGTCGCCAAGGTAGGAGCCTGGTGAAGTGACGGACTCCTCAGGCGTCCGTTATTTTTAATACAAGCTACAAATTTGAATTAACTATTAATTTGTTAAAACATTTTAAAGACGAAAATTCAAAACTGTAGGGACGACTTATAAAGGTGCAATCAGGAGCCGCAAGAGTGCAATCAGGAGCTGCAGATCCCGCGCAGCTCCTGATTTCAATTTCATCAAGAGACAGCATTCCCAGTATACTACCTGTTCACAATTTTTTCAAGCAAGTAATTTTTTTCAAATTTATAAGGAAAATTAAAGTTTTGAAAATACTAATAAGGCGCTTTTGTATCATGTGTGAAAATTTCGAAATCTGCTTCCAACCGTAACCCTTGTAACATTACAATTTATTTTTCTTCATAATTTGAAGATCTTTGATCGAAAAGCATTGCAAAAAAATTACTAATAGAAAACTATTAGCTATCATTTTCAAACTAGCTACAAACTTTTGGATTTAAAAAGCATTACAAATCGCGTGTGTAGTTATTTCCTTTTAGTTGAAAAGAAATTGTTTACAAAATATTACAGTTTTCAGTAATTAATTATTTTTTAAACTTTATTTGTTTTTAAGAGTATATAAACATAATTTTCCGAAGTCTCATAAGAAAATTAAAAGCATGAGTAAATAGTGAGGATATTCCAAGACAAATAAATTTTTAAACAAATAATTGAATTTCTAATCGCAGAAAATAAATTCTCAAAAAATCATTTAATACATCATTATTATTTGAAAAAATGTTCCTTATAAATAAGAAACAGTTGAATTTATCTGAAAGGGGCAATTTTGGAAACAAAAATCTTTAAATCTCAAACCAAAGAATATTAATTTTAACCAGTTGCATTTAAAAAAAAATCTGCCTGCTTTGTAGATCTTTTTTAAATGCAAAATTTTTTTTCGTCATCCTTAACCGTATTTTGCACAGTTTGGCTATCAAAATTTGAGTTTTGAATTTTTCAAAAAAATTATAAAAGTCTTAATAATAATTTTGTAGGGCATTCAAAAAGCCACATTTTTCTTTTCTCGACTTTTCTCATATTGTGCATTATTTGGCATAAAATATACATTTTCGTGTGTTTTTTTTTAAATTTTGTAAATGCTATAACTCTGGTAATGTTTGATTTCAAGAAAAAGTCACACGGATAAATTGTTTGACCCTTCGAATACAGACAGACGTACAAACATAAAGGCATACAGACAGACAGCCAGGCGGACATACAATCAGACAGATACATTTGTAAAAGTCTCTTTTTCGGATTTTGAAATACAAAAAAATATTTTTACAAATTCTTCTAATATTAATTTTTTGTAATAAAATATCAGTTTAAAATTTCCTTTGAAAATTAGGAAAACTTTATGTTGTCCTGAAATCCTTTAAAATCCTTATTTTATTTTGCAAATTTAAATGGGAAAATTTTATACTGATTGTCCAAATTTGGTCGTTGGATTCTTGACTTCACTTTTAGGAATTCTGCTCATTAAGAAATTTCGTGCTAAGTATTTTTGAATTGAAGCTATTGAAGCAAAACAAAAACCTTAGGTTAAATGTTAAAAATTTCATGTTTTTTAACACTCCGCATTGCAAACCATAATAATAGTTAATAGAAATTGGAAAAGTGATACTTTAATATCAATAATAAGTATTATAGCATGTAATTTTATTTTGTTTATTGATTAATTAAAATGTTAATGTTTATAAAAGTTATTCTGCATACATACTGAAAACAGGCAGCAGATAGCCGCCTTTATAAAAATCGCTTTTTTCCAACGATTTAATGATTTTGAAAGTCTTAGAAGAAATTGTATCACAGAAAAGCTTCGCAACAACAAGTTTTAACTTTGTTATTGAATAACAAATATCTGTTAAGTCTTAATAAAATTTCGGCAGCCAATCGTTATACATGCAAGCCTTACATTTCTAAAAAAACATAAAAATCCATTAAGAATTGCACTGTAAGTCGACTTTTTATCCAAAAAAGATGTTTTTTGAGACACTGTGCGACCGTGACGCTTGCGCATTTCAAGAGTGTGCGTTTCAACCAATACCTTCATGTTAGGATAAGAATATAAAAAACAGGATGTCTATTGCTACATCAAATATGAATGCCCTAATGAAGAAAGTCTTTATATCATTCCTAGTTACACGAAGGAAAGAGTTTCAACAAATTCGTTTCACTTTTAACGAATGTTTTTTTAATGTTCTACAAATTTTTGGTTCGTTAACAAAAATGTATCAGCAAGGGTAAATCAAATATAAACGATTTTGAGAAAAATGAAAATCAGCCTTTTCCTGGTAAAAAATTAATCTTATTGGTTGAAAATTCATCTACTTAGCTTCCTTTCAGTTTTTTATTCTTTCCTATTGCTGTCTCTGTTGTCACGATACAGCGACAGAAAGTAAGTTACAGCCGTTGATGACTCGAGTTGACCAATTTTTTGTGGGCCACTGTAATTAACAGTTATTAAAAAAATAGAAAATCGTGGTTTAAACTGTAAACATGATATGTTTCGAAATTCCAGAAAATTTAATTCAAAGGTGATGTGAAATTCTGACTAGTGGTCATCATGGACAATTCTTTTGGTTGGGTAGAAGCAGGTGAAAAAATGAGGGTCAGAAAATAAAAATTCGCTACGTATATGACAAGTTAAAGCGTGGGTGGCTTTACTCGCAGTCGGTAAGGTGTATCGACATGATTTTGGTGTCAAAATATTAAGAAGAGCTCCCTCTTTCATGCTTTTT
>NC_046660.1:15387789-15390021 GCF_010883055.1 Belonocnema kinseyi
ATAATTATATAAAAAATCGTTTCAGAAATACTCAAACCTTAACTCGAGTAATTTCTATTAAAACTTTAATAGAATAGTTTAACTAATCTACAAACAGCTAAATTTTTAACGTTTTAAAATTTTTCGGACTTCTAAATTTCAGTCTGAAATAATTTAATTTAGAGATTGTCCAATTGAAAAGCATATATTTAAATTTTGAACGCATTCAATTTATTTATGATTATTAATTTTTTATAAATAAACTTCCAAGTTTACAATTCTAAATTTGAAGACTTGAACCCCATCGAGTTGAAAATTATTCTCATGTAATGGTTGAAAATTTTGAAATCTTTGAATTCTTATTGATTCCATTTTCAAAATTCGAATCTACAAAGATTTCAATATTTAACGTTTTTAAACTTTTCTCTCGTTTAAATTTCAGTCTGAAGCTTTACAAAATTTCAAGAGATTTCAAAAGATTTTTAAGTGTTTTAAATATTTGTGGATGTTTTAAAAGATGCTAAGGAATTTTAAATTTATTTTTATAGTATATACAGTAATTTAATATGATATTTTGAAGGATTTGAAATATTTCAGGTAATTTTCAAAATTTCAAGGAATTTTCATGAGCTTCAAAAAATTTCAACAGATTTTTAAGGATTTTAAATATTTGTAGATGTTTTAAAAGATGTCAAGGAATTTTCATCCTATTTTTCTAATTTTAAGGAATTTCAAAGAATTTTAAGTAAAGTAGTTTAAAAATCTTAAAAAGAAATGTCAAGGTATCTCAAAATATTTTAAAGATATTGTAATATTTAAGAATATTTAAAAATTTTCCAAGGAATTTTCAATTGGTTACGGTGATTTAATCTGGGATTTTGAAAGATTTAATATATTTTAGGATATTTCAATAGATTGAAAGGAATTTTTAATTTATTTCTATAATTTAGTATAAAATTGTAAAAGATTTGAATTATTTTAGGGAATTTTTTAATTTTCAAGGAATTTTCAAGAGATTTCAAAATATTTTCAAGGACTTTGAATATTTCAGGATGTTTGAAAAGATTTCACTGAATTTTTAATTTATTTTTATAAATTCAAGGAAATTCAAAGAATTTTAATTATTATAGCAGGGTTGATTTGGAAGGTTTTGAAATATTTTAGAGTATATTAAACGGTACCACGGAATTTTCAATTGATTTCAATAATTTAGTATGAGATTTTGAAGGATTTAAAATATTCTAGGGTATTTTTAAAATTGCAAGAAATTTTCAAGATATTTGCAAAATTTCAAGATATTTTAAAGAATTTAAAATATTTTTAGGACGTTTTAAAACATTTCAAGAAAATTTCAATTAATTTCAATAGTTTAAAGCAATTTCAAAAATTTAAACTTTTTTTTTCAATTTTTCTGGTCGAAAGTTGAAATGTTTGTTAAAAATTTAGTTGTTTTTTTTTGTTGATGATTTATTAATTTAGTTAAAAAAATGTCTTTTCTGAAAACTTAACTATTTTGTAGAATTTTTTTTTGTTTAAAAATTAATTTTTTTAAACTAAAAGAAAATTAAGCTTTTTTGTTGAAAATTCAACTATGACTAAACATTAATTTTGGCAATGAAAATTAGACATGGTGGAAAATAAATTTCTTTTGTGCAAAATTCATGTATTTTATTAAAAATGCCTTTTTTCATATGAAATTCAGCCTTTCGGATAAAAATTGAAATATTTTCTTAAAAAAAAATGTTGTATTTTATTCAAATCTTTTTTTGAAGCAACTGATTGTTTTTTTTGTTGAAACTTTAACTATTTCTATTAAAATGTAGTCAAATATTATTTAAAATTAATGTTATATTCTATAATTATAATACTAACATTAATAATATATATATAATAGTAATAATATTCATACTATATACACCTGAAAAACATAACCTCAAAATCGACTCATGCATGAAATGAAGAATCAAGCGAAACATTAAATTCGCCAATTTATTCCATCTGGCTTCTCAGAAGCTTCTTGACCGTTCAGAGACGGTCTATCCGCGTGGCAGCGCCTCGCAAAAGGGGACATCAAGAGGGTGCAATTTCCGCCAGTCTCCAGTCAACGTGATCTGACCCAAGGAAAGCAGGCCCTAGACAAGTGGCTCGCTGATCGTAAAAACATCACGGCCGCACCACAGCGACCCACCAGCCAGTAGACCGAGGTAGTTAGCGACACTCCCTTTAACCCACCGTATGGAGTTCCCCCCCCCC
>NC_046660.1:15390121-15393387 GCF_010883055.1 Belonocnema kinseyi
AGGGTATTTTTAAATTTTCAAGGAATTTCCAACAGATTTTAAAAGATTTCAACGGATGTCTAATATTTGAGGATGTTTAAAAAGATTTCAATGAATTTTCAATTCATTTTTATAATTTCAAAGAATTTCAAAGAATTTTAACAATTATAGCAGGGTTGTTTAAAAAACTCCAAAGTACCTTAGAAATTAAAAAAAAAAAGTTCTAGGTATTTCAAAAGAATTTTAAAGATTTGACAAATTTGAGAGTATTTAAAAAATTTTCAAGTAATTTTTAATTGATTACGGTGATTTAATATGAGATTTGAAAGATTTAGTATATTTTTTATTAGTATATTATTTTTAAATAGTTAAATTTAAAAAAAAAACATAAAATACATAAAATACATGTTTAATCATAGTTAAGTTTTCGAAAAAAGTATTAATTTTCTTGTAGTGAAAAGAAATTCATTTTCAAGCAAAAGCAAAAAAAAATTCTACAAAAAAGTTAAATTTTCAGAAACCAAATTGTTTCAACTAGTTTGATAAATCATCAACCAAAAATAAACTAAATTTTCAACAAAGCAGTTCCACTTTTAACCAGAAAAGGAAAGAAAATAGTTAAAATTATTTGAAATTGCTTTGAATTATTGAAATTATTTGAAAATTCCTTGAAATATTTTAAAACATCCTAAAATATTGAAAATCCTTTCAAATCTTTTGAAAACCCTCGACACCTTTTATACATTTCTAAGGTACTTTGGAGCTTTTTAAACAACCCTTCTATAATTTTCAAAATTATTTGGAATTCCTTTAAATTATAAAAATGAATTCAAAGTTCATTGAAGTCTTTTTAAGCATCCTCAAATATTTGAAATCCTTTTAAATCTTTTGAGATCTCTTGAAAATTCCTTGGAAAGTTAAAAATACCCTAAAAGAACATATATAATTTTGTAATTATACAAAAATAGTTTCAGAATTATTTAAAATTTAACTTGATTAATTTTTATTAAAACTTTAATTGAATAGTTTAATTGCTCTACAAACAGTTAAATTTTTAATGTTTAAAAATTTTTCTGTTTTCTAAATTTCAGTCCATAATAATTTCATTTACAGATTGTCCAATTGAAAAACATACATTTAAATTTTGAACGCATTCAATTTATTTATGATCATTAATTTTTATAAATAAACTTCCAAGTTTACAATTCTAAATTTGAAGACATGAACCCCATTTAGTTGAAAATTATTCTTATTGAATAGTTGAAAATTTTTAAAGCTTTGAATTTTTATGGATTTCATTTTCAAAACTCTAGCCTACAAACATTTCCAAGGTTCCAAGGAATTTTTAATTGATTACAGTCATTTAATATGAGATTTTAAAGGATTTGATGCATCTTAGAATATTTTACTAGATTTCAAGGGATTTTCAATTGATTTCAATAGTTTAATATGAGATTTTAAAGGATTTAAAATATTTGAGGGTGTTTTTAAAATTGCAAGAAATTTTCAAGAGCTTTGCAAAATTTCAAGATATTTAAAAGGATTTTGAATATTTTAGGATGTTTTAAAACATTTTAAGGAATTTTCAATTAATTTTAATAATTTAAAGCAATTTCACAGAATTTTAACTATTCTTTCAATTTTTCGGTTGAAAGTGGAACTGCTTTGTTAAAAATTTGGTTTTTTCTTTGTTTGATGATTTATCAATTTAGTTGCAAAAATTTCTTTTCTGAAAATTTAACTATTTTGTAGAATTTTTGTTCTTGCTTTAAAATCAATTTCTTTTAACTACAAGAAAATTTAACTTCTTTATCGAAAATTTAACTATGATTAAACATTAATTTTTGTATAGAAAATTAGACTTGGTGGAAAATAAATTTCTTTCATTTAAGTATTTTTTTTGCAGAAAACTAATCGTTTTTTGTTGAAAGTTTAACTATTTCTATTAAAATTTAGTCAACTATTATTTAAAATGGGGATCGAGATATAAATATAAGACCACCGAAGTCTTCCGAAGCTTTCAGATCGGCAATCATCGTCGAGCAGAAAACCGAATTCGAATTGTGCATTTTCGGCTTAGACACGAACTCACAGTGGTAATCATGCACCTTCTGTTTTGCGGCTCCTAAACGCTAGGTTTGGTGGGAGTAAATTTCATCCACGATTTGGTAGCTCTGTGTGATCGGTTCGTCGTGTCCAGTTGAACTTCCGTTCCGGGTGTCTTTTTTTTTTTTTTTTTTTTTTTTTTTTGAAGGGTTGAGGAGGGGAGATCTTCTAAAGACACCCTTGAAGAAAGGGTAGTGTCGGATTCGCAGGGAGCGCCTACCGACAAAAACCCCTCCTCGAATGGTTACCAACCTGGTAGGTTATGAACCATAATGAAAAACAGAGAAGATAAGGACTTCGAATTTGGTGGTCCAAGACAGTTATACTGCAAGGACACTCGCGCATTAAGCGAAACATGGAAAGTAAGAGAGCTAGGTAGCTAAATTAGATTTGGAGAGATGAGAAGGCAGGGCCTTCTGAAGCGGTTAGAGGTTTTACTCGCATAATTTGCGAGCGAGTTGATGCAGGGATTTGGGCGATTTTCCACTGAGAGTCGAAGATTTGCAGCATGTGTCTTTGCGGCATTGGAGATAGAAGGGAGGTTAAATTCAGCAAGAATTTGGTTGTTACGGATGAACCAGAGAATACTTAGAGCGGAACGTAGAAGTCGCATGTACGTGCCTTCAAGTTTTGAGAGACGGGGTGGCAGAGCCCCAAACAGGAATCGCGTAGGTACAGACGCTCCTAATTATTGCGTTGAAAGCTCGAGTTTTGGTTGCTCGAGAAACTATACGGTTATTGAAAAAGGGTTTAAGTGAGATGAATGCCCCGTTGGCCTTATTTCGGGTGGCTTGTATTTGTTTGGACCAGGTGAGACGTTTGTCAAAAATCACACCGAGATATTTAGCGGAGAAACTCCATTTAATCGGAAGGGAGTCAACCACGATGTTAGGAGGATTGCGACGGCGACGCGAGAAAAAGACGGCTTCGGATTTATTTATTTCAAATCTCCATGTGTGGTACCAATCAAGGACGATAGGATTGAATTTGTTCAAACGAGAGGAGCAGTGGCTGATGACCTTGGAAGTATCAAGGAAGCCGACGTCATCAGTGTTTGAGCCGTGAGAATTTTCTCATCGACAGGAATGTCGTAGAAGAACACGTTGAAGAGGGAAGGAGAGAGTTTGGAACCCTGAGGGACACCGGAGGTGATAGGTTGGGGATCAGATAAGGATTTTCCA
>NC_046660.1:15393487-15406819 GCF_010883055.1 Belonocnema kinseyi
CCCCCCCCCCCCCCCGACTTCATGATTCGTTTTCGGTAGCTAACTGGCTATTAGGAGGAGTGTTTAAGTAAACTGCATTCCGCAGGATGTCAAGAGAATGATCGTTCAGGCAATTTATTGCACATTTTTTTTCAAATTTATTTTTGTAAAAAAATAACCTTTCAAATTTGCGTAAGTTTAAGAGATATTCAGGAATTTTGAAACGATTAGAAAATAGTTAAAATTTGTAAAGATGTTGTGAAAGAATTTTAAAGGTTTCACGAAAATGAAGAAAATTCTTTGAGGTTTCCACGAATAATTAATGTAATTTTTTATTTTGAAAAATTATTTTTAAAAAATTCTAATACATTTTAAACTATGTTTAAAATTCTCAATAAAGAATCTAAAGATTTTAAGGCAATCTTTTTCATTTTGCCGAATTTCAAAGAAAATCAGGAACAATTTTAAAAGTTTTTAATGATTAGAAGGCTTAGAAGGCCCGACAAGACTAAAAACAGAACTATTTCAAGATTTGTAGGATAATTTTTAATTACTTTTTATTTTAAAAAACGTACTTTATGGGAATATTAAAAAAGGTTTTTAAACATGTGAAAGGATTTTCTAAAATTCAAAAGAAAACTGTAGAAGATGTTAAATCAAAATGTTTCAATTTGTTAAGATTATAATAAATAGATAAAAACGGAGTAAATTCAAGAAATATTAAGAAGAGTCGAAGAGATTCAAATCGAATTTTAAACTTTAATTCTGTCAGAAACTTAGATTTTTAAAGAATTCAAACATAAACTTTAGAAACTTTAAAGGAATTCCGAAAGATTTGATGAAGATAAAACTATTTTTTTTTAATTCCTGGGAAAAATTTAGAAGATTATGAGTTAATTTTTTAACATCTTGAATTAAGGAACATAATTCTTATCATACCTTCTTGTGAAATTTTGTTACACAATTTTTTAAATTATATGTTGGTTTAAAAATCCACTTTCAATTTTGAGTGAGCTTAACAGATATTCAGAAATTTTTAAAGCATACAAAAATAATTAAAACTTGTAAAGATTTTTCAAAAATTTTGTAAGTTTTCATGACAATAAAAAAAAATGATTTCAGGTTCCTAGAAATAATTAAAATAATTTTTTATTTCGCAAAATTAATTTTAGGAGATTATTTTAAAGCATTTCAAAACATTTAAAAAGACGTCAAAAGCTTTGAAAGTATCTGAAAAAGTGTAAAGGTCATTTTTTTTAAATTTTGCAAAATAAAAAAAATCAGGAAAAATTTGAATAATTTTTAAAGATTAGAAATCCTGGCAAGATTAGAAAAAAGGAATTATTTTCCTAATTATCGCGTGAAAATTTGAAAGGATTTTTTATTTTGAAAAATGTGCTTTATAGAAAAATTAAAGAAGTTTTTTAAATAAACTCATTTAAAAAATTGAAAAACTTAAAAATTCTTGTAGAAGAATAAGAAAGATGATTTTCCTAAAATTACTTTCAGCACATTTCTTCTTAAGCAGAATCCCCGCTTTTGATCGCCAAAGGTTAATTCATTTCCAATCAGATTAAGTAATTACATAAATTTTGAAAATTAAAAAAAGATAACTTGGAATAAGTTGAATGAGGTTTTAAAAAGTTTATTTTAATTACACGTAAAATTTGTTAAATTATTTATAAAAATTTGTAAACATAAAAAATTGTAGTATTTAAGTGAATTTAACATTTAAGATTTTTATATTAAATTTTGATAAGATATAATAGATATGTATGTAAAATGAAAAAATAATAATGAAAAGTCGATAAACGAAGGACTTTCAGATAATGGACGATAATGAAAAAACTCCTTGGGAAAAAATATAAATACTTTTTTTGGAATGAATTCTAACAGAAAATTAAAAAAAGATTTCAAAACATTTTTTATTATTTCCTAAAATGTGTAAAAAGTACGTAAAGTATTTTGAAGCAAACTGTTGTAATTTTTCCAACGAAAATTTTCCAAATCGAAAATTATTAAAACTTGCAATGATTTTTAAAGGAATAATTAACATAATTTTTTATTTAAAACAATTAATTTAAAAAGATTATTTTTAAACATTTAAAAAGATTTCAAATATACTTAAAGCAGCTGAAAAACTTTAGAGGAATTTTTCTTTAATTTTGCAGAATTAAAAAAAAATCAGGAAAAATTTGAATAATTTGTAAAGATTAGATATGGGAAGTTCTGACAAAATTAGAAAAACATAATTATTTTTCTCATAATCGTGTTAAAATTTTAAACAATTTCTTATAAAAAAAAAATGTAATTTAAAAAAAATTCAAGCGGATTGTTAGACACACCAAACTATTTCCTAAAATTTAAAAGAAAAATCTAGAAGATCTTTATTTTTTTGAAATCTTTGAAAATCTACATTTCTAAAAAATTTAAGTTTAAAATTATATTTGAATCTCTTGCATTCTTCTAAATACTCCTTGAATTAACTGGATTATTTACATTGTTTAAAATCTTTAATCTTATCAAATTGAAACATTTTGCTTTAAAATCTTCTACAATCTTCTTTTAGATTTTAGGGAATCGTTTGATGAGTCTCAAAATCTTTTTGAATTTTTTTTTTAAAGTACATTTTTTTAAATAAAAATTATTAAAAATTTTGAAACGATTATTTAAAAAATAATTCTATTTTTTCTAATATTTTCAGACCTTCTAATCTTCTAAACTTTAAGAATTATTCAATTTATTCCAGATTTTTTTGCAAGTTATAATTATTTTTTAATATTTTCCAAATTCCTGAATATCTCGTAAACTTACTCAAATTTGAAAGCAAATTTTACAAACCAACATAAAACATAAGAAAAAATGGCACAAACAAATTGCGCGAGAAGGCTTAATAAGAATTAAATTCCTTATTTCTTCTAAAATTATGCAATAAGGTAAAATTACGAAATAATGTTAAAAAATTGTGATCTTTTTTTTTTCATTTTCTCTCAGAATTCATTCCATTCCATTTTTGGTTGAAAAATAATTTTTTAATTGAAAATCCAATTATATGTTTAAAAATTGAATTATTCTGTTGTAAAATCGATTGTGTGTGTGTGATTTTTTAAACATTTTTCAGTTAAAAATTCATTTCTTCCATCGAAAATTAAACTATTTTAAAATAAAAAAATTTTAAAATAACTACTTGGTTGATAATTTAACTGTTTTGTTGAATATTCGACTTTTTTATTGTTGTAAAAACATTTTCTTATATTAAAAATGTAACTGTATCATTTTTGGTTGAATTTTTTTAGTAGGAAATTGACCTTTCTCAGTCAAAAATTTTTCTTTCTTGGTAGAAAATTATTTTCCATGTTTAAAAATTCGACTATTTTAATCAAGAATTCATTTCTTTGGATGAAAATGCATTTTTTGGTGACACTTCTTTTATTTTTGTATAAAATGGTTGAAAGTTTATCTATTTTTTTGGAAATTTATCTATTTTGTTAACAAAAATTCTTGTTGTTTTAAAATTGATTATGAAAATTTTGAATTTCTGTTTTCGGTAGGAAGTTATTGGATTGAAAATTAAATTATTTGTTTGCGAATGTAAAAATTTTGTACAAACTTTGATTTTTTGGGGTTGATAATTATTTTTAAATGGGAAAATTATCTATTCAATTTTTCGTTGAAGCATTATAATTTTAGTTGAAACTTAATTTCTTTCGCTGAAAATTCTATTTTTTATCTGAAAATTTAACAAGTCCATTTTTTATCGAATACTTATTGTTTTAGTTTAAAATTCGTTTCTATAGACGAAAATTGAACAATTTTGTTGATACTTATTTTTCTTGAAAAATTTTCTTTTTATTTATAAATTTATCTTCGTTGTTGGCGAATTATTCTTCTTTAAAAATTCATTTGTTTTACATGAAAATTGACTTCTTTTATTGAAAATTCGCATTTATTTGGGCTTAAAATTTAATCTTTTCAACTGCAAACTTCAGTATAAATTATAATGTTTAAGTTAAAAAATGTATTTTTTAAAGTAATTTCTTAGGTTGAAAATATAACTATTTTTTATAAAACTTGTTTTTTATTTGTTAAAAATCAATTGTTTAGTAAAAATATGATAAAGCCATGCAGAACAAAATTTGAAACATTTTAGACCCAGAAGTCTTGTCTCCTATATCTAATTACATAAAGTCAATTATATTTGCCTCTTCGCAATAAGCCTAATGGTTTTAAGGTAACTCGGGATTTCAAAACCTGAATAAATTGAGGAGCAACTAGATCGTCATTCGTGAAGTCGGGAGAGCTCGGGTTCCTGCTCGTGCATTTTCGGCTTTACACGAAGCTGGGCTTCGCAGCATTTAACAGAGCCGACTCACCGACATGCTACGTTTGAATGTTTTGCTCCCAGATGGGAGAGTGGTGGTGGCCGAAAAATTTCACGTTCTGGAGACACTGCGAGCAGGATCACCCAATGTGTCACGGGTCATAATGATGACAAATTGTGATTCCTAATATCTCATTAGATTGGGCAGAAATCTCGACAAAATACAATTTTTTGAACAGCAATTTAAGTAATTTGACTTTGAATTGGGGCAATATGATAATGTCGGTACTTGTATCAGCTTTTTTAAAGCGATATAGAATAGTTTGATTTTGAAGAAATTAAGGACCATGTTAAAAAAAAGTCTAAATGCACCAGTCTAATAAATAAAGAAAAGTTATGAATAATAATTTATTGTCTACTTTTAACTTAATTGCTTAATTCTTCCGTAAGCTCTATCGGATTTTTTACGTGAAAGATACTCTATCACCTTTACAATTATGTTTATGAGGGTACACCTGATTTTTTCACAAGCATTTTTGTTTGTTCTATTAAACATTTATTCAGTAGGTATAAGAAACTCAAATATCGAAAATCTCTTTCCCTCTCCTTAATTGTAAATAATCTATAAAAGCAGCCGCTTCTGATGAAATTCTTTCTTTCCAGCATCAGTCTTGGGTTATCTCTCGTTATCTCTACTGGTATTCCGAAACAATGAAGATCGTCACTCTATTATTTGCCTACGTAGCTTCGCTCAGTTTTGAAAGTATGTGTTTCTAACATTATTTAAAAAATTCTGATTGATCCTAATTTTTTATTTTTCTTACAAATTTACAATAAAACATTCATAATTTGAACTTTGCAATCAATATTTACATATAATTCCACATCACCAGATTGAAATCGTGAAGCATATGGAAGCTAAAAAAATTGATATTAACTCAAATTCATCAATCTAAATCATAAAATATTCGTCTAGGTGTAAAATAAGAACTCACAAATTTAAATTTAAGAATTTTGTTTCAATTGATATTTGCTCTTGGTGCCACGTCGGAAGACTTGAATCTTGTAACATACGGAAATAAAAAAATGAGGATAAATGCGATAGTTATGTTTATAAATGAATATTAATCTTAAATTAGTCTTCTGTTTGTGCAATATAAAATTCACTATTAAAATTGGAATTAAAAAATTTTTTAACAAGAATTTCCGTTTGGGCCACTTTACCAGATCCACGTAGAGTAACACACGAAAACAAGAAATGATGTTTGTTACGCATTTAATTTTATTAATAAATATCAATCTTAGATTAAAATGCTAAGACTACCGTATAAAATTATAATTGAAATTTGAATTTCAACATTTTTTAAATAAATAATTATAGTTTGCGCCACGTAGCCAGTTTGGATTATTGTAAATATTTTTAAAGCAATTTTATCAATCCCAATCTTGAAATTG
Organism: Belonocnema kinseyi; assembly: GCF_010883055.1. NCBI lineage: Eukaryota > Metazoa > Arthropoda > Insecta > Hymenoptera > Cynipidae > Belonocnema > Belonocnema kinseyi. The sequence continues at coordinate 15,399,243 of NC_046660.1, forward strand.
AATTCTAAATGTGTACAATATTATATTTACAAATATAAATTTGTAAATATTTTTAATCTTTTATTTTTGTGTTAATCTTAATTATAAATTTCGTTTTTAAATTTGTTTGAAATAAATACTTCTATTGATTACCATAATGCCAGATTATAACATAATATGGTAACATAAGAAAAAAATATTGGCGATTAATTTTTAACAAAATGGTTAAATGTGCAACCAGAAACAAATCTTTATTTTAAAAAAAAACTAATTTTCAAATATAAGTTGAACTCTCACTGGCGCAGTTTCATTTTTTAATTAAAAAATATTAATTTTCAATCAAATGTTTGAACTCTCTGCCAAAGAGATGAAGTTTTCAACTAGAAATATGAATCTTCAAGAAAAAATTTTTTTTTCAAAAAAAGTCCAATCAAAATTTCATATAAAGTTGTTCCTCGAGAAGAGGAGATTCTTTTCAATTAAACAGTTGCATTTTCATACAGAGATACAAAATTTGTACTAACAGAGAAAAATTTATAAACAAAAAGACCAATCTTATACAAAAAAATGGAATTTACAGTAAACAAAGATTTTAGTTTAACTTTTCAACATCAGAATATGAGTTTCGAACGAAAAATGAATTTTCTCCGAAATTTTTTACCTTTCAACAAAACTGTTAAATTCCTAAACAAAAAAATTGCATTTTTATCCGAGCAAGGTGCAATTTCTTCCCAAATGGGTACAATTTTAAACGAAAAAGACAAATTTTGATAAAAATAATTTAATATTTATCCAAAAACGATTTCAGTTGATTTTTCGAAACCAACATATGAATTTTAATCAAAAACTAAATTTCATACGATTCTCTAGCAAAAATGTAATGGGAATATTTGTAGTGACAAAATTCATTTCCAACAAAAAAACAAACAAACAAATTTTCAACAAAATTTTTTTTACTTTCAACCAAGTAATTGAAGTAGACACTGAAACTATTAATGCACAACAAAATACAAGCATTTTGAAATAAATATTTAAATTTTAAACAAAAGACGATACATTTTTTATTCAAAATAGAATTTTCCAACTTTAATATGATAAAACAATTTAAAAACAAATTTAACGGAGTGATTAAATAAAAAAAAATGTAACTAAAATGATCAGTTTGCACTCAAACTAGACAAAATACGAAAAAGCACACATCAAGAAAAATTCTGGATCGAGAAAGTATTTACAAATTTGTTAAAAATCTCTTTTGTATAGAATACACAGTTTTTCTTTAATTCCTAAAAAAGCATTTAAAGCAAAAGATTTAAGTTTTGAACGGACTGTACATGCTAGGGGAAAAAAAATTTCATAAAAGTTAATTACCCGAAAAAGAGCTACAAATTTGTTGATAATCATTTTTTTATGGAATAAGTAGTTTTTTTTTATTCGTAAGAAATTAAATTTAAAATACAAAAATTATATTGTTAGACAAGCGATGCAAGCTATGGAAATAATAAATACTTAAAAGTCGCTCCTATTTAGTTAAATTTTTAATTGAAAAATATCAGTTTCAAAAAAAGTAGTTTAACTTTTAAAGAAAGAGTTGAATTTTTAACTAAAAATAAGAATCTTCAACAAAAAAGTGGTTCAACCAAAATTTTCGATCAAATGTTTGAATTCTCAAGAAAAAAAATTCATCTTTGATTAAGAGCCTTTTTACGGACTTTCCACTCAGCATTACCACGCTCCACTTTCCAATAGCCTCTCAGAAGCCCTTGTTTTTTCTTTTTAACCCTGATACATTCGAGAAAGCCACACTCACTACTCTCTTCTTGTCCTTTCCCCTGTTTCTTCCTGTGTTTAGTTTTTTTTTTCTCTAGTAGAAATGCCGCATCGTCTCTCCTACTCTCATTACCTTTTTTACCCTTCTTTCATGCACTGTTCCCTCTGCTATTACTTATTCTCTCCCTACGACTCCCTGTCTTTTCCTACCCAAACTTCATCCCCGTTTCCCCTCTCTATCCATGCTTTCATTCAATAATCCACTTTCATTTTCTCTCTCTTTCTCTCTCTATTTCCATGCCAGGTCCTTTTCAATTCATTTACTCCTTCCCCTAAGTACCTTTTCTTTTCGTGATTTTTCTTTCCTTTCCTTTCCGTAATTTCTCTCTTCTGCTCCTCGCTTTCACCTCTCCTTCTAGTCTTACTTCTATTCCATTAGGTCGTCTGCCCATTCTCTCATTTTGCTCAAAAAGTTTCTTATCACCCACCTTAACTACGTCTCCGACCCCACCCTTTCTTTATTTCACTCCTGCATTCTAGTTTACTGACCCTCTCCTCAAGCAAACTCATGTCCATTCTTATTTCTTTCTCATTCTCTATCTGTTTACTCTCTATGCTATCCTGTTTCCTAATAACTTCCTCTTTTTCGGCTCTCCACAGAGCATCTCATTCCTACCATTTCTTTCTCATTTTTTTCACTTCTCCCCTGACTTCCTCACTATGCGTCCTCGCTCTGTCAAACCTTTCGCAGGTTTCCCCTCTGAGGCCTCTGATGAGTTTCTCGAGGCTTTCTAGACTACTCCCTCGTGCCCCTGCCTACTCTCCCTTAGTGGTTTCTGATTTTACCCTTCCTTATCTAACTGGTATCTAACCCTTTTATTATCTTCTCACTTATCCCCTTTGATACTCGTGGTCAGTAGTTGTCGCCACTTCTCGAAAAACCCCTTCGCGTTCGTACTATGCAAACTGTGCGCTCTCTATAGCCTTTGCACATTCGTCGATTTGCCTCGTTTGCTTGCTACTCTCTCTTTGTCCTTCTCACCGAGCTTCTTAAATACCCCTTCCTCATCACTACTTTCGTTACTGTTGATGCTTCATTCTACGTTTTCGCTCGTCTTAGCCGCTTTTCTTTCCTATATCACTTTTTCTTTTCCTTACCTCTCAATCCCATGTGCAAATCGTTCAATCTAAATCTCAAGCCACCACTCTAAAAATCATTCAGAAGCTCTCTCTCACTATAACTCTCTGCTACCAAAAGTAGCTAAATTTTCAGAAAAAACTAAATTTTTAATAAAATCAAAATAAATCTTCGACGACATCGTACTATTTTGGACTAAGAATATTGAATCCCTATCGAAAAAGGTAAATTTCTGGCAAAAAATGAAACAGTTAAATTTTCGTCACAAAAAATTAATTTGAAATAATATAAAACTAATTTTCATCATAAAATATGAATTATTCACCAAAATAGACGAGTTCTCAGAAAAGCACATGAGTTTTTAACAAAATATTTGAATTTTTAAAGGAATTTTCAAGCAAAAAGATGTATTTTTCACCAATAAACCTAAATATTCTACCAGAAACTCGAATTTTCACTTATATATTGGAACTTTAAACCAACTATTTGTATTTTCAACGAAGTAGTTAAATGTTCAACAAAAAGAGATTAATTTTTATTGAAATAGTTGAGGTGTTTGAATATGATGAAAAAAAATGAACTTCAACTTTAGTTTTTCGAAAATTCACTAACTCTATCTGATTATACCTGTTAGAAACTACCCCTGAAAAAAACCTATGTTTGTGAATTTTTTATGAGATTATGGATAAAGATATTGATAAAGGACTTGCTAGGCTTAATAAGAGCACTCTTGAAATACATTTAATAAAATTAATTTAATAAAATTAGTTCATTAAAATTTTTTATTTTTCAATTTAAGATGGCCTAGTTTCGAGATTTACTCAACAAGCCGGACGTACTCAGTTTTAAGACGTTTAGTTTGACTGACGTTTATCTGCAAAAAATGGTGTTCAATGAATACAACATTTTTTTAAAATTTATTTCGAAATTGTATTCCATAGGCATAACAAATCCTACATTAAAATGTTTTTCAATAATCTTATAAAGAATTCACAAATATAGCGTTTTTTTCTGGACTAGATACCAAAAGAACCCCTTAATAACTGTATGAGCGCTTAACTGATACGAAAGTCCTGAATTCATAAGAGCAGGCGAAATTTTTCTTCTCTACCCTGTCCTATTTGAGAGCCAGACAGGCGCGAGTGCGCGCTGCCTTAAATTCGACCTGCGCGTGCGTGCTGTAGGCTTATGTGCGTTCTTACTCATTACCTCCGAAATATAAACGTCCCAGGTGTGAGACCCCATTTCACGCTCGTATCTTTGGAGTTCTCGAATCCCAAACTTTTCGTATCTCTGGAGTTCGAGCGTAGTTGTTTCTGTTGTGTATATACATTGATCGTCAGTTGTTTTCAACGCGTTTATCCGTCATGGAATATTAAATTGCGAATCCGACCCGTCTTACTTCTCAGCTTCTGAATAACAGTTACTTTTCCAGTAAACAAAAATGTCATGAATCTCTTTTTTACAGAAATCTGTGCTATGAATACTGACAGTGGAGCTGGCCGTGACAATAGTGTTAATGCTGAGCGTCGTCCTACTACATATCCAAAGGGGATAATATTAAAAAGAGTCGTGAATGGTGAGGTTTCCAATTGGCATTTGCTAAGAGGAAATCTCGTGCCTGATGCGAGCATTGAAACATGCAATGGTCCATATGGGTCCGTGAGTGTTGATCTACCAGGTAGCGAACGTTTATATGCGTGCCTCGATCCTTTTTTGTATCATAACGAGACAAAAAACAGAGAGCATGTTGGTGGTGCTCCAATATTTCTCGCTAACGTGGGAATAGGCAACGTTAAATACAGAGCCGTTCTTGCGCCTAGTGATGTAAGGTCAAGAGTTAACTCTCAAGGATATCCCAGCAATCTGGGCTTGCAAACAATTGGGCAGGTTCGTTACAAAAAGCCCGATCGCATTAATCCGAATAATTCAATTGATGTTGCTGGAGACTTGCATAGACTTCCTGAAGAAGAGCAAAATCTTCCATCAAATCCAAGAGTATAGATTTGCTAGAACAGCTGAAGTCAAAGAATTGATCTAATATGAATCGATCTGACAGTTCGTTGAGATTTTATTGACTGATTGTTTTAAGGGGTTTCTTGTACTTGTGGATAATAATAAAACAATGTACATTACAATTTTTAAATTAATAGTCAATAAAGCACAGTATTTCAAGGAGCCGTTATATATTTTTTTAAGCCCAACATTATATTCAGTCTCCACCCTTATATTAGTCTCTTGGCATTTTCCTTTATCTTGCGTTTCTTTCAAGATTTTTGCATACATAAAAAGAAATTCGGCTATAGCTGTATTTTTCTCATAAAAACAGTCTGTAATAGCATGTTATAAAATAGTTTTAAAATTTTTTCAAATTTTTTGTGAATTTTAAAAGAAAATGGAAAGAACTATCAGAAGCAGAAAGAAAAAGGACAATATCTATAACAGTTTCGAAACTACAGCACATCAAAGAAAAAATCAGAACATTTTTTCATAAATTGCGTTTAGAGTTTATAAACTTAAAATACTCATAACTTTGCCAATTTCAATTTATCCAATTTTAGAAAAAAATGTCTACCTGTTCAAAAGATACCGTTGACTTTTAGAAGGAATTCGAAAACTATACATTTCAGAACGCTTTTCAGTAATAAAATATTTTTTATTCTTTAAAATCTTCTTAAGTTTTTAAATACATTTTTTACTGATTTAAATTATTCCCAAATTTTTTGTAACCTTTTAAAATTGCCTTTCAATCTTTAAATCCTAATTTTCAACATTCCCAAAAATGTACAGAAGAAATCAAATGAATTATTCTTGTTAAAAAATATGTATCTTTATCTGAATATGTAACTATTGTACGATTGATTAGAAATTAATCGCATATATTGTTTAAGTTCAAAAATCGCTTTTTAACACAATTTTTATCTGGAGATTGAAATAAAAATTGAAAAAAGATTCAAAATTAATTTAAAACTTAAAATCATTTGAAATAATTTGAAACACAATTTAGATTTTTGCAGATTTTTTAAAAATTAAGCTTTTTGAAAATTGTAAAATATTCAAAAAGAGTAACAAAAATTGTTGTGATTGCTAAGAAACTTGAAAATTATTTTTTATTTCGAAAAATTAATTTTAATTTTTCAAAGTTTGCAGTTTATCAATGGATGGATTGCAGGTTCTCTACTCTACATGCATAATTCTTTTACAATAGATGTAAAAATTTATGTACCCACAACATTGCTAAAACTTTTTTTCCGCGAAATTGGTAAAATACATTTCGAAGTTTTATTCCCTTTTTCCTACCAGGTATAATAAAGATTTTTTAAATTCTGATTTCGTAGTAATAAAAGATACATGACATAAATTTTGAAAACTTAACCAATTTCCAAAAAATTATATATTTTTATAAAGAAAGTTATTAAAATTCAAATATTCAGAAGATTGTCAAAACCTCTTTTGGATAAAAACTCAATTATTTGGTTGAAAGATTAATTATTTTATTGAAAATGTAACTCTTTTGTAAAAGTCCTCTTTTCTATAAAAAGTTCAACTACTTTGTCAAAATTTATTAATTTTTTTATTTGAAGGTTCATCTCTTTCGTTGACAATTTAACTATTCTGATGAAAATATGTTTTATGTGATGTTGGAAGTACATTTTTGAAACTGTGAATTAATCTATACCATTTTTTGTGAAAAAAATTTTGTATTTTGTTGAAAATTCATCTTTATTTGTAGAAATTAAATTGTACTTAGTAAAGAAATTAATTTTTTCTTATTACGGATTCATAATTATAGTTGAAAATTCAACTTTTTGCCTTTAAATAAACTTTCTTGTCAAAAATTTTACTGTTTTGTAAAAAATGCATCTTTACGGCGTTAAAAGTCAACAATTCGATAGAAAGTTAAACTATTTGGTCGAAAATTAAAATTTTGGTTGAAAAATCATATTTTTAGGTGAAGAATTCAGCTTTTTTGTAGATAATACTCTTTTTGACTTTAAAATTAAATAATTTCATTGAAAGTTCATGTATTTTGTTGGAAATTGACCTTGTTTGGTAGAAATTTAATGTTTTTGGTGGAGTTTTTTTGACTTTAAAATTAAATAATTTCGTTTAAATTCATGTATTTTGTTTAAAATTTGTCTTTTTTGTAGATCATTAATTTTCTTGGTCGAAAATTCATCTTATGAGTTGAAAATTTAACAACTTTGTTGAAAATTAATTTTTTCTGTTAAAAATTATTTTTCTTTATCTGAAAATGTAACTATTCTAGGATTGATTAAAAATTATTCATGTAAATTGGATAGACAATTAATTAACTTAGTTAAAGAGTAAACTTTTGGCTTGAAAATTGATATATTTTCTTAATTAGATTTTTTCCTAAAATTAAAAAGACTGCAATATAAAAAAATTGTCTTAAAATCGTCCTGACTCTTCTTTTTTTTTAATTTTTGAAAACTTTTCAAATACTCACTTAAAATTAATTTTTTTAAATAAAAAATCATTTTCAATTTTCTTAGCCATCACAACAATTTTTTTAGATTCTTTTTAAATATTTTACAATTCTCAAAAAGCTTAATTTTGTTAAAAAATCTGCAAAAATCGACATTGTTTTTCAAATTATTTGCAATAATTGCAAGTTTTAAATCAATTTTGAATCTTTTTTTAATTTAAAATTGTAGCGTTTAAAGTTAAA
>NC_046660.1:15406919-15459074 GCF_010883055.1 Belonocnema kinseyi
ATACTTTTAAATTTTGAACGCATTCAATTTATTTATGAAGACTTGAATTCTATCGAGATGAAAATTATTCATATTTCATAGTTGAATATAAAATTTTGAAAGTTTAAAATTTTTATTGATTCCATTTACAAAACTCTAATTTACAAATATTTCAATATTTAACGTTTTGAAATTTTTCTGCTTGCTAAATTTCAATCTGAAGCTTCTAAGATTTTCAAGAGTTTTCAAAAGATTTTAAAGGATTTTAAATATTTTAGGATGTTTTAAAACATTTTAAGGAATTTTCAATTAATTTTAATAATTTAAAGAAATTTCACAGAATTTTAACTATTCTTTCAATTTTTCGGTTGGAAGTGGAACTGCTTTGTTAAAAATTTAGTAACATTACTTTTTGTATAGAAAATTAGACTTGGTGGAAAATAAATTTCTTTTGTGCAAAGTTCATGTATTATACTGAAAATGCCTTTTTTAGTATATAGTTCAGTCTTTTCAACAAAATAAATGAATTTTTGATTAAAATAGATGCATTTTCAAACAAGAAAAATAATTTAATTTCAAAACAGATGAAATTTTAATTGAGACCGGTCAATTTTAAAGCAAAAAAAAAACAAATTTCGTATTAAATAGTTCAATTTGCAATGAAAAGAGAAATCAATTTTTAACTAGAAAAGATAAATTATTAACAAAAAATTATATAATTAAATTCTCAGTTGAATTTTTGTTAGGCCCAAAAACAATCATATTCTCTAGAAAATAGTTGAATTATCAATAGAAAAACTAATTTTTTACGTCAAATATAAATTTTAGATCATAAATGAAACAGTTAAATTTTCAATTTAAAAAATGAGTTTTGAACAAAAACAAAAAGAATCCAATTTACAACAAAATACATAAATTTTTAAACATAGAAATAAATGAACAAACAAAAAGAATAATATTCTAATAACAAAATGAATTTTCTACTAATGAAATTAATTTTCTCTGAAAACGATGAATTTTGAAGCAAACACAAAAAACCAAATGCATGGATTTTCCACCACACAGTTGAATTTTCAACTAAAAAAGAAAGTGTTTAAAAAAAAGTTTCATTTCCAGCGAAAAATGGAATAGTTATATTCTCAGTAAAAGTGTGATTATTAATCGAAAAAAGAAGTTATAACAAAATGTTAAAATATTTAACAAGAACAAAATTAATTTTCAACGAAAGAGTGAAATTTATAACCCAAGAGCTGAATTTTTAATAAAAATGGATAAAGTTTCAAACCAGAAGAATAATTTGCTATCAATCAACGTGATTTTTCAACTAAACAGTTCAAAAAGAAAAAATATCAACTTTAAAAAAAATTTGTCTTTTAAAATGAAGTATTTCAACAGAACAGATTATTTTTTTGCAAAACCTTTGAATTTTTAAACCAAATATATGAATTTCTAACAGGAAAGTTCGTTTTAAACCAAATAAAAAATTTTCAACAAAAAAGATGAAACCTCAATCAAAAAAATGCAATACTAGAAGATTTTTGATCTACTTACTTAAACTCTTTTTACACAAACAGAATACACATTTTGGTTAAAAATTCTTTTTTTTTGTATGTTGTTCTTGTGTTGAAATTAAATTTTTTCCACTGAAACCTTGAGCATAAAATGGAATTTTCAATTAAAAAAAGTGTTTATTTTTTTCAGTTGAAAGTTCGTCTTTTTGGTAGAAACATTTCCTTCTTGTTTGAAAACTGATATTTTTGGTAAAAAATAATGATGATTTTGTTAAAAATTTTTTTTTTTCAGCTAAAAAATAAACTATTCCCTTCCTGGTTGAAAAATCTTTTTTAGTTAACACATTCCACTATCTGGTCAATTCTTAATTTTTAAACTATTTTTTTGATTAAAAATGTTACGATGGCATTCATGGTTGAAAACGACCGATTTAATAGATATGTAATTATTTTTTTTGCAAATTAATTTGTTTAAACCTACGTCTTTTTTAAGAAAAATATTTGTTTGAAAATTACTTTCCGTCTTTAAAAATTCATTGTTTTTTGGTTGAAAGAGAATTTTGTTTAAATGGAAATTTCGGCTTTTTAGTAAAAATTGATTTGTTTTGAAAATTCTTCTTTCCATTTTGAATTTAAAATTCAACTGTTAAATTTGTGTTAAAAATTATATTTTTTAGTTGAAAATTCATTATCTTCGTCGACAATTAAATTTTTTTAATTGAAAATAAACTATTGCATGTTTGGTTAAATACTTGTTTTTTTTTTAGTTTTAATATTAATTTTCAAGTTTAAAATTTGACAATTTTATTGATTTTTTTTAACATTTTTTTTTCAGTTGAAAATTCTTATTTTATGGTAGAAAATTATCATTCTTGTTTGAAAATGCATCTATTTTGGTAACAACATTAATTCTTTTTGTTGTTTATTTAACACCTTTATTGAAAATTCGATTCTTTTTGAATCATTTGTATCATTTTAGTAAAAAATTCAATTATATGTTGAAAATATTTTTCACTTCGCAACAAATGTAATAATTCCATGGTAACTCAGGATTTTAAAACCAGAATAAATTTGAGGAGCAGCTGATTAAATTGTCATTCGTGAAGTCGGGCGAGCTCGGATTCGTGCTCGCGCATTTTTGGCTTTACACGAGGCTGGTCTTCGCAGCAGCAAAGTGGGGGGAATCTTTTCCCTTCATTCTTGTGCCGTTTTACCTCTCGGCTAATTCTTAGGTCGTTTTTGCTCTCGCGTGTTTCTACTTCTCCTTTCCGCAACTTTTTTTTTTTTAATTTGCTTTTGCTCTGAGCAGATACCCATCCAATTAATCAAATTAATACAGAAAGCTGTCGTATCTCATTAGGAGATTTTTTATACATTCATTCAAGGTAGATTTAAGTAAGGAAAAGGTGATTCTGCTGGGCTGAATCATTTATTGTGGCACGTGTCATAATGATGACAAACTGTGATTCCTGATATCTCATAAGAAATTGGGTTTAAACTCAGGTTTTTAATAAAAAATTTCTAAATTGACCGACATTACATCATTTTTAATGTGAGCCTTTTGTTTTTTAATCGTCGATAATAATCCTATGTTTGATTTAAAACTCAGGTAAACAAACTTATATTAATCTAATAAATTTGAAGTCTCTTAAAAAAGGTACAATTTGTAATGAAACGACAAGGATTGCGAAATGAGTTTTAATAAAATAAATTCTGAGAAGGGATCCTTGAGGTAAAGATGGAGAACGGAGAGTGTAAAATTTTTGAATGCGTCAAGGAAACATGAGATGTATGGGACAATGTGAAGAGGGCTCGAGAAACGAATGGTATAGAAAGAAAGAGTGAATTTGAGGAATGACAATTTCAATCGGAATAAATCTGAAAAAAGAATGAATTGAGAAGAAATATCGACAGAAAACAAGATTTTGAGTAGCAATTTAAGTCATTTGACTTTGAAATAGGGCAATATGATAATGTCATTACTTGTATCAGCTTTCTTTAAGCGATATTAAATAGTTTGGCTTTAAATAAATTGAGGACCATGTAAGAAAAAAGTCTAAATGCACCAGTCTAATAAATAGAAAATAAGTTTAAAATAATAATTTGCTAACTACTTTTAATTTGATAGCTTTATTATTACGTAGGCTCTATTGGATTTTTCACTCGAAATATACTGTATCACCTTTACAATTACATTTATGATGGTTTGACTGATTTTTCCACAAACATTTTTGTTGGTTTTATTACACATGTATTTACTAGGTATGAGAAACTAAAAATATCACGTATCTTTTCCCCTCCACTAAATTGTAAACAATCTACAAAAGCAGTCGCTTCTGACGAAATTCTACCTTTGCAGCATCAGTCCTGGGTTGTTTATCGTTATCTCTACTCGCATTCAGAAATAATGAAGATCTTCAATCTATTATTAACCTGCGTGGCTTCGCTCAATTTTGAAAGTATGTGTTTGTAACATTATATGAAAAATTGTTATTGATCCTAATTTTTCATTTCACTTTAAAATTTACAATAAAACATTCATAATTTGAACTTTGCAATCAATATCTGCATCTAATGTCACGTTGTCAGATTTAAATCATGAAGCATATGGAAGCTAAAAAAATTGAAATTAACCCGAATTCTTAAGTTCAATTTCAGAATTGTCTTTCAAGTGTACAATATAAAATACACATAATAAAATTTTTATTTTTTTAAATTGATATTTCCACTTAGTGCCACATCAAAATATTGGTATCTTTCAACATACGGAAATTCAAGAAAATGAGGATAAACGCGATGGCTATGTTTATTAATGAATATTGATCTACCATTAGTTTTATTTTTACACCATATAAAGTTTACAGTTAAAATGTGCAAATTTTTTTAATAAATATTTTCGTTTAGGCCACTTTACCAGATCCATGTATTGTAACATACGGAAAGAAGAAATGATGTTTGTTACATATTTAATTTCATTAATGAATATCAATCTTAAATTGAAATTTTAAATGTATCGTATAAAATTAGAATCAAAATTTGCATTTAAACATTTTTTTCAATAAATAATTATAGTGTTTGCCACGTATACAGATTGAAATACTGTAAAAAATTTTGTAAGCAATTTCATAAATCCTAGTCTTGAAATTGAATTCTAAATATATTATATGAAATTTTAGAATTATAATTCGAAAATATTGAAAATGAAAACTGCCATTTAGTGCCAAGTTTCATAATTCAAATATTGTAACATACGGAAGCAAAAAAATAGTGATTAGCTTAATGTTTTAATTTTCCTATTGATATTAATCTTAAAAATTGACTTCTAAATGTATGCATGTTTTTCGGATTAAATTTAATTCGTACAATATGAAATTTACAAATATGAATTTGAAAATTTTTAAAAATTATAATTTTCATTCACTTAGAGATTGGAATCTTGTAACTTATATACATAAGAAAATATTTAATAACAAAACCTTTTACTTTTTTTTAAATCTTAATCTTCAATTTTATTTGCAAATTTACAATAAGCAATTTAACGTAGGATATTTCTTACATAAAAATAAAAAAGATTCGGGATAAAACTTTCAAATTTTCAAATTTATTTGCTTATTAAAAAAAGACTTTGCCAACATAAAAGATAAATTTTTAACAGAATACTGAAATTTCCAATACAAACGTGTAATTGATATTCAAACCAGAAAGAAGAACTGTCAAGTAATAAAAGTTTTCCAAACATAAAAAAAGCAATAATCACATAGATTGTTCAAACTTCAACAGAAAAAAAGACTTTTATTTGCATAAATGGAATTTTTAACCAAAAAATGTGAATTTTGCGAAAAAAATTTATTTTTAACAAAATGGTCGAATGCTAAGCCAGAGAAAAATCTTTATTTAAAAAAAACTATTTTCAAGAATAAGTTTAACTATCACCGAAGCAGTGTAATTTTCAATTAAAAATATAAATTTTGAATCAAGAGTTTCAACTCTCCACCAAAGAGATACATTTTTCAACTGAAAATTTTAATATTCAACCAAAAAGTTATTACTCAAAATAAGTTCAGCCAAGATTTCAAACAAAGTCTTTCCTCTAGAAGAGGATATTTATTTTTAAATAAACCGATGCATTTTCATCCAGAAATAAAAAACTTCTACTAAGAGAGATGAATTTCCAAATCAGAAAGCTTATTTTTTTCAAAAAGCTTTAGCTTATTTTTAAGTTTCAAGAAATTGCAATCTGATTTTTTTAAACCAAGTTAAATCTGTTAAGCGGTGTGGCTATTTTCATAACTCACCAATTGGTCATGTATTTTATTTCGACAGCCTTTTTAAAATTAGGTTACATTAACAGCCTTTAATAATTCCACATATTTTCACAAAATTATTATTGATATAATACGCAATTACTAAATGATAATATACAGTGAAATAATTCAGAATATTTTCTTCAGAAAAATGAAAAGTTTTTATAATAAGCTGGACCATTTGTTTTGGGTTTCAAGGTTTTTTAAGGTTCATTTAATTGTCTTTAAACAGCTTTTAAAAATTTTTTACCGTTTTTTGTAGTATCTTTTTATTTTTTCTCGGTTTTTTTTCTTGAACATGGACTAAATTAATAGAACCCTATAGAGAAGTCCAAATATTTCTAGTTAGAAGTTAATTCTTTGTAATTGAAAGTTTTACCATAATATTTTTCGTACGGAATTAATTTCGTATAAAACTCCATTATTGAGTTTAAAATTCATGTATATATTTTATTTAAAATTGATCTTTTATTAACTGTTTAAATTTTGAACACTTCGTTTTGATTGATTTGCTAACAAAAATACATTTCTTTTACTAAAAATTTAACAGTTTTGTCTAGAAATTGTTTCTTTTCTTTGTAAATTAATATTTGTAGCTGCAAAAATAATTACGCAATTTTTAGTTAAAAATTAAATTATTTTGTTTGAAAATTCGTAGGTTATTGTTAGATTGAACTGTTTCCTATTAAGGTTAAAATCTTTCTGGGTTAAAATATCAACTATTACAATTATCATGGAAAATTTTTTTTACTGAATTCCATTCAGAAAAAAAAATTTCAAGAAGTTCTTCAACTGTTACCGATTCCTTTAAATTTTTAATTGAAAAATATCAATTTCAAAAAAAGTAGTTAAATGTTTAACTGAAGGGTTGAAGTTATGACTAAAAATAGGCATCTTCCACAAAAACGTGGTTCAACGGAAATTCTCAAAACAAATGGTTGAATTCTCAAGAAAAAAATATTAATCTTGCACAAAAAGTTGCACTTATATCCAATAAAGATGCAATTTGTACTAAAACAGATGAATATTTAAATTAAAAACACAAAATTTCAAAAAATAGCTGAATTTACATCCCAAAAAGCTTTTAGCTGGCTTTTAATACCAAAAAATGAATTTTAAACAAAGAGTAAAATTTCAAGGAGAATAGTTGAATTTTTATCCTAAAAAGGTCGGTTCTTAAACAAAACGAATTTCGTTTTAGCAAGATTTTAGAGTTTTTAAACAAATAAAAAATATATAACTTAACAGACAATCTTCAGGAAGAAGCAAATGCAAAAAAAAATATAAATGGAAGGCAATCAAATTACTAACAATGGTATTAAATTAGGGTTTCCGTAAATCCTTATTTGGAAAATTCTCCAATTTTTCCTCCTTGACAATTTTTTATTTTCCCTGACCATGAATATTTAAAGAATTGTAAACCTTCTGAAAAAAGTTTTTAAAAAGTCGCATTGCCATGAATTTGACGTGATCATGGCTATGAGTGGGCCGGGTGAATCACTCGAGTATAGAGTGGTATTATATATATTTTTTAGAAACTTTCCGCGTACAAAACGAAGGTTTATGGTTATTATAATTAAGTTTTATTGAGTGGAAATCATTTGCTAAAAATTCCTCAAGAAACTTACTTAACTTACTTACTTACTAACTTACTTAACTCCTTATATAGGAGTGCGCGTTTGCTCTTTTCCTAAAACATGTCCCTTACTTTTTCTCATTTCTTCCAGTCTCATCATCCAGCTTGCCGCTTGTCTACTTCCATTCAAGACCTACCTTGTCCTGTCACTCATACTCTCATCAGATGTTTCCTCCCTCGTACATCTCTCTAAAACATGCCCTTCATTCCCCCAGCACCTGCACTCTCTCATTCTTTGTCTCATCCTAAATCGTGAAACGTCATTTGTACCGTTCTTTAATATTCTAGCTCTTCTGTAGCTTTTACTACCTTGCTACCTTCACACCGCCTGTTATACTTAGACTCCACGATTCTTTCCCGTCGTTTATTCCTGTCTTTAACTCTGAGTTCATTCCCTAACTCTTGCCATAATCTGACATCTGCTCCCATATCGCATTCTATCCTCCTTTGTTGTCTCTCTTGCTCCTACGTTGACCCTTCTGTGTTCATCCTATTCTCTTTGTCTACTACTTCCCGTAGACAAGCTGGTGCTGGCCTGCTTCCCTCTTCACTTTTTAGTTTTTGCTCAAAGTTCCATGCTCTCTTCATTTGTCTAATACCCATTTTACGTTTACCTAATTCCTCCCTCAATATATATCCTGGATATCTATCCCCAGATTTCTATAAGACTCATTTCTCTCTCGTTACCCGCTAGTAAGATTACATCGGCTGCATACGCTATGGAATATACCTTGCTATTTTCCAGAACCGACCCTCCCCTTTTTTGTATCCAGTTTCTCCTCTCGATCTGCCAGAAAGAGACTGGATAGTAGTGGACCCAATGGGCACCCTTGCCTGAGCTCCCACCAACACCAAAACACCTCCCCATTTCGGTTCTCAATCCTAAACCTTATCTTAGCCTCTTTGAATATTTCCTTTATCCTCTCGACCAACTCTTCATCCACTCCCCTCTCTTTTATGACCTGCCATAACACAAATTTAATTCCACTATACTTCTCCAACTTCTTTCCCTTTTCTTTCTTAATTACCGGTACCACCAACCCTCTCCTCCACTCCTTAGGTTATCCTTCTCCTTTCCAAACCTTGTTGCATACCTTTCACATTTCCTTTCTCACCCCTTCCCCTCCAAAACTCAAAGCCTCGTCCTTAATATCATCCTCTCCTGTTTCTTTGCTTCTGTTAAGTCTCGTTATCGCTCTATCCATTCTGCCCAACAGTCGTTTAAAGTAAAGGGTCCACTCATCCATCTCGATTTCCTCATTAACACTATTTTTGACTCCCCGTTCCTTATTGCTCACCTCCCATTTCCTTCCTTTCCTGATCCTCTCTGTAAGCTCTTTTATCTTTTCGAGGCGTATGTCCACGGATTCCCCTCCCAATCATCTAATCTCCTCGTTCTCCATTCTTTATTCAAATTATCTCAATTTATTCTCTCCTGACCTACCCAATTTGACTTTCCTGAGGCCAGTTTTTTTCTTTTTTTTGTTGTGCGGCTTTTATCCTGAGCATTTAAATGTCGCTATTGCGGAAAGTGTTCTAAGCCTATTTCATTATCTACTTCCACTCTATTCATTCTCTACTTGAGTCTTTCTTCTGTTAAAATGTAATCTATTACATTCTACCCTTTACCTATAAACTTCACTTCCCCTTCTTCTTCTCCCCTTATATTTTTATTACAGATAACCCACTCTTCCTCTCCTTACAGGTTCAAAATAGTTTATACTCCCAATCTATCTTCCTCTGCTTGGAATTTCTTCCCTTAATACTCTTCAAGCTTCTTGTTCTTCTCTCCTTCTATATACACAAAAAGAAGGTCAACCTCTCTCTTCCTATCTTTATTCTTCTCACCATCACGCCATCCAGGTTATGTGCTGGATCTTCTACTATTTCATCTCCCGTGAGCTCTATTTTAACCCTTGGCATCATGTATTTCATCCCCCTCTCCTTCTCAAGTTCTTTCCTCGATTCTTGCGTTGTGCACAATTTCCATTTCGGCAACTTTCGTTTCAAACAATTTTCGATCCCTTTTTTTACACAGGTTCCACTCAGCATTACCACGTCCCACTTTCCAATATTCTCTTAGGACCCCTCGTTTTTTTGTTTTTGACCCTGACACATTCGAGAAAGCGACACTCAATTTCCTTCTTTTTCTCCTCCCCCTTCTTCCTGTGTTCAGTTTTTCTTCTCTAGTGGCAACGCCGCCTCATCTCCCCTACTCTTAATACCTTTTTTGACCCTTCTTTCCTGTATTGTTTCCCCTGATATTAATTCTTTGCTTCTGTTGTTCCAGGTCCACTTCACCTATTCGCCCAAACCCTCTGTTTTCCTATTCAAACATGACCCCCGTTCCTCCTCTCTCTCTCCATGTTTCGTTCGATCATCCACTTCCTTTTTCTCTCTCTCTCTCCATGTCAGGTCCTCTTCAATTCGTTCACTCCTTTACCTTAGTATCCTTTTCCTTTCTATTATCGCTCTTTTCTTCTCCTTGCTTCCCACTTTCACTATGGGCA
Source organism: Belonocnema kinseyi (assembly GCF_010883055.1). Lineage (NCBI taxonomy): Eukaryota > Metazoa > Arthropoda > Insecta > Hymenoptera > Cynipidae > Belonocnema > Belonocnema kinseyi. The sequence continues at coordinate 15,416,860 of NC_046660.1, forward strand.
CACCTGCTTTCCCTTCTGCGTTTCTCCTCAGCACCTTTACCGCTTTCACTCTTACTTGAGCCCCAATAACGTTCATCAGCTTCTCTCCTTCTTACTTTCCCCAATCACTTTATACTTTCATTCCTTTAATTACTATATTTCGCTTACTTTCCTCTCTCTCTATTCCTTCTAGTCTCACTTCTATTCCATTTAGTTGTCTCCGCATTCTCCTATTTTGCTCCTGCAGTTTCTTATCACCCACCTTAACTACGTCTCCTACTCCTACCTTTTCCTTTTATTCTCATTCTCTATCTGTTTACTCTCTATGCTATCCAGTTTCCTGAATACCTCCCCTTTCTCGGCTTTCCACAGAGCATCCTATTCCTACCATTTCTTTCTCATTTTTTTCACTTTTTCTCTGCATTCCTTCTCTGTCTGCTCTTCTTCAGTACTTTCTTATTTTCTTCCTCCTCATCTAACTGGTCTCTAACCCTTCTATTATCCTCCTGCTTCTCCCCTTCGCTACTCCTGGTTGGTAATTGTAGCCACTTCTCGAAAAACTCCTTCGCGTTCGTACTATGCGAACTGTGCGCTCTAAATAGCCTTTGCACGTTCGTCGACCTGTCTCGTTTCCTTTCCACTCTCATTTCCTCTCTCTTCCCGAGCTTCTTAAATACCTTTCCCTTATCACTACTTTCATTACTGTTAATGCCACCTTCTACGTTTTCGCTCAACCTCAGTCGCTTGCATAGTTTTGCTGGATAATGCCGACCCACTCTCTGTATTCGTATCCTACTACCCTCTCTCTGTCCTTTCTCGACTTCTTGTCACCGGCATGTCTGCCACGTTTTCTTTTCCCCGTGCAAATCGTTTAATATAAATCTAAAGCCAGCACTTTCATCGAAAAATGTACATTTTCGACAAAAAATAAAACAGTTACATTTTCGGTTAAAAAAATTAAATCTAAATGAGATAAAACTAATTTTCATCACAAAATATGAACTATTCACCAAAATAGACGAGTTCTCAGAAAAGTACATGCTTTTTCAAGAAAATATTTGAATTTTTAAAGGAATTTTGGGGCAAATAGAAGTTTCTGTCACCAAGAGCCCTAAATATTTTGCCACAAACTCGGTTTTTCACTAAAATATTGGTACTTTAATCCAACTATTTCTATTTTCAACTTATAAAGAGAAATTTTAAACGAAAAAAGGTTTGTTAACTATAATAATCAATGATCAAGAAAATAAATGCATTATTAACAAAGTAATTTTACTTCCAATGAAGTAGTTAAATTTTCAACAAAAGGAGATTAATTTTCAATAAAACAGTTGCGATATTTGAATATGACCCAATAAATCCTACATTAATATGTTCTTCAAAAAGATCTAGAAGAACCCCTTAAGAATTATACGAGCGGTCAATTGATACGAGCGTCCCGAATTCATTAAAGCAGGCGAAATTTGTTTTCTCTACCCTGTCCTATTTGAGAGTGAGGCACGTGCGAGTGTGTACTGCCTTGAATTCGACCTGCGCATGCGCGTAGTAAGCCTGTGTGCGTTCTTACTCATTACCTCCAAAATATGAACGTCACAGGAGTGGGATGCCATTTCATTCTCGTATATTTGTAGTTTCCAAATCCCAAACCACAAATCCCGCTATCTCATTTTTCAGGTTCTGAATAACAGTTACATTTCCAGTAAACAAAAATGTCATGAATCTTTTTTTAACAGAAGTCTGTGCTATGAATACTGACAGTGAAGCTGGTCGTAGCAGAAATGTTAATGCCGAGCGTCGCCCCACTACATCTCCAAATCCTCATCCAGGTAATGATAATGCTCCATTCCGCAGCCTAAGCGGTTATCTTGCGATAAACAGTTATTTTTCTGGTGTATACAAATTTCTTTAATCACTTTTTGCAGATCTTCCTGCTTGGAATAATCATCGTCATACCCATGATTCTGAAATTAGAAATATTGCTCCTCATGCTATCCATCAACCAAAAGGGATAATATTAAAAAGAGTCGTAAATGGTGAGATTTCAAATTGGCATTTGCTAATTGGAAATCTCGTTCCTGATGCGAGAATTGAAAGATGCAATGGTCCATATGGATCCGTGAGTGTTGATCTACCAGATAGCGAACGTTTATATGCATGTCTCCAACCGGTAAAGTATCATAATGAGACAAAAAACCGAGAGCATGTTGGTGGTGCTCCAATATTCCTAGCTAACGTGGGAATAGGCAACGTTAAATACAGAGCCGTTCTTGCACCTAGTGATATTAGGTCAAGAGTCAACTCTCAAGGATATCCCAGCACTCTGGGCTTGCAAACAATTGGGCAGGTTCGTTACACAAAGTCCGATCCCATTAATCCGAATAATTCAATTGATGTTGCTGGAGACTTACATAAACTTCCTGAAGAAGAGCAAAATCTCCCATAAAATCTAAGAGTATAGGTTTGCTAGAACAGCTGAAGTCAAAGAATTGATCTAACATGAATCGATCTGAAAATTCGTTGAAATTGTATTGATTGATTGTTTTTAAAAGGTTTCTTGTACTTATGCATAATAATAAAACAATGTGCATTACAGTTTTTAAAATTAATAGTCAATAAAGCACAGTATTTCAAGAAGCCGTTATATATTTTGTTAAGCCCAGTATTACATTAAGACCTTATATGCACCTTAATACAAATAAATTCGGGTATAGCTATATTTTTCTCACAACAACAGTCTTTCATACTATGTCATAAATAAGTTTTAGAAATTTCTCTAATTTTGTTGTAGATTTCGAGAGAGAATGGAAAGAACTATCAGAAGCAAAAAGAAAAAGTATAATACCTTTAAAAGTTTCAAAACAACAGCACATCAAAGAAAAAGCCGAACAATTTTTCATAAATGGCGTTAAGACTTTATAAACTTTAAATACTCATAACTTTGTCCAAAAAATGTTCGATTAAATTAATGAAATATCTGTCGTCTAAAACCTTTGAAAGGCAACAGATTTCATCCGCAGTCGAATCCCTGACTTAAGCGTGTGCAGCCTGCATGATTTGAAGTGAATTCAGCCAAATACAAAACTGATAATTTCTGACAATGTTTCTTTTTCTAATTTAATAATTTAATAATTTTTTCAAATTTGAGATTTTTCAAGAAAACAGCTAGAAAGTTTTTCAGTAAGCTTTTTGATTTGACAGGATTCTGAATTTTATAAAAAATGTATGTCTGTTCAAAAGATACCTATGACTTTTAGAAGAAATTGGAATTTTAAATATTTGAAATTGAAAAATTGCCTTTAAATCTTTAAATCGAAATTTTCAATTTTCCCAATAATATACAGAAGAAATTTCGGTATCTTCAAATTCTTCACAATCCATGAAAATCTCCAACATTTCAGTACGAAATCTTTGAAAATCTAAATCTTGTACACAATTGTTTTTAATTTTTAAAGTTTTTAAATACGTTCTAATTTACCTAAATTTTTTGAAAATGTTTGTAAGATTATCAAAATCTAACTTTTATACAAAATTCTCGTTTAACTTATGAAATTTTTAAATTTTGAAAAAGATTGTTAACAGTTTTCAACATCTTTTAAAATGATTCTAATGTATGCTAAGATGTTTGGAAAATTTATCATAATTCAAAAAGATTGCCCTGAAATCTTTCAAATCCACAGAAATGCTTTAAAAAATTCTTAAATCTTCTCATCTGTTCTATGAAATTAATTTTGCTAAATACACATTTTAAAAAAAAATTTCCAGGGACCTTCAGAGAATGTTGCTGTGCTTTGGAAACCTTTTAAAATTTTCGAAAAGCTTTTTCTTGCTTTAAAATTTTTTAATCTCTTGAAGATTAATACGAAATACGTATTTTTTTATGAATCGTTTTCGCGAAATTTTTAAAATATTAGAAAAATTAAATTTTTTTATTAGTATGATATATTAATTATCATATTATTATGTATAGCGAAACCATTAGGAGAACACCAAAATCAAACATTTAAAAAAAAGTAAACATGAAAAATAAATAGGATAGGAAAGCCGTCCACCTTTCGTACAGTCGAAGTTCAGGGACAAAGCAGCAACAATACAAACTTCTCTTTAAAATAAATGTATCCTAAAAGTGTAATAAGGACACAAAAAGCCACATTTCACTTTAACTAAAAACGATCAAATTATGTATATAGATTTTCTATTTAAAAAATGATGTCACGTGATCTATGGATACAGGCATTGGATAAGGTGGCCTTTTCTGTTGTTATTTTCTCGTTTGAAGTTTAAAACACAGCAAAATGTATATGAAATCTATTTAAAAAATGGCTTGATTTGTTTTTGATGTTTATGTCTTTAAATTTTCTTCAAACTTTTTCTTGTCTGAACTGGACTGTCGATTTCTTGTCTGAACTCAACCAACAAAGAAAATTATGCAAAAAAAAGTTTATTCGTCAACAAAGAAAACTTAATTTTCAAATAAGCATTTGATATTTTTACCAAAAAAGGATGAAACTTATGAAAAAAGCGGTGAATTTTTAAATCAAATACCAATTATATGAACGAAACTCACGTGGATCAATTTCACGGAAAGCGTTCTACAATGCTCTAGGTGGAAATTCCATTTTGAAATTCCACATGGAAATTCTATGAGAAAATTATCAAAAATATTTAGCAAATAATTTTGGACTAAGTCGAGAATCTGAATTGATAAAATCGTAATTGACAAAACCTTGCTGCAACTTAAAACCGGGTTTATTCCTTCCCCATATTATTTAAAGAAATTAAATTATTTGAGTGAAGAATTTTACTGCTTAATTTTAACTAAAAAGTAAAATTTTATTTTTATTTCTCCCAGGATGTTGAATTAAGATAAAATTAGGCACCAAGCAAGTCTCAACTTGCCGCCCTGAAAGAAGGGCAAATTACACTGATTCAAACTAAAAAAAACAATGCACTGACGTCGAACAGCATTTTCGGAGAGTGGCATGGCGTGCGTTTCTGAAAGTCTCAGCTAAGCAAAGCAGATTTGGGATATTTTTTAAAATAATAAAAATAAATCTCAGCATCTGATATAAACTTCGGTGACCGAATCACATATGCATACTGTACTTTTCCTTATACGACACTATTATATAACATCAATATTTTTTCCCTTTTCTTAAAAACCCTTACATGCTCTGGAAAAATATCCAAGCATTTTTCTGGATTGTCCACTAATTATTTCAATATGAACCATACATTTTGATTGCAAATTAAAATGTTTATTTATTTAACATGCCAATTCTACTCCACCTAATCGGACATTATTTATTTTGACATCAAATATTATTGGAGTAACAGTTCTAGAATACGTAACAGCTGAACTTGTTTCTAGATTAAGCAGCACCTTCTTCTCTAAACACTAGTAACATAAATTGTCCAGATCATTTTGTTGCTGCACGCAAAAAGTTATTTGTTTTCTTCTCTTAAGTAGCTTTGCCTCATCCGCATAGAATATAATTTTTGATGAGAATTCGTCAGTTACATAATTATTGTAGATAATATAAAAAACAGTTCATAAATTTTAGCCTTGCGGAACTCTCGAACAGGAGTGATGAATTTCAGAAAATTAACTTCTGCACTGAACATAGCCATTTCTATTTCCTCGAATATTCTTAATTGGTCTAACAAGATTGGTCAGTAGATTAAGGCCATGTTATTTTATTAATTAGAGGCTCTGGTTTACTTTATCAAAAGCCTTTGAGAAATTGAAATACAAGACATCAATATGCTCAACACCCTTTAATTGTGAATTTTCTCGGTAAGGAGCCATGCTATGCAGAATTCAATAGTGATTTTAAATATAAGATAGTGGTGTCAGTGAGAAACATCTAGAATATTTTGGAAAAATTGTTTAGAATTAAAATTGGACGATATTTGTATAGGTGAGACCTATAATTTTTTTAAAACCTGGGCACATTTTGGTGTCTTTCCATTGTGATTGTTGAATTCCGCCTTTGAGAGAAATATTGTAAATATGATCGAGTGGTCCGAATATATCAACTAGTGTCGACCAAGCTTGTATATTTTTCCCAAAGAGATAAATCATTACAAAGTGATCACACAATCTATCATTTATCATATTTTCATATTTCACATACATTCTAACAAAATATTCTGCGAATGCTCCAAAACTTTCCCCCTCTCTGCAAAACATTGAGTCCTCATCTATCATGATTCCAGGAAGGCTACTTTCATTTTTTCAACTTTAGGGCTATATTCCGAAGGTTCCCAGGATTACACAATAGAATTTTTTTGCATGCGCTAAATAATTTTTATAATCATCTTTGGCCATTTTTGAAACGATTTTGAACATTTTATAGATACCTTTATACTGCATTGCTTAAAATGTCAGCTAAAATAATTTCGAAACGAGATAGAGATCGGGTAGAAACACATTTGGTTCTAAACGTCTTTGACCAGTTTTCAATTGGTCGCAATTTCAATATCTGTAATTTAACCGTATCTTAACCTGTCCTTATGTGGAAAATGGTTATAGTAGACCGGTTGTTAAAATCTTCTAAACGGTCTTAATCCGCTATTTGGGAACAAAAATTAATATTCTCAAAGATCGAAATTAGTTTTGAAATTGGTCTCTAATCGACTTCTAAATGTCACTTGACACTTATGTATTGTAGTCGGTCGAAACCGAGTTTTATCCGGCGATGGAAAACGAGCCGGTTAGGTGACGGTTACAACTCGGGGACTAAATTCGAATGGGGATCGGTTAAAACCCGTTGGAATTGACCCGAGGAAACCCGAGGACAAAATCCGGTTAGAGAGTAATTAAGATCCGTGTTAAAAATATAATAAGAACCCAGTTACAAGCTGGTTAGAACACGGTTACAACTCGGGGACGAAATTCGGTTATGGGCCGATTAAGAAACGGTTAGGAATCGGGTACAAATATTGCAGGATGCTAGATAGAAACAGGTTAGGTGTCGGTTACAACCAGAGACAAAATCCGGTTAGAGACCGGTTAGAGCCGGTAAAGAACCAAATAGGGGACGAAATTCTTATAAGGGTAGGTTAAGAACCGGTTAGGGATCAGATACAAATGTTGCAGCATGCTGAATAAAAACCTTTTAAACCCCTGGGACCAAATCCGGTTAGAGATCATTAAAAGCCGAGTATATGTTTCGCCTTTTCGTCTATTTTGATCGCTGGGTTGTTACCGTCACCAAATTAGTTTGTAACTGGATCATCTTAATAATCCTACCTATTGGTTACATATTACAAAACAATTTGGTGATGGTTGTAACTCGAAGACAAAATCCGGTTAGAAAATGGTTATAGCCTGCTAGAACCCACTTTTGACCTATTTCGAACCAATTTCTTTCCGAAATTTTAAGCAGGGTTGTATCAGAAGCCGGTTTATCTTTTTTAATATTGAATTTGTATTTAATTTTCGAATAGACTTTTACTGTATCAGAAAACAAGATAGCATAATGATTGTCAGATGAGGTATACTTTAGGGTAGGAATAGGTTCACACATTTCTTTTAGTGTTGCATCATAAAGATATTTCCACGCTGCTTCCCAATCATGAATCTCTTTCCAATTTCTTTTAGCTAACATTGAGTATAGACGTGAATAGTCTCCATTTTTAACCAAAGCGGTTTTGAAAATCGATTTTAAACTTATAAAATGCATCATTTGTTAAGCAGTTACAATCTATTAGTAAAGTTATATGGATCTTATCCTCATTCATTATAGTATCTAAACTGGTTTTTACTGTCAACATAGTATTCTAATGAAAAATAGGTTTGAAAGGTTTAGACTAGGTACATAGGATGGATTTAGGAAACAAGTTTCCAGGTCAGGTAGAGTTAGGTATTATAGGAGTAGGGTGAAGAATCGCCTTTTTGCTGTATCAGGAAAAATTCCTACATGCAGAGATGCATTATAGACGTATGAGAGAATAGATCCAATGACTGGTAAAGCAATGCGAATCATATTCATTTTGGACACTGAAAAAATACTGAACAACTAGGAATGAGTGATCATTTCTGACAAGGAGAGATCAGAGCGACAGAGAGAGAGAGAGAGATCACGAAAACGATAAGACCGGCTTAGACATACAGTTTGGCCAATCATTCAATAAGAAAATCAAATATAAGGACAAGTACAAGAATTATAAAAGTGAAGAAGAACGCAAAGGAAATAAAAATAAGAGCACAATTTAGAAACTTCCTAAACCAGTAAACTAATATTCATTTCAGAATATTCCGCCCGCTTTTGTCCATTCGAAATGGACTCGCGATGATTGTACTTAAGATGAACGTGAAAGTTGACACAATTTAAAAATTGGTGGGTCGACTGTCCTTGTCGTTGTTTTGAGAGTGACAGCCCGAACAACGCCATCCTTTCCAGGATGAAACTGTAAAGCCTAACTCATAGAACTCGTTAAAATTGTTTTTCAACTGTACAATATAAAATTCATATATTAAAATTTGAATTTTAGTTTTAATTTGTATTTCCACTTAGTACTTAGACGAAAGTTTGGAATGTTTTTACAAACTGAAATAAAAAAATAAGGATAAAGGCGATGGTTATGTTTAATAATGAATATTGATCTACAATTAGTCTTCTGTTTGTACAATATAAAATTTACAATTAAAATTTTAATTTGAAAATTTATTAGCAAATATTTTCGTTAAGGCCACTTACCAGATCCTGATATTGCAACATATGGAAACAAGAAAATATGTTTATTACATATTTAATGTTATTAATGAATATCAATCTCAAATTGAAATTCTAAATCTACAGTATAAAATTAGAATTAAAATTTTCATTGAAACATTTTTAAAAATAAATAATTATAATTTTGACCACGTAGCCAGATTAAAATGTTGGAAATATTTCTTTTAAGCAATTTCATAAATCAAAATATTGGAATTGAATTCGAAATATATGATATGAAATTTAAAAATTCAAATTTGAAAACATTAAAAAATTAATATTCCCATTTGGTTCCACGTTTCGAGATTCAAATCTTGTCACATACGCAAATAAAAAAAAAGATTAATTTAATGTTTTATAATGCCTATGCATCTTAATCTTAAAATTCACTTTTGAATGAATGACGGAATTTCATAAATTTTATTCTCAAAATTGATTCCTATGTGTACAATATTATATCTACAAATATAAATTTAATAATTTTTACAATGTTTCATTCTTGTATAAATCTTAATTATAAATTTCTTATGCAGATGTACGATATAAAATGTACAATTAAATTTCGTTCTCACAAAGATTTGAACCTTCAATACAAAAAAGTCTTTTATCTGCAGAAATAGAATTTTCACTAAAAAAAAATGTAAATTTTGAAAAAAAATCGATTTTTACAAAATATTTAAATGCTCAACCAGAGAAAAATCTTTATTTTAAACAACCTGTTTTCAAGAATAAGTTTCACTCTCACCGACGTAGTGTAATTATCAATTAAAAAAATATGAATTCTCAATAAAGTGTTTTAACACTTCACAAAAGAAATAAATTTTTTAACTCAATATTTGAGTATTTAACAAAAAATTATTTCTCAAAAAACGTCCAACCATAATTTCAAACAAAGTTGTTTCTCGAGAGTTTTCATCCAGAAATTCAAAATTTCTTCTAAAAGAGATAAATTTTCAAATCTAAAATCTCTTTTTTCAAAAAACGTGGGCTTATTCTTAATTTTTAAGAAATTGCAATTTTATTTTTTTTTAACGAAGTTAAATCTGTTAAGCAATTTGGTTATTTTTAAAACTCACCGATTGTTCATGTCATTTTATTTCTATAGCCTGTTTAAAATTAGGTGATATTTACAGCCCTCAATAATTTCACATACTTTTTCAAAATTATTACTTATTTAATACGAAATTGCTGAATAATAATATTAAATAAAATAATGCAAAATATTTTCTTTACATAATTTAGAAGTTTTTGTAATAAGTTATACCTTTTGTTTTGGGTTTCATGCTTATTTTTCAATGTTTATTTAATTGTCTTTAAACAGCTTTTGAAAATGTTTACTGTATTTTGAAGAATCTTTTCTTTTTCTCTCGTTTTTTCTTGAATATGAATGTAATTAATAGGACCTTATAAAAATTTAACAAATATTTGTTTATTCATTTCTTTTTTGAAAAATTGATCAGTTTTGTCGAAAAATTGTTTCTTTTCCTTTTAAATTAATATTTGTACCTGAATAATTAATCACTCAATTTTTAGTTTGAAATTCAAGCATTTTTTTTTGAAAATTCGTCAGCTTTCTTTGAATTAAACTGTTACCTATCACGTTAAAACTCATTCTGAGCTATAGTATCAACTATTACATTTATCATTAAAATTTTTTTTATTCAATTTTATTAAATTTATTAACAAAAGATTGTATTCAGATTGTATTCATGAAGCCAGCAAGTCCTACATTAATATATTTTTTAATAATCTTCTAAAAAAAAATCACAAAAATAACCTGACTTTACTTCCACTTTACTTCCACTAAAACATTTACACTCGAACTCTAAAAATAAGAGTTCCAAAGATACGACCGCCTCACTTATACGAGCGTCCTGAATTCAAAGGAGTAGGCGACATTTTTCCCCTCTTCCCCTGCCATATTTGTGAGTCACACATGCGCGAGTGCGCACTGCCTTAAATTCGATCTGCGCGTGCGCGTAGTAGGCTTATGTGCAATATTATGCAATATCTCCGAAATATAAAGGCCAAATGAGTGGAAGCCCCTTTTACGCTTGTATCTTTGGAGTTCCTCATTCTCGAACTTTTCGAATCTATGAAGTTCGAGCTTAGTTGTTTTTGTTCGTTATCCAAATTGATCGTCAGTTGTTTTTAACGCACTTATCCGCCATGGAATATCAAACCACAAATCCCGCTATCTTATATCTCAGCTTCTGAATAACAGTTACTTTTCCAGTAAATTTGTTTGCATGCTAGAAAGCAAAGATCCCCCCCTCCATTTTATTGCAAATTTGAAAAAATAAATTCCGTATATTTTAGTTTTTTAATTTTTTGCAGGCTGGACACTAGGGTGGCTCAAAAACGCTTTTTTTCTTCAGAGGGCAACGATCTCCCCAACTTCATTCCAAATCCAAGAAAATACATTCCATAATTTTAATTTAAAACAAAAATTTTATTTCGATCGGTGTGGGGTTTGAATTCAAGTTTCCCATGTAAAATACATGGGGAAAAATCACTTTTTTTAAGATTTTGGAATAATTATTCAGGGTTTGAAAAAATGTGACGGGAAAGTATGGGGGCATGTATAGAATTATCCAACGAAGAATTTTATGTATCAGACATATGGGGTTGACCCCTCTAACACACCCTCACGAGTACCTGGAAACTACCCTTAAAACAAAAAATTTCAATTCTTCATGAAATCGACCTTTTAAACCATGTATTATCGTCTTTTTTTACTTAAAATTATTATAATTGGCCTAGTGGAATATTTATTATCATTGGTCGGTTGATCCTTATTTATTTAAACAAATTAGACTATTGGAATAGTGGATCATTTTATAAAATTTTTGTATAAATTTGTAATTGTTTAAACAAATGTAAATTGTTTGCAAATTTTTGTTTGGAAATTCCTCTTTTCCATAAAAATGATCACTATTGGTCTAGTGGAATATTTATTAACATTAGTTCACGAATTTTTAATTTTTTAAGTAAATGGAATTTGTTTCAATTATTTTTCTAATAAAAATTATCAATATTTGTGCAGTAGAATATTTTTGAACATTGTTTCATTAACTTTATTGAAAAAAAAATTAATAAAAATTATTACTCAAATGTAACTGATAAAGTAATTATTATTAAATAAATTATTAATCAGTGATTAATTATTGAAAATGAATGAACTAATGTTAATAAATATTCCACTAGAGCAATATTGATAATTTTTGAGGAAAAAACGAATTTTCAAACAAAAAATTATTTAAATAAATTCCATTTGTTCAAATAAATAAGAATTGATTAACCAATGATAATAAATATTCCACATGGGATATTTTACATGGGAGCCTTCAATTCAAACCCCACATATGTTAAAATAAAAAAAAATAAAAAAATAAAAAATTATGGAATTTATTTTTTCGGATTTGGAATGAAATTGGGGAGATCGTTGCCCTCTTAAGAAAAAAGCGTTTTTGAGCTACCCTAGTGTTCAGTCTGCATGATTTGAAATAAAGTCGGCCAAATACAAAATAGATAATTCCATTCAATGTTTCTTTTTCGTAGAATGTGTAAACAATTTTATTTTATTCATAAATTTTCTGCAAGTATGTTTTAATTTTCCTATATCATTGAAAAATTTCCTTAAATTAATTTAAAAAAATTATTTTCAATTTTTCCAAGAAAGATAAAAAAATATTTTGAATTTTTTCAAAACTTTCAATATCCGTAAAAAGCTCCAAAGCGGATTTTAAGATTTTTAAACATCTTATTTTATAAACAATTCATATTAATCTTTTGAAATTTAAATTTTAAAAAAAATTTTTAAATATCTTTTCAATTCATTCGAATCTTTACTAAAATTTCTGAAAAATTTATCAGAATAAAAAAAGAATGCCTTGAAATCTTTTAAATCGTCAGGAATTTCTGAAAACTTTTATTAATTTTCTCAACTGTTTTTGCAAAATTAATTTTTCTAAATAATATCAAATCAGAATTAAATTTATAAATATTTTGAAATTAAATGTACACGACATCGCTCTTCATCTTACTCTTTTGTTTTTTATTTATTGATATTAATCTTATATTATATTAGCTTCTGAAACTCAGGTAAAAAAATTTATATTAATCTACGAAATTGTTTATCGTGATTGTGCTCTTTAATGTTATTAATTTTGAAAATATAATTATTTAGGTGTAAACCTTTTGAAAAAGGTACGCATTGTACCGAAACGTTAAGGATTGAGAAAGCAGTTTTAATTAAATAAATTCTGAGTTCACAAAAATGTTTTTGGCTCAATTTTATTTTAATCTCTAGTGAAAAAAACTATCAATTTGATAAAAAATTCCTAATCAAAAGTTGTGCGGCTCGTTGATCCTGACATTTTCATACTTTTGCGTAGTAAATCTTCCAAGTTGGTCATTTTCGGAAATTTTTCCACGTTTTGGCAACGCACTGGGTATATACCATCCGCGTCAAATGGACCTCTAGATGGATGGACCCATATTTTTTCCGTGTAAAAATCGTCAAGACACATATTTTAATCCTATTTTGCGGGCTCGTTAGATGGATTTTTAGGTCTTTCCCCCACTACACTTTGTTCAGAGGCCTTACTCCTTCGTTGTTTTTCGAACGCATTATTACCAGAAAAAGAAAGTAATATCTCGAGGAAGGAACCTGCCGATAAGAAAATCGATGTCGAGAATTACAAAACTCAAATTGAGAACTGCTTTCAAACATACTTCCATCATCTTTGGTTTTTCCGTAAAACGCGTTTTTATATAAAAAAAAAAACAAAAAAAAACAGCAAACATAAATATATCAATCATTATTCCCGAAATTATTTGTGCATCTTTATTTGTTGTTCCATTGGTTTTTTCCAATTCAGTAAGTTTCTCAATTACATTATCTACAAGTCATATGGATATAACTTCAAGCATCGATTATCTTATCTTAAAAACCAGCAGGCTCATCTGAGGCCGCCACCGTCGATTACAGGTATGCATTCCTAAAGCATTGAGTGACCACAGCCTGCTAGAGACTTGATGGAATCGACGCGCTCAGTTGTTCAAGAATTGAAAAAAATAAATTTAGAGACGAGTTAAGAGGAGGGATCTTTGAGGCAAGGATAGAGAACGGAGACTTTAGAATTTGTGAATGGGGCTAGGATATCGTATTTTGTTTACGGGAAAGATACTGCATCACCTTTTCAATTTAGTTTATGATAACTCAACTGCATATTTCACAAACATTTTTCTTGGTTCTATTAGGCATGTATTCAGCAGATATGAAAAACTCAAATATCGAGAATCTTTCCCCCTCCAATCAGTTGTAACTAATCTATAAAAGCAACCGCGTGACTTTACTTTATTATGAAAGTATGTGTTTCTAACATTATATTAAAAATTTTTATTTATCCTAATTTTTAATTTCACTTTAAAATGTACAATAATTAATTCATAATTGACACTTTACAATTAGTATTTACATTTAGTGCCACATTGCTTTTAAAAATCTTGTAGCATTTGTAAACTAAAAAAATTGAGATCATTCCAAATACATAAATCTTAATCTTAAAATTAACTTCTAGGTGTAAAAGATGAGATTCACAAATCAGAATTTAAAACTTTCCAGTCAATATTTCCACTTAGTGTCACGTCGAAATATTAGAATCTTTTAACGTACGGAAATAATAAAATAAGGATTTTAATTAAAATTATTATTTGAAAATTCTTTTTTTTTTTTAAATTTTCGTATAGGCTTCTTTAGCAGGATCATATATTGTAACATATGGAAAGAAGAAATGATGTTTGACACATATTTAATTTTATTTTTAAATGTTACATCGATTTAAAAATTGTTTCCCAAGTGTCCAATATAAAATTCACAAATCAGAAGTTGAAACTTTTTCACTTGATATTTCCACTTAGTGCCCCGTCTACAATTAGTCTTCTGATTATTATATTCTGGGTTGAGACCGCCGCAACCCCTGACGCTTGGGTGATCTCGTTGCGTCCCCTTATAAGGCTTTAGCATGGCCCCAAAGCACTCTACATAAAGAAAGGACCGCCGCCACGCTGTTGGCTGATATTTCAGACTCACTCATGCAGAAGCTGCTTGTGAGTGTTACACGTTTCCCTGAAAACTCAGGGCATGTCTGTGATACTGGAGGTTTCCATGTCCTATGAACATTTCTGTTAGGACTTTGACTTCATTCCTCCCGAGCTGATCTGTTTCTTCCGCTCGATAAGGATATAGCTTTGAGCCCAAGAGTGTTTTAGCCTGTTTGCAGCCAGAAACTGCATTCCACTTATTCTAATGTTTCTCGGTCAGCCAACTGTTAATATGTTCAATGACCAACCTACTGGAAATGCCTAACACTGGCTCGTGTCCAAAAAAGTTTCCCTTTGCTGCTAACTTTGTTAGCCTGTCCGATATATCATTGCCTCTGATGCGACTGTGTCCAGGGATCGAGAGCAGAATGACTCGGTTTTCTGTCGCTAGCTTATTTAGTGCCTCTAAGCACTCTTATACTAGCAGCGACGTGGTCGTTGTTCCATTGAGAGCGATGCTAGCAGCCCTGCTTTCTGAGCAGATGCGAATGTTTCTTTTCCCGCCATACTCCATTGCCTTATAGGCGCACTGGAGCAAGGCCATAATCTCAGATTGTAGAACTGTTGAGTAGGACCACATCGTAATTGTGAAGCCCATTCCGCTCCTTCTACGATATATACCTGCTCCAGCGTTCTCATTGTTCCTGGAGCCATCTGTTAACTAGTTGTCTTCATCACTGGGCATCTGTGCCTCATCGTTAGCCTATTCCTAGGGTTCTTATAAAGAGCCGAAGAGTCGCTACTAGCTACTTGAACTTGTTATTCAGGTGCTCGTTCCATGACAACTTCTTATTCAGAATGACTCCTAGATTCTTGCCTAGCCACTTGCCACTTGCAACTTCTGGTGAACACAAATGCATCCGTCTTAATCGGATTGTTGATAGGCCAGCCCTGTTACACCATAAATCTACTATTCTTAGTGCTTGCTGCATTACTCCGAAGAGCGCATTCAGATGCTGACCGCGCACGATAACCAGTATAACACCTCTCTGCGGTCATCCCCAGTGAACGGTTCCACATAAAGTGGTGCCACCCTTAGTCGTGGTTAGATTCCTATTGGCTAACATGTGACAGGTCCATTCTACGACTGCACTAGGCACACCGCGTGCGATCATGACTGCCCTGATTACCTCTCCAGAGGTGTAGTTAAAGGCTCCTTTGATTTCCATAAAGGTTCCAATTGCGAGACCTTTCTTATTCAGTTATCCTTCAATTAGGTTAACTGCCCTATAGGCGTGTTGTTGCTTGTGAAGAGGACTACTTGACAAGACCTTATCGCGGATATATCTGGCCACGAATCTTTCCACTGTTTTTAGTAGGTAAGATGCAAGCCCCCGGAACATAACCCAATGTCAGACTAGCCCTAGCAAATGTGACAAGTAGACCAATGATGATCTCACCAGCCCTTTGTAAGAGGATTGGATATATACCATCCGGACCCGGAGACTTGTAAGAACTAAGAGTTTAGGGCCCACCTGATACTGGCTAGGGTGACAATCTCGTTAGCTAGCCGCCTTTTCGGGCCCAGTTGGCCCACAGGCAGCTTTGATTACTTCGGAGGAGCCGTCCTCTCTTCTACTAACTTTGCGAAGCCCGGAAAATGTGCCTTGATTAGGTGAGACAAGGTATCCTCGTCAGACTCTGAGTATCCCCTGCCGGGCAATTTTAGAGTCCCGAGAAGAGCATCCGGATTTTGCGAAGGCAGCTTGTCCAGTCAGGCCGCCTCTGCTCCTTTCTCGATATCAGTGCAAATGTTGGTCCAGCTTTCATGCTTTGCCTTAGGTATTGCAATCCTATACTCATACCTCAACGATGTAAATGAAGTCCATAGTTCTTTCGTTTTGCCAGAACTGGCACGTCTGAACCTCTCTCTGGTTTGCCTGCGAAGCTCTTCGAGTTTCGCATTCCAACAGTATGTCTCTCCAGCCTCTCGGACTTTTGAAGGCCGATATTTACTTTCATAAGTGGATTTGATGGAAGTTACATCTTCAGTTTAAAAAATTATTTTAAATTTTAAATGAAACGAATTTCTAACCAAATGAATTAACTTTGAATGACAGTGATAAATTTACCATAAAAAGATTTCAACAAAATAGTTGTTTTTTATTTTAAAAAATAGTTTTTAGGAAAAAACAAAGAATAATTGAATTTTGAACGAAAAAGAACATTTTTTAACCAAAACGATTACATTTCTATCAGAGGAGCTGAATTTTCCACAAAAGTGGGAATACTTAAAGTGATTTTTCAACAAAAATTATAAATCTTCAGCTAATAAAATTTTATTTTCGAACCAAATACATCAATTTTCGTCTATAAAAGTCCAACTTTTAACCAAAATTAGAATATTTAAGATTTTAGAAAAATAAATGTTAAACCAGCAAGAAAACGAATTTTTAACAAAACAGTCTGCTTTTTTTTCACCCGCAAAATGAGTTTTTAACCAAAAACAGAAGAATTGAAATTTGAGTTAAAACAATGAATTTGAAAAATTTCTTAACAAAATAATTAAAATTTAAGTCCAGCCATGAATTTTTTTTTTAAAACATACAATTTTAATTATATATATACATTTTCAACTCAAATAAATAGATTTACAAACCGGCACTAAATTACTTCAGTTTACAGTTCGAAAAGTCAATTTTGAACCAACAAAACAAACGATTTATCAGATATATTAATTAATTTATCAAATAAAAAAAAATAAATTTTCAAGCATGAATGGAAAAGTTACATGTACAGTAAAAAAATTAATTTTCATTTATAAACAAACGAATTTTCAGGCAAAGAAAAATAAATTTAAAAACCAAAAATAGAATAGCTACATTTTCTACAAAACACAACATTTCTTTAAGCAAAAGATTAAATTTCTATCAAAAACGGTGGGTCTCCACAAAAATGGAAATTTTTAACCAAACACATGAATTTTAAACTAAAAAGATATGTTTTTACAAAAAAAAAGTATTTAAATGAATCTTCAGTTGATAAAATTAATTTTCATTTAAATAGAAACCTACTTCCAATAAAATAGTTTTTCTTTTACCCAAAAAAATGATTTGTTAACGTGAAAAAAAGAATTTTATTTTTGGAGCAAATCATGGAATTTCGAAACAAAAGATGAATTTTCTACAGAGAAGGAAATCAATGTTTAATTAGTTATATTTTTCAACCAATGAAATAAATTCTTTTCAGAAATGAAGAAAATCAAAATAAATTTCTATGAAAATAGTATATTTTTCGACCAAGAATGCTAAATGTCTATTGAAAAAGGTACATTCTCAACAAAAAATGTAATAGTTACATTTTCAATAAAAAAAATAATTCTAAATATAATCCGGTAGCCACTAGCACTTCTGTATGCACTAATAGGTCCCCGAGATTACTCTTTATAAAAAGGTCAAAAAAAGGCCCCTGATTGCGAATATCTTGGGTAGGTTTTCGAAATATGGGTCAATTTTTATTAAAAAATTGTTTAAAATAATCTCATTAGTTATTAACAAAAAAAAAACTATAAAATTGTTTTTAGAATGGCTGAGCAAAAATAAAACTTTTTTTCGTGCGAGAAACCGTTTTCAATGTACAGCGTTATAAACAAATGATTTGTTCAACAAATTGGCATATTTGCACAGTGTTCCCTCTGAATCTGTTATTCAGAAAAATGTAAAACTTGTACACTGTCTATATCAGGATAGATAGCTTAAAAGGAAAAAGAAATCTTCCGATCGAATAAAAACTTCTCTCCTTAAATTGTTGTTAAAAATTTGTCATAACGTTGCTTTAAATTGTTATGAAAGCTTTACATAGCACTATCAAAAAAATTTTTTTGTTCATTATCTCTCTTTCTGAATTGTTTATAACAATTGATATAAATAGTGACCCTCAATTATCAGAATTGACTTAAATTTTTCATTTATTTACGACCTTATAAACAATAAATTTTTTATAAACCCACCCTCTCCTAAAAGCCACGATTTTCAAGTTATTAGCGATCACTCTTTTCATATCCTTAATTTCACCATTAAGAATGCAATTATCTTGGGCAGAATTTTTGATATCTGACCCTTATTATTGATAACTATTGTTATTAAAAAAATGCTCAATTAAGAAAAGCGATTTTTTCTTAATTTTTTTATTCATCTATCGCACAAAATAAAATATTTGACTCTCATGATATTTTTCCGTACGACGAGCCATTATCTATTTATGACTTTATAAACAATGTATATGTTATAAAACTACCCTTCCCTAAAAGCCACAAATTTCAAGTTATTAGGGATTACCTTTTTTATATCCTTAATTTTACCATAAAGAATGTGATTATCTTGGGTAGCATTTTCGATATCTGACCCTCATTGTTTATAACTATTTTTATTAATAGGAACGCTCAATTAAGAAAATCAGTTTTTTCTTAACTTTTTAATTAATTTTGGGCACAAAATAAAACTTTTCACTTTCGTGATATTTTTTCTTACGACCAACCATTAATTATTTATGGCCTTATAAACAATTAATAACATAAAAAAGTTAATCGCTAATAACTTGAAAATTGTGGCTTTTAGGGGAGGGTTTTTTTAAATAAAAAATAGATTCTTTATAAGGCCATAAATAAATAATAGTTGATCGTACGAAAAAATATCACAGGAGTAAACAGTTTTATTTTTACCCATGTAGATTAATAAAAAAATAAGACAAAATCGATTTTCTTAATTGAGCTTTTTTGTTAATAACAATAGTTATAAACAATAAGGGTCAAATATCTAAAATGCTTTCTAAAATAATTACATTCTTTATGGTCAAATTGAGAATATAAAAAAGGTAATCGCTGATAACTTGCAAATTGTGGCTTTTAGGGGAAAGTGTGTTTTAAAAAAAATAGATTGTTTATAATGCCATAAATAAATAATGGCTTGTCGTACGAGAAGATATCACGAGTGTGCATATTTTAATCATGTGTAAAGGACTTCTTTTTTTTTAAACTGTAACAGATGTGATAAACCACTCACAATAATTAATAAATATATTTTTTTATGTCACGGATAGTAGAAGGTGAATTTTCAAAACTCTTAATTATCAAATCTGTTGAAAATATACTTTAATTGCTTTAAATCGTGTGACCAAATTAAAAAAAATTATCAAACATATTATTGGCGCTACCGTAATCCTATAAATCTCTTATATACGTTTTACAAAAGACTGACGAATTTTCCACTGAATTCATTAATGTTACTTGTTCACAATCAATAAAAGAACATGATTTCACAACTTTTTTATATCCACAAAATTTCCTTAAAATATAGTATTTAATTTATAGAGAAATGATATTGCGAATCGTATAAAATGTACATCCTTACTTTTTATGTCGACACCGCAAATAAATGTATTGATTGAATATGTTTTTATTAACTTCCTCATTCATAATCGTCATAAAATTTAAATGAATGAATTTACATAAGAAATCGACAGCCCCTTTTCTTTAAATGTATGCGAGGAGTGAAGGCTTATGATAACGTCAGTGGTATTTGAACAAAAAATATTTCTCATTTTTCGAGAGTACTTGGTTAAATTGAACATTCAATTTCTAAAAAATTAATGTTATGTATTTAAAAAGATGCGTTCACTGCCTCTACGCTATAAAAAATTTATTTAATAATTATTTTGAGTTATTTTTAACCTATGTAGTATGTTTATTTCACTCTAGAATTTTTTGTAAAAATATATGTAGTAATCATTATATATATATATATTTCTTAGGCTTAATAAGAGCACTCTTGAAATACAATAAATAAAATTAGTCAATGCATTTAATACATTTTTCATACACAATAACGTCAGTCAAACGCAACGCCTCGAAAAGTAGATAGGTCCCGGCTTGTTCAAAAATCTCGGAATTGAATAATGAGAAAAAGAACAATCAAAAAGTTTTAGATAAAGCGCGAAAATGGCTATGTCCCCTATAAAATTTATTTCTTGTTTTTTAAAGTTTGATTTTTACTAAATTTTTTTACAAAAGAAGGATAAAAACCACGATTTTTTTGTTTTTTTTTTTGTCTCCAATTTTGTTATTTTTGCACGCATCTTAAAAAAATGTATAGGTGAAATAGCCACTATGATACTTAACCTAAATTTGGTTGATTTTTCTATTTAAGATTTTCTACTTTCGAGATTCTTCCAACAAGTCGGACCCACCTACTTTTTGAGGCGTTGCGTTTGCATGATGTTATTGTGCAAAAAATTGTGTTAAATAAGTACAAATTTTTTTTTAAATGTATTTCAAAATTATATTTATTGAGCCTAACAAATCTCACACGCATATATTTTCCAATAATCTTATAAAAAATTCTCAAAATTGCGTTTTTTTCGGAAGCAGGTGCTGGAAACACCCTTTAAGAACTCTGCGTAGGGGTGATCTTATATCTATGACTTGAGGTGAAGAAAAATCAGAATGTAATGGTGGAGAAAGAAGAATAGAAATTTCAATTGATCATTTTTGTCGATTATAACGATTTTATGAGTTCCTGACTTTACTTTCACTTCACTTTCACTAAAAACATTTACACTGGAACTCCAAAGATACGAGCTACAAAGATAAGACCGCTTCACTGATACGAGCGCCCTGAATTCAAAGGAGCAGGCGAAATTTTCGCCTCTCTTCCCCTTCCCTATTGGAGAGTCAGGCACGCACGAGTGCGCACTGCCTTGAATTCGACCTGCGCGTGCGCGTAGTATCCATCTATGGAGTTCGAGCGTAGTTGTTTCTGCTTTTATCTATCTTGATCGTTAGTTGTTTTGAGCGCGCTATTCCGTCATGGAGTAATAAACCAAAAATCCCGCTGTCTTATGTCTCAGCTTCTGAATAACAGTTCCTTTTCTAGTAAATAAAAATGTCATGAATTATTTTTTTAAAAGAAGTCCGTGCTATGAATAGTGACAGTGGAGCTGGTCCTGGCAGTCCTTCTACTGGAGCTTCAAATCCCCATCCAGGTAACGATAGTGCTCCGGCTCGCAGCCTAAGTACTTATGTTTCGACAAAAATTTATTTTTCCACTGTACAACATTGTCCTAAATCACTTTTTGCAGATCTGCCTGCTTGGGATAATCATGGTCATACTCATGATACTGTAATTAGAAGTACTGCTTCTAAGTGGGACGATGGTCGTGGGGGCTGAAGCGTAGGCTTTGGACCCACTCCTTCGGCTTGCGGGTTCGATTCCCGCCTCGCACTCTGGAAGAGTCTCGGTGGCCCATGCGGTGAACACTAGCCTAGCAAGAGAGTTGTTCATCTCCGGAGAGTCGTGGGACCGGTACCTCTAGAGAAAAAGGTTTTCTCTAAGTACTTAAGGCTGTTGCTCTTGGTGGTTCGGAACCCACCTTAAACTGTAGGTCCCCCTTCCACCACCAAGTAAGTGTGTGGAGGGTGTGTAAAGGAATTGAGAAGTTGTAAGAAAAATGTAAACCCTTAAGGGACACATTAGAAGCTTCCATTCCAGAAGTGCTGCTTCTCATGCTACCCATGAAAAAAAGGGATATTACTAAAAAAGAGTCGTAAATGGTGAGATCTCAAATACACATTTGCTAAGAGGAAACTTCGTTCCTGAAGCGAAAATTTAAAATTGCAGTGGTCCATATGAGTTCATAAGTCTTGATCTACCAGATAGAGAACGTTTACGAGGTCTGTTCAAAAAATACGCGGACTGTTTGAATTTCGCGGCTTAAGTTGGTTTCAGGAGAATCCGCTTGGTGTCGCTAAGTTCGTGCAGATCAGCTGTTTAAAACGCGGTATTCCAGACCAGATATTCCAGTCCAGATATCGCTGATATCTTCATTTGTTGATAAGCCACACGGTTTTAAGTAAAGAGTGTTTTTTTTGTTTGTCAGATTGTAAAATGGACAGCCTGAAAGAGCAACGAATTGCTGTGAAATTTTGTGTGAAACTCGTGAAATCTGCACCTGTAACATTTTCCATGATCAACACGGCCTACGATGATGTTGCCATGAAGCGTATTGTATGTTTCAAGTGGCATGAACGTTTCAAGGGTGGCCGACAGTCGATTGACGATGATGAGCGTCCTGGGCGTCCTTCAACGTCAACTGACGACCCACCCGTTGACAAGATCAACACCCTGGTGCGCGAAAATCGAAGTCTGACCATTAGGGAGCTTGTCGAAGAGTGTGGGATATCAGTTGGATCTTGTTACGAGATTTTGACCGAAACATTGAAGATGCACCGCGTCACTGCGAAATTTGTGCCACGCCTCCACCTCACTCAGCACTTAGAACTCGTGAGTTTTTGGCCAAACACTCGATTACTGTTCTTCCCCACCCAACATACTCACCTGACCTTGCTCCTTGTGACTTCTTCTTGTTACCAAAACTAAAAAAAACCCTCAAAGAAAGAAGATTTGAGACGATTTCGGAAATTAAGGCAAATGCGACGAAGGAACTGAAAGCCATCGCAAAAGAAGCGTACTATACCAGGACTGTTTCAACAAGTGGAAACACCGTTGGGATAAGTGTGTACATTTTTTATGACCTCAATCCGCGTATTTTTAGAACAGACCACGTATATGCATGTCTCTAAACGTTTAGGTATCATGATGAGGCTAAAAGCAGAGAGCATGTTGGTGGTGCCTCAATATGCCAGGCTAACGTGGGAGTAGACGACGTTAAATGCAGAGTCTTTCTTGCGCATAGTAATATAAGTTACATCTTTCATTGCCGAATGTAAAGGAACGTTTTCAAGCTGGTTTGTGCACTTTTTTGCATATTTTTTTCATTAAATAAGCAGTTTGAAACTATTAAAACAAGCACACAAATTTTGATTTGTTTTCTGCTTTGATTGAAAACGTTTATGAACCATAACCTCGCAAACAAAACGAGATAATTTTAATCGCGAAAATATACGATAGCATTTACCAAATTCAATTCTCCTCTCATTGTGTGTGTTTTTTAAATTTTCTTAGCAATATTAGAAGCGTCCCACAAAGGCATTGCAAACTTTTTTTCACTTTAGAGCGCAAGCTGCGCCCACCCCACCCAAAGTTTTCATTTTCACAGGAAATAAATTCAATGGAGTTTCATCCAAACGTGTCAAATTTTGAAGGTATTGAAGAGGACATTTAAAAAAATAAAACGTTACTAATAATTTTAATCTTAACCTACCCTTACCCTACCTGAATTGTCCTAAATATGGCTTTTCTTACATAAATAAAAAAAGCAATAACCTTCGAATTCGTTTTCATTGTAAAAATGATGCGCAATAAAATTCGCTACATGTATTGACTGTCGTCACACAAAGTTGAACAATTTGACAAATTTGCTCCGCGGACAATAATTCTCCGCATGTTCATGCGCTAAAGTGGTCATTGCATGTGGCCCTTTAATTAGCATCTGACTTTAATTGCTTGATATGAAAAACGAAGTAACTATACTGAATATAAAATGAATTAAATTGTATTTCAATATCGCATTTGAAAGTATTCGATGTATATCACGCTGACGTACTGGATGAAATAAAATAGAAATAATAATATACATTTACAAAAATAATATATTTTGTATGAAATTACGATTGTTTAAACCAATTACATTTGTTCAAAGAATTAAAACATTGTTAATACGTTTTTATACACTATACAGTCAGAAAAATAATGCTATATATTCTATTTTGTTTTGATTTGAAATTAACGAAAAAAAAACTGCTTTAGCAAATAAAGATTGTTTAAAAATGGCAATTTTTTAATTACGAACATATTGCTTCAAATTATGTATATGTTCAACAATAAGTAGCACCTAGCACAATGAACCTTCAACAAAGATATGTAAAATTAACAGAGTAGTTCAGCTTTCAATCAGTAGTAGAATTTTTAACTAAAAGGCATGAATTTCAAATACAACGATAATTATATTAGTGATATCCATCTTCTTATTCTAAATTGTATACGTAATCAAGTATAGTTTGAATTCAAGTTGCTCCAAGGTTTGTAGGTTGTTGGGTACCCATTTTTATCATGAAATTTTTTATGTCCTAAAGTAATTATAATACTTTCTTTTTAATTAGGTTCCTCGTTTTAGTTTAAATTGAAGAT
The DNA here is from genome assembly GCF_010883055.1 of Belonocnema kinseyi. NCBI lineage: Eukaryota > Metazoa > Arthropoda > Insecta > Hymenoptera > Cynipidae > Belonocnema > Belonocnema kinseyi. Next base: position 15,441,746 of record NC_046660.1, read on the forward strand.
CGCGCGCAGGAAAGGTTATCCAATAAATAACATATATTAATAATTTATTATAAAAAAATTACAAATAGAACTAATGAGCTACTGGATACTGACACATGACGTTGACAGAAGACGAATTAGTTATTGGCCAGTACCTTACAAGAAAGGAATCTTCTCAATTACGACCTAAGGAGATAAATAAACAAAACTGGAAATTTATATAGTTATTACTAACCCTTAATTGATTCGAATGGAGAACCGGTGAGGTTTAGATAGTGACTTTTCGAAGTGATGTTCATGTAGTGGTGTAAAGAAAGAGTTTTCTACTACAATTTAAATCAGACGTCCAAAATTAGGTGAATCCTTAATTGGACGTTAATGAGTTCCAATAATTTGATGTTAAACAATTGTGGGCCCGATTAAGGAGGGAAATGGTTGGAAGCAAACAAAAGTGGGAAATCTCAGTTTTGGGATAACACGATAATTACGTCCTTTTGTGTTTCACAGGGCCCAACGCATCGACCTTACCTGCGGGGATTTAACATATCTATAGATATGGTTTTCAGCTTACAACTTTCATTCTATATTTATTTACAGAGAGCGCACGAGCCCAGTTTGAATTTGCTTACGAGCCTAGGCTCAGTTCCCTCGTTGCTGAGAACCGCTTGATGGCGGAAGTAGTATATCGTCCTATATGTCCGGCGTGCGTGCGCTCTCCTACCACTTCTTCTTATGCGGCTTTTCCCCGCAACAAGAAAGCCGAGTCTAGTTTCTGTGCGCAACTTCAAACTAGGCTCGTCCGTTCTCTGTTTATCAAATATTTATTAGTTATAACCACGAAAATATAGTAGTATAGCGATAAAAGTTTTGCGACACTTATACGTAGTTTTAACTGCGAACGACAGATTGCGAACAGTTTCGCAAAAATATTATCATACTTGGTATTATGGCTTATAAGAATAGGTTCAGATATACTGTTATGTTTCTTGTGAACGTTTATGGCGATAAGGATTTCTTTATAGTTTTTTAGGTCACTAAAGCTTATGTAAGACTCCTCAGGTGCCTGCCTGAATAAAAATTAGAGAAGGCAAACAGTTTTCAAGTAATGTTAATTTCTCACGTAGATGAATCGATCATCCAAATATTGTTTCTGGTTTTGACTAAGCAGTCTGAGGAATTCGTTAATGAGTCACTGAGTATTATCAATAGGTTTTCCTTTTCTATGTCCTTTAACCACTGTTATATCTAACTGTCCTAGAGCTGCTTCTTTTTCATCATCAGCAGTCATAAACGATGTGATCTCATCATCATCATTCTCTTCTTTAATTTCTTCAATTAATAATTGTTGGACTTCATCATTTACTGCCATTGGTGTATGCTCTATTTCAGACTTTCATTCGGAAAATACTCGTTTAACATTTTCATTGGGACAAATTTTAGTAATCATTTCTCGTCTCGGCAGCGGTGTCACTATTAGCTTGAATGCTTCACTTAGCATACTTTTCATCAGGTTTCAGTGGCAACAAAAGGAATGTCTTTGCAGAAAAAAGATCTCAAAATGATCAACTCACTTGGTCATATGAATGGCTTCATACCTACGAAACTGGTGGCTAACCTTAACCTAAGGAAGAAGTTTTGTTAAGTTCAAACCAAGTATGGGACCTGTGTACTTAATTTTAATACACGCGCACCATTGCACTTTCAACTCTTTAATTTTATTTAGCTCTATTTTGTGTATAGAGAATATAAACTTCGCGTGTTTTCCACATTGCTTGGAACATATTTAATAATAACTTTAACCTCCTTCTGCAAAAGAATGTTATTCCTTTCAGCGTTGGATACAGGGTTTGTCCGGAAAGTAATAGGACTGAGTCGATTTAAAAAAATTTATGGAGCCATTCGTTACAATTCTTTAAAATCTTTCAAAATAGGCTCCTTCTGCGTCGATGCAGCGCTGCCAGCGCGATTTCCAAGCATTGAAGGTGTCACGGAAGCCATTCTCCGGAATAGCCTTGAGAGCCGCGGTGCATGCTGCTTGGATCCCCTCTGTCGTCTCAAAATGCTTGCCTTTCATTGGCCTTTTCAGGCAAGGAAACAAAAAAAAGTCTGGGGGGACCACATCTGGCCTGTAGGGCGGCTGCGGAAGCGTTGGGATGCCGGCCTTGGCTAAGAAAGGCCGTGTGAGCCGGGGCGTTGTGGTGGAACTTCCAGTCGCCTGCGATGTCATGAACCATATATTTTGATAAATTTAACATCTGGGCAATTAAACGAATACTCAGTTGACGGTCTGACTTCAAAACTTTGCGTACACGAGTCACATTGTCAGTGTTTGTCGAAGTCGAAGGTCTTCCAGCACGGTCTTCATCGGCGACCTCTTCCCGGCCCTCCAAAAAGGCCTGGTGCCATCGAAACACACCACTTCTTGCTAAAGCAACATCTTTTCACACAGAATTTAATCGCGTACATCTGCTCTAACGAGCGCTGCATTTTCGGCTTGCACCACTCACAGAAACACGTCACGTGATAATGCCTGTCCTGACTCTCCAAGTGCTCGAAGACAACTGACCAGCCGCTCGTTCGTTAGCTAGGAACGCCCTCTACCAAATCCAGTCGGTGCGCGCATGCTCCGAAGTACAGTCGTGGCGGAAGAAAATCAGTCCTATTACTTTCCGGACAAACCCGGTATTTTCAAACGTCGTTGTGTTGAATGCTTTGGACACAAATTTTTGAAATGCATTTTTAAATTTCAAGCGTTAGATATTAGAGTGAGCGCTTATTCTGATTAAATGCGCTGATGTCTGTAGAACTAGAATTATACCAATAGGGACAACATGACATATATCAGACCTTTCAGAAATTTCCATATCTAAAAAAATCGTTATAGATCACGTCAAAATGTCTGAAAGCCTCGATACATTAAATTTCAAATATTTACCATTCTAGGTGGAAGTTAAAAATATCGATTAATCTTTTCTGTTGAGTCGTTGGAGAAATTACATTAAATATCCATGCTTCTTAAATGTTCAAACCAGAACTTTTAACTTTCTAGATTTCTCTAGATATTCGTACCGGAAGTTCGCACCAATAATATTCTGATCTGGTTTGACTACTTCTTTGATATATTGCAGGACTAGTTCGGTAAGAAGTGACCTACATTATCGATTTTTACCTTACTGACTGGCAGTAATTCCAGTTTTTACATTATTCAGGTTTTGGGTGCGAGGGTGAGGGTTGGGGGTTTCCGTGATTTATATTTGTAGTAATAATGTTCAGCAATAACTATTATTAAGGTTTACTACTTTCAAATCGCGAAATGCTACCCGTATTTCATGGTACCAAGTGTAAGAAAACTCCTGGTAAGAGGTTATACAAGTATTCGATACGGCTAAAATCAAAATCTTAGTATATCGAAAAAGTCGCAGTGACATAAGAAAGCGGACACGATAATCAGTATTAAAAAAATGATTACAAATTGGCCAAAATTCACTACTTTGTACGGAAGTTTGATCACCCCACCAAAAGTTTCCATTTGCGGGGAAAGATAATCAATAATTTTTTTTCGAAATTCGAATATTAACACTTTCCACCGGGCTCTTCAAAATCCCATTTATTGAACATGCAGAAATTTTAAATTTTCCTTCACTAATCACAGGAGTGTCTTCCATCCTCTACTAGTTTTTGTTAAGGGTTAGGGGTTTGACTACAATTATTTGTGCGGACAGTCATAGAGGTGCCTTGTCGTCACCACGAGATGTTGGATGGCGATCAAAGTTTAACCAACATTATTTTTGTGACCAGTTCTAAGGGGTAACTTTCCGCCCCACAATATGTTGAAAAGGGGTAGGGTTTTGACCAAAATTATTTCTGTGAACAGTCACAGGGGTGTATTACAGCACACTACCAGATGCCAGAAAGGGGTAGGGGATTGACAAAACATTATTTTGGTGACCAGTCTTAGGTGTGCCTTCCGGCTTCCACGAGATGTTGGAAAGGGATACGGGGTTTGACCAAATTATTTTTGTGACCAGTAACAGGAGCGTCTTTCCGCCCCCACGGTATTTTGGAAAGTCGTATGGGGTTTGCTATAAATTGCGTAAATTCCGTGAATTCTTTGAATTCCCTGAATTCCATGAAGTTTGCGAATTCCATAAAATAAGTGAATTCTATAAATCCCGAGAATTCTATAAATATCGTGACTTCTGTGAAATCTGTAAATACTATAAATTTCGTAGATACCATTAATTCCGTTCATTCACTGAATTGCACGAATTCCATGAATTCCTTAAATTTCCTGCTACTTTTATAAAAATATGCTTTTAAAAAACCGGTGAAAAATAGTTCTTACCGGTAATTTTTTTTTTACTGGTGCCAACAATTTTTTTATTGTTACCGAGAGTATATACACTTTGTTGAAAAAATTCAGAATATTCACAAAGATAAATAAGAACAGGCATTAGAAACTTTATTTACGAATTAGAAAAGCAATCAGTTTTTCAACAACAACGTTTGAGAGATCTTGAGAAAACGATTTTTAAGAAAGTACATTTTTTTCTTGGTTAAAGGCATTCGACATTGAAATAGAGTGATATGGTAGTAAAAGTGCTTGTATCAGCTTTATAGAACAGATATCGAATAGTTTATATTTGATGAAATTGAGGACCATGTATGAAAAAAAACCTTAAAGGACAGGTCTAATAGTTGAAACAAAATATTTTTAATAATAAGCTGCTTTGTAGCTTCAACCTTATTGCCTAATAATTCCGTATGTGTTTTCAAATTCTTTCTTGCGCAAAAGATAATGCATTAAGTTATTGTTGGTTCTATTACTAATGAATCCAGCAGATACGAAAAACTCAGATTCCAAAAATATTTGCTTCTGCACTTAATTGTACATAATCTATAAAAGCAGTCGCTTCTGACGAAATTCTTCCTCTTCAGCATCAGTCTTGAGCTCGCTTTCGTTATCTCTGCTCGTGTCTAGAAATAATGAGGATCGTCACTCTATTATTTGCCTACGTAGCTTTGCTAAATTTTGCAAGTATGTGTCCCTAACATAATATCAAAAATTGTGATTAATCCGAATATTTAATTTTACTTCTGGATTAACAATGTAAAATATATAATTTAATCTTTGCAAACAATATTTATTTTTAGTGCGGCGTTGGCACATCAAAATCTTGTCACATATAGAAACTACAAGAATGAAATCTTGAAATTGATTTCTTATTTTGCAGTTTAAAATTTAAGAATAAGAATTTAAATTTTTTTCGAAAATAATATTTTTGTTTAGTGCCACGTCACCAGATTAAAATTTGATAATGTATGAAAATAAATAAATGACGATTAACGCAATATTCAGATTTATTTATAAATATTAATCGTAAATATGTCTTCTAATTATACAATATAAAATTCACATAAAATTTTTTTAATAAATAAATATTTCCATTTATTGCCAAGTTGTACTATATACATTTCTCAGTTCGTATTTGCAATTGAAATTTTTCTTGAATACGAATTTTTATTTTTATCCCACGTTCATAGATTGGATTCTTATTACATATGGAAATAAAAAATATACATCAATAGGTGTGAACTTTAAAAAATATAGAGAATCAAGTTAAATCAAAAGTAGAATCTGATTATAAAAACTTAGTTAAAAAAGTTTAATTTTCAAATTTTATAAAGTAATATTTTTTCATTCTTTTACTTCGATTAATTTAAAAAAGCAAGTTTTAATTAATTTTTTAAATTTGAAGAATCCAAGATTATATTATATATTAGACTATACTTATTTAGATCTGAAATTATATTTGAATAATTATTACCATTCTTATATTCTAATCATTTATAATTGAGAAAGCATTAGAATGGTCCGAAATTTAACACTACTGTTTTTCAATCGATATTCACGTTTCGAGACTCTCTGTATCAGAAAATCAAGTTTTTACGATCTTCTTTAACCAGCCATTTTTGAATTACATTCAAAAAGTGAGCGCATTTTGAAGATTTTTAAGACCACTTTTTTATGAATTTGAAAATGCTATGTACTAAAATAGATCTTTTTGAGAAAGTATACTCAAGCATTCCAATTGCAAAGAATAAATATTCGAGCGCGAAGCGCGAGATTTAACAGCCGCGCGCCCTAGGCGAACTGTGACATTTTCTCAATCAATTAGATGTCCAGTTTGAATTTAGTGTTTAGCTACGACCTTGTGCTTTTTTGGGTTTACTTTAAAATTATCATGATGTTCCTTTGTTCTCGTACTCTGGGGTGACGTTTGTCATGTGCACGTCGTAGCATTTCTTTTATTCATGAAATTCTTTGAATTCTTTCATTTTACAGAACTTTTTGATTCCAAAGATTTGATAGAATTCTGCGAATTCTACGCGGCTGTAAGTAGCAGATAATAATGAAAAACGGGGGAGGAGTTACCCAATAAGAAATCTGGAAATCTTAAAACTATTTATGCGGCAGTCCAGATCAAATTTGCATAGCGAGCGCTGAAATTTGCTTGCAATTACCAGAAGTGATGATATTCCTAGGACTTCTCAATAATGGAATTCTTCAGGAGAAAACAGACTCGGCTAGGATCGGCGGCGTTCGGATGGGGTCGGCTGTTAGTTCAATTCACCGAGGAAGTGTGTGCATCACAAACGTGCGAATGTTTCATGGTGTGAACGCTCCACACTTGGCGACAAATTTTCAAAGTTTCTAAGAGTTCCAAGGTTTCATGAAAAAATTCTCCTAAGACTTTCAGCGCGGCAATTTAAGATTTTTGAGTATATAACCCCTTGAAAAGGATTTTCATAAGAGGTTTGTCCTAGTCACGAAAAACATGATAAAGATATTGTGTAAGGACAAAACATGTTAGGTGAGAAAAAAGCGATAAGTGGCCAGAAGATAAAATAAGTGGGGTCGTGGTCGTATACACAGGTCTAAGGACTCTCATGAAGGGGGAAATTCTTGTGTTAAAGCTTCTGGTTATTTCCAAAAATTGCTGCTAGGGGGTAAAATAATAGAGTAGTGGCGGTTTAATTTGAAATTTGCATGTAAGAAAATCAATTGTTTCAACATGTATTTAATAAATTAAATAATATAAACGCATTTTTAACCCTAATCAGTGTAATATACGTACAGTAAAGCTTTAAGCATAATAAGATAAGAAAGAAATTTAATGGAGTGAAATTTCAAAAATACGGTACAATTAAAATTATGCAACTAGATATTTTAACATTTATAATTTTGTTTGAATTGAAAAAAAAAATTTAACGAAAGTAAGGAATCTTGATAACAAAACCTTACTGATAAGAAAAGCTGCGGATTGAATACTTCGTATCAAGATATGTAAAAATACTGAAAAAATTCTATATTGATTACGTTATGTCGCAAACGCTATTTTTTTAGAGATTGCTTATCTGATTGATCAAGGTTCTGCTTGTGTCAGTGTCGCTTCAAATTTAAGGCTAGAAAAAAGTTTTTCATTGAGGTAAAAGTGACGTGAAAAGGCGACATTATTGAAACCCCGATATGAATCAAAATTTGGTCTAGTGTATCCGTAACGGAATACGCAATCAGAAACCCTGCTGCATGAGTCATTATCTTCTAAAAGTTACTTTTATAGTGTATAAAGGTGTGATAAATCTCTTTTTTACAGAAATCGGTGCTCGGCGTGATAATGGTATAGGCGGTAGTGGTATGGGTGATTCAGCACCTGAAAATCATCAATCAGGTAATGCTAATGTTCTATCCTGCTATCTATGTACTTATCTTCCAGTTAACAAAAATTTCATAAAATTCTTTTTCACAGAAGAAGATAATATGAATAATGGTGGTGAAGTTAGACCTGGTAGAGGTGGACATGGTAGAGGTGCTCATGGTAGAGGTGAACCTAGAATTCAATTTCTGATCATGCCTGAGCATCCTCTTGAGCGTCGTCAAACTGTATTTCCAAATCCCAATCCAGGTAATGCTAATGTTTCATCCCACTGCCTAAACCCTAAGTGATTATCTTCTGACTCACAGTTATTTTTTGGTATAAAAAATTTCATAACTCACGTTTTACAGATCAAATTACTTGGATGAATCATGAACATAATCACGGTACTGGAATTCAAAATCCAGCTCCCAATCGTACGAATCGGGCTCAAAAAAGGATAACAATATCACAAGTCGTAAATGAGAGGACAGCAGAAAGGCATGCGCTTAGTGGAGAACTTCTACCCAATTTAAACATTACGAGGTGCAATAATCCATTTGGCTACGCTATTGTTGACATGGACAGGAGCGAAAGTTTATTTGCATGTCTCAGACCTCTTTCTTCTCATAGCGAGTATGAAAACAGGGTGCATAATGGTATTCTCCCAGAATTCGTTGCTTTTGTCATAAGAGAAGGTATGGTTCCTCGTAGACTCGAAGGCGTTCTCACGACTGGCAATGCAGAAATAACACATTACGGATACAGCGCCAGATATGTACCGCCATATATGCATCCACTCGGCCACGTTCGTTACATAAAGACCGATCGAATAAATCCAATGAATTCAATTAATGCTGATGGATACGTATATGAACCGTAATAAGAAAAGAATTTTACATTGCAAATTTCAAACTAATAGTTAATAAAACGTCAATTTTAAGAAACTATTATATTTTCTACTGCTACTGTCCTTATGTTTGATTTTTGTATTTGCCTACATTTTATGCAAAGTAATTCCGCTCCTGCTGAAAAATGGAGAATAATATTGATGCCTGCGAACTTAGATTTGTATACATTTTCAGCAACTTTGAGATGGACGCCCATGGAGATAAGGTAGTTTTATTACCGGTAGAGTAGTGCACAAGGTATTTTCATTAATTTAGAATTGTTTTGAAAATTCATTTATGGAGTACCTCGAATTTTTGTCAGGGTTTCGTAATCCATAAATTACGAATTTTAAACAAATTGGTTAAATTAGCAATCAGAACAATATGTTTCAAATCAACAATTGTATAACACAATTAAAAAAATTGCGTAACATAAATTTGTTAATTCCCAATCCTTAAAGTACAATGAGAGCAGTTTTTCATGTAAACAAAGATTTTCCTGTCTGGAAGTTATACTTCCTGCACAGAAAGATTTGGAAGAAAACGAAATTTGCGACTAGTACAACTTTTCTCGCAAAGTGTGTATCCAATTAATTTTTGCGAAATCGCATCAAATTGGTGGAGTTGGCCACATTGTTGTAATTGACAAATAAAAATTGAAAAAAAGAAAATATAATCGCAAAAACACGTTAAAGGCAATTGGGTGTTCAGCAGCATTAAACAAAGTACTAATTTTTTCCGAATTGTCAAGGACCGATTAGCGAATACTTTTTTAGGTATCCTCCAGCAAATCGTTGCTCCGGGAACTACGGTTGTGAGTGATTGCTTTTGATTACCAGGTGAGTCGGATTTAAATTCGGAACACTCAAAAACACGTTTTTAAAAAAAGGTCGTTTACTTAATTCCGTTTCACGATACGTAAATTAAATTGCGTGCGAAAATAGGGGGAAAATGTGTCGGGAATAGATTTCACTAAAAGCCGGGTGCGTTTATCGCTCCATTAGTACAATATAAAATCTAAAATTAAATTTTCACTTGAACGTTTTTTGAAGATAATATTTTCACTTAGTTCAACATTGCGAAATTATAATTGTTAGGTCGTAACAATTAACTGTCATAATTTTGATTAACCTATTTTTTTCAAGAAAAAGAATTAACAAAATGCTTACATTTTTTATGTTATTTACATTTAATGGATAATAATTGATTTATACAATAATAAGAAGGCATAAATTAATTTTATGATAATCATATCTTTTCCCATATAACACTTTTTTTGGCTTTAAATTTCCATTTTCGTTTTGTTTTTTGGATTTTGAAAATCCAATGACTTTATTAATTTCGATTTTATTTTTAAAAAGCCGTGAGGATAAATTATTCATATCTTTGTGTACTATAAATCTCTATCGATAGAATTTTTCAATTAAAAAAAAGTGGTCTCAAAAATCTTGAAAAAGTTTCAACTTTTGGAATTTTTATCAAAAATGGCTGGTTAACAAACTCGATCTTTTTTTCGGTCTTTCTATCTATATGTCAAAGCACAATCCAATCCGACAAGCATTTCAAAAGTTATCCGGTATACAGACAACCACAAGCACAATAACAAAAACGATGACGACGACGCCGGACAGAGAGACAGACATTGACACAAAAAAAATTTTCTGACTCATGGGGTCTTAAAACTAATACCCTTTTTATTATCGTTTAAAATGTGCTTATTCACTCAGTTCCTTTTAATTGAAGAGAGTATCTGGATTGTGGACGAATCTTTGCTAATTTCTATAAATCTAGATCGAGGATCGATTATCAATTTGCGTAACTTGACTTTCTTATCAAGAAATGTTTTTTAAAAATCGACAAAGACAGGATGGTTAGGACTGAAATTTCACTCTTCTGATAATTTTATGAAGGTCTTGTCATTCTAATAATTGGAACCGGTAGTCTAGGTATTAGTAATACATCTTTTCTGTGGAATTTCGATAAACTGAAAATTTTCAGTCAGAGCAATCTCAAAATTCAAAAAGTCAAACGGAAATGTAATATAAAATTTGGAGCCCACAAAACATAATACAAAATTTCATTTTCCGTTTAAACTCTGAAAGATACGAAAATAGAGGAATAGAGAAAAATTTTGCACCAAAAAAGATCTGCAAATTCGTTAATAATTACTTTTTGATTTGATAATTCTTAGCATGACTTCTAAATGGTCAATATGAAATTTGCAGTAACGAATTATTGTTTGAAAAATTGTTTATTAGTCAACTCCTCAAAACACCAAAGTCATGAAACGTCAACAATGGTCTGCAATTTTCAATTTCAAATAACCGCGAAGTTTTTTGAAACTTTCATAAAATAATTTTATGGTTTTTCTTACAACTGTTAAAAGAAAAATTGCAGTGATTTTTATCAAAATTATGGAACACGGTCGGAATTCTTCAGATGACTGTAATTCGAATTACTCTTACGAGGAGCTACTCCATGAGAAACCTTGAAATCTTAAAACTATGAATGCAGCAGTCTCAATTGTATTCGCATAAGGGATGATAAGATTCCCTTGAGATTCCCGGGAGTGCCGAGATTTCCGGAACTTCTCGCGAACAGAATTCTTCAGAAGAAATTATACTTGGCTAAAATCGGTGGGGTTCGGAAGGAGTCGGCTGTCAGTTTGCATTACCGAGGCAATGTGCAGATCACGAAATTGAGAATACTTCGTGGTGTGAATGGTCTACGCTTGGCAAAAGATTCTCAAGATTTCTAAGAACCCCAAGAGTTCTTAAAAGAGTTCCCTTAAAACGTTTAGCGCGTCAATTTAAGATTTCTCATTGACTAGCTCCTCGCGTGAGAAAAGAGCATTAAGTGACTGGGGTGATGGGAGAGGAGTCAAAGAGAAATGGTTAATGGCACTTATAGAAGGCACGGTTTGAATACATAGAAAAAGAGAGGGGCGAAGGGGATGTAAAATGTGTTAGGTAATACTGGTCATTACGTGAAATGCGTAGGGACTAAAGAAGAAATAAATTACAGAAAATATAGGGATCAATTTGCGTAAAGATAGCAGAAAGTGAAAATCGGATGAAAAGAGTGGAGAAAGGATTAGAGAAATTTAAATTAACAATCCGTATAGATTGTGTCGAATATACAGGGTGGACACGCTGGGGCTTACATACATGGCGAGTTGAATGCTACTCGAATTGCGCAGCAGCAGAGGAGAAGCCATTATACAGGGGTATTTTCATATTTCGCGCCTTTAAAGTTTCATTCGGATCGGCCATTCGGTCAAGTCCGTGCATCTTCGGATCAAGCTTACAATAGTTTCCATGGTTCCGTTCGAAACTTCAAACGGATACAAGTGTCAAAACATTATAGGTTATGTTATATAGTAACTACAAATAATAAAAGTGTTTATTTATAATGAAGTGAGACATGTGAACTGAGAATTAAACGTCATTTTTTTCTGTGTCAATAACATTATAGAATGGCTGCTAAGTGACAAATACTATAAAATAGTAATAATATTCTGTGCTTCCAGTGAGGGAAGAGTGAATGGTATTTAACGCTTTTTTTACTGCATTAAAAAGGTATGTTATGAATACACAGGATAGTTTTTAAATAAAGTGAATGAACATAACCGCTTGAAGTTTTGAACGCAACCATGGAAACTATCATGAACTTGATGCGAAGATGCACGACCTTTGCCTGATCCGAATGCAACTTTAAAGGCGCGAAATATGAAAATAACCCTGTATAATGGCTTCTCCCCTGCTGCTGTGCAATTCGGGTAGCATTCAACTCGCCATGTATGTAAGCCCCAGCGTGTCCACCCTGTATAATTTTCTTTCTTTAATTCCATTTTAGTCTCTCTGAATCACAGTGATTTTCATTACTTATCTCTCGTGCTCCTCATTTACAGTGAGGTAAAAGTGAAGTGAAAAATCGAAATGATTGAAATCCCTGTAGAAATCAACATTTCATTGATTGTATCTGTAACTGAATACGCCACCAGAAATCGCACTGCCTAAGTTATAATCCTTTAACAGTTACTTTTGCAGTGTATAAAGACGCCATAAATCTCTTTCTTACAGAAATTGGTGCCGTGCATTGTAATGGTATATGTGGTCATGATAGAGATGGTACTGCACCTGCAAATCATCAATCCGGTAATGCTAATTCTCTGCAACGCTGTCTATGTGCTTATCTTGGAATGAACCCAAATTTTATAAATGTCTTTTTTATAGGAGAAGCTGTTATGAATAATGGTGGTGAAGTCGGACATGGTAGAGGTGGTCTCTGGTGAGGTACAGAGCTTGTTACTTGGATGAATCATGGACATAATCATGCTACTGAAACTCAAAATCCAGATCCAATTCTTATTCAACAGGCTCAAAAAAGAATAACATTATCATACAAATCATTACCATATTTTTTGCCAATTTTCCATTTATGAGTACAAACGGTTTTTCAACATGAATTTTGATATCCGTAATCTAAATGCTTCATATAAATCTGTTACTTCTAAATCCTTAATGTAAAATTAGAACAGTTCGTCATGTTAACTGATACTTTTTTATTCATTCCAAAAATCGATTGTTTTAATCGCTCTTAATATTTCAAAATAAATGTTTTTTAATGAATGAAAATATATTTATATACTTTCTTTTGCCGAAATAACCAATAATTTTGACCAAAAAAGCAGAGTATTAGGCACATCAGCTTTCAGTATAAACCTGGAAAATATTAAATCCTTGCATTTAGTTATGTAGCTTTACTTGGAAAAAATCATGTTTCCTTTTCAAGACTTAAAATTCGCATCTCAAGACAAGTACACCCCGACTTTTCTTCAAAAAGCGTCGTCAACCTTAGTCATGAACTCAAGACTTACGTTTTTAACTACTAAGTCTGATTCGAAGAAGCTACTTTAAAAGGTTTTAAAAAAATTTAAGACAGACTTCCTTTAAGGTCGAAAAAAGACATCTTAAATATATATAATTAAAAATTTGTCATAAGGACAACCGCAGGATTTCGCCGGGAGCGGGTGCTAATCTGAAAAATTGCACCCGCTTCCAGCGAAATCGCGGTAAAATTTCAGCCATAACCACGTCTCACAACCGTGAGATAGGTGGTTACAGTCTGTAAAGGAGTCAATACGACGATCCAGCAAAAGCCTCGTGGACCCTAAGAACACGGAGCGACCCAAGGACAACCGCCTTCTGCATGTTTCCCGCAAGTGTTCTAGCATATTGTTCACAGGCAGGGATGCTTTTTAGGCTATTAGCAAGTGAAAGCTTGGCACCTCCAAGAGCGCCGATGATAAGAACGATGAGTTTAACAGAATATTCCGGGTACAATCGTTGCAACTCCCTTATAAGGTCTCGATACCTCTCTTTCTTTTCATTCTCCTTGGCTATGATGTTTTTGTCAGCTGGTGCCGAAAATTCGATAACGAACATGGTTCGCTTCTCGAAGTCAAGAAGACCCATGTCAGGCCTCGAGTGAGCAACAGAAACAATTGTCGAGAATATAAAGTTCCAGTATATACGGCACTTCCCATTCTCGACAATTGACTCGATTTCCCTAGGAGCATTTAGAGGAGCGATATTAAGGTGAATGCCGTAGGAGTGACAGAGATGGCAATAAAGTACTCTTAGTGCCGCATTGTGCCTTTAAATGTAGGTCGTTCCCGCGTGTGTTGGACAACTAGATAGTTTGTGAGCTAAATGCTCGGGGTGTGCATGGCACGCCCTGCAGCTATCACCGGGAATGTCTTGGCTCAAAATGTGGCGACCATATGTTAAGGTGGAAATGACACCGTCTTGGCATGCAAAAATGAAACCCTCTGTACTAGACTTCAATCCGGGCGATTTAAGGAAAGCAAACGTTAGCTCACAAGACATTGACTGATCCTTCACATTTCTGTGGAAGATACCGTGCATCCTCTTATCGAGGAGCTGTTCACGAAAGTTTTTCTCTTGTGCTTTCTTAATCCGGGCTTTCAGGAGTGAGTACTCGAGATAAATAAGATTTGATGCATTTTGCTCACCCCTAATACTGAAGTCAAGTCCAAGTATTTCAGCAGCCTCCTCCGCTGCTTTGTGCAGGAACGCTTCTTTGTTCACTTCTTCGTGATTCCTGACGATTTTAAGAAGAAGGTCTCTTCCATTTGCAACTCTATGTGCTGTACCCAGAATAATCCTGTTGCGAAGACATTAAAGACTCAATATTCCGCGACGCCCTTGACGGCGTGAAATGTACAGTCGCGGAACGAAAGACTTAAGATGCATGCTTTTGTTCATGTGCATAACCTTTCGTGCTTCGTCCATAGAACTACTCCAAATGAATAGAGTGTAGTACTGGTACGGCAAGCATGTTCGTTGTAGATACTTTGTTCCTTTGGACAGTTCGGAAGACCAAATCTGTCGGATGAGACGTTGGTATCTGCTTCGGAGAGTATTCTTTATAGATGTCACATCCTGAATGCGGCTCTATGGCACGCCCAGGTATGTATAAGTCTCTCCAGCGCAATGGTGTCGTATGGCGCTTCTATCAACGAGCTCAGGATCTTCAGGGATGACATTAAGTTTTCCTCGCTTTAAATAAACCTTGGCGCATTTGTCTAACCCAAATTCCATTTCAATTTCCTTAGTATATCGTTCGACAATCCCCAGAGCTAGATGCAGTTGCTCTCTGTTTTTAGCATAGATCTTAAGATCGTCCATGTAAAATACATGAGTGACCTTGTACTTTCGAGCTGCAAGTTTGCCGCACAAGTACCTGTCGGAATGGCGAAGTGCTAGAGATAGTGGCAATAATGTAAGGCGAAAGAGGAGTGGGCTCATGGTGTCGCCCTGAAAGACACCTCTCTGAAACGTGACCTTGCTAGTTGTCACACTATTTTTTCCAGTTGATATTGTAAATCTGGTTTTCCAAAGCAGCATCAATCTCTCTATGCACCCAACTATTTGCGGATGAACCTTTAAGATTTCCAAAAGACAGATGGTAAGTCTATGAGAGGTTGAATCGAAAGCTTTCCGATAATCAATCCAGGCCATCGATAGGTCACGCTGGTAGAATGCTGCATCTTTTCAGACACATCTATCAATGAACAGGTTCTCCCGACATCCGGCTACGCCTTTCTTTGAGCCTCGTTGTTTATACATTTTTTGCCACACAAGTTCAATTGCCCGAACAATCCTATCATTTAGGATAGCAGTGAATATCTTATAAAGTGTGTTCAGACAAGTTATTTGCCTGTATTCCTTCGGGTTAGCTAAGTTGCCTATTTTCAGCAGGAGTATTGTGCGCCCTTCCACCAACCACTCTGGAATTGGCTCTTCCGAATTTAAATATGAGGTGAAAATACGGGCTAAATGCTGTTGGGTTGAAGAAAACTTCTTCCACCAGAAGGTTTTGATACAATCTGGTGCTGGTGCGGAATAGTTCTTCATCCCTCTTAATACTTTTTTCACCATTGGGCATTCTTTATCAGGTGTTATGAGGGCATCAAATAGCTCCTTGAAGCTATTTATATTTTCTGAGTCTTTGTCGAGTCCATGCTGCACTTCGTAGACTTCTCTCCAAAATACTTTGACCTCCTCTGGTTTGGTTGGGTATTCGACAGTAACTGGAGGGTCTTAAAAGAGTCGAGATGGGTCAGAGAGAAACTGTTGATTTTCTTTGACCCACCTCTCTCTCCGCTTTAGACTTCATTTAGCGTCAGATAGTATTTGTATTCTCTCAACAATATGATGCCTGATGGTCAGCTGCTTTGACTTGTTAGTGTGTGATAATGGGGCCGGAGTTCGCTCGCGAACTTTCGAACCTTGGCGGTAAAATTCCTGCCAGATGTGATGTAGTCAATCACACACGCCTATCTTTATGGCAAGTTGATGCATTCGTCTTTGGGTGTTATGATCAACCATTGGTTTTGTTTTACGGTTCGCAAAGAGGTCGGATTCTCCGGAAAAATGTCCATGAAGCTCGTTATCCATTTCAGTCAGATCTTAAGGGTTGAGAAAAATCTCGGTGTTGATGTTCCTCCGGGTCGTAAAGAATCGCTCTTCATTTATTGAATGCCTGTCCGTGGTTGGTCTTAGTGTCGCCTCTCTTTCTCTGTTGCCGGCTTGTTCTAGCTGTGGTAGAGTAGATGTTCCGGTTACATAGCTCCTTTTACGGAGTAGTTCAGCATGGTTTCGTAGACGTTGCTGCGAAAAGTGCGATAGTTCCGGGTGTTTCTCGCACAACAGAGCATGCAGCCGTGCAATGTAACCCCGTTCAGGGACCACACTCGCATCGTAGCACTCTAGCAAGTCGTGATTCAGTCGCTCCGTCCACCCGAAGGTCGCGAGATCCCGCCGATCCGTCGCATTGAATCCATTCTCATTGGTTCCCCCAGCTCTAGATTGGTCGGCATTGTTGGCCGACCCATTGTCGGAAGCCCAGCGCGTTCTGTTGTTTTGAACCGCACTTAGTACAACTATGTTTGGCGTTGTCATTGTTGTTCCCACGAGAAGCTAGGGAAAGGGGTTGGTCCATTCTTGTAGAGCCCCGCATGCAAGGATAAGGCTGCGTACTCTAAGAGGTCGCCCAGTATCCCAGAGTCACCGTTCTAGACACCTCACCCAGGTGCCATTCAGCTTTTAGCACGGTTTTCACACCTCCGCTTGGCGGTTAATTCCTTCGGGACCAACCCTGTACAATTGTCCGCGACTGCCTATTTATTTTTGTAACAATATTTAGCAGAAACCCTTGGTACAGGGACCCTCTATC
>NC_046660.1:15459174-15466343 GCF_010883055.1 Belonocnema kinseyi
TCGGGAGTACTTGCTTCTACGGGCCTTCCTGAACGTGGTTCGTCACTTATTGATGTACGACCACGCTTAAATTCATTTACCCAGTTATAAGCCGTTGCTAACACAGGGGCAGATGTGCCATGAACTGAGTCCAATTCATTTTTTATCTCATATGGAGTCAAACCCTTTAAATGAAAATGTTTGATTACCGCTCTGAACTGGTTTTTTTCCATTTTTCTTAACGAACAATTTTTTTTCAATTGGTTATAAAAACACGTAAACTCAGACGATGTGGAATGTGACTGCACCATATATCTAGTCGGGAGTGGTGCTGACTGAAAACAGATGATTTGGAGCGATTCGCGCGCCATCTGTTGGTCATTCTAAGGACTTATTGAACTACCCTCGTAGTATCAGAAAGAATTTTTCATTTTGTAATTGTCATTAAAGAAAAGTTAATGTAAAAAACGCATGTAGCGCTAAAAAATGGTCGGTATCGGTAAAAAAACTTAACGGTTGCAACACTGTTTTGTGCTGGTTTTTTTAAAAAACTTACTTTTGGGAATAGGGCCTAGACCGCGATTTTGCTAGCTGCTTTCGAAAACTAAACAAAACTGAAAAATGTTATTTCTGTGACATGGAGATGACATTTCAGGCGTTGGAAGGGAATTAAGATTTTACCGAAATTATTTTTGTGACTAGGCAGAGGGTGGTCTTCGCACCCCACCTGTTGTGAAGAGTTGACCAAAATGATTTCTGTGACCAGTCAGAGGGGTTCGTTCCCGTCCTCATGAGATGTTAGAAGAGGGTTGGGTTTAACAAAACATTATTTTTGTAACTAGTCAGAGGGTTGCCTTGAATGAATTCCTTTAATTCCATACACTCCTTTAATTCCATAAATTCCTTTAATTTCAATTCCTTAAATTGCACGAATTCCCTCAGTTTCATGAATACCTTACATTCTATAAATTACTTCAATCCCATTAATTCCGTGAATTTCATTATTTACTATAATCGCTTGAGTTACATACATTACTTGAATTCCATGAATTCTGTACATTTCATGAATTGTTTAAATTCGATACTAATTCCTCAAATTTCATGAGTTCTTTTAATTCCTTGAGTTCCATGAATTTTCTAAAATGCACGTATTCCGCAAATTGAATGAATTCCTCCAAACTCCAAGAATTCTTTAAATTCCATAAACTACTTGACTTCGATGAATTCCATAAATTCCACGAATTCCGTTAATTTCATGAATTTATTTTATTCCTTGAAATGTACGAATTCCTCAAATTGCATGTATTTCGTGGATTTCATCAATTCCTTGAATTTCTTGAATTGCACGAATTCCACGAATTCCATGAATGCGCACTCTCAGCCTGCAACCTTGCTGGAAATATGCTGTATAAAAAACCGGTGAAAATTATTGTTACCGTTATTTTTTTCCGCTTCACCGACAATTTGTGTACTCTTACCGACAGTTATTATTTAAAGGTCAATCCAAAAACTGATTTAAAAGCATAAAGTGATAACAGGCATTCTAAGCGTTTTGACGAATTAGCAAAGGAATCAGGTTTTCAACAATAACGTTTGAACTTTGGCTTTAAAATAGGGACATACGATAATCCAATGTAAAATTTATAATTCATTCTTTGCAATTAAGAGTTACATTTAATGCCACGTTACAAGCTTAAAAATAAGTACCATTTGGAAATTTACTTCTAACTGTAAGAAATGCAATAAAAAAATTTCAATAATATTTTTTGTAAAGTAATATTTTTATTTAGTGTCACGTCGCGAGATTAGAATTTGATTTCATATGGAAATAAATGAATTACGAATAACGCAACACATAGATTTAATGATGAATATTAATCTAAAATTTGTCTGATAATTTAGATGCCGGATCGTATGAGGGGATTTAAATCGTTTCGGCTCATTAATCTTAATAAATGTAGAATATAAAATTTAAAATTAAATTTTATTTTAAAGTTCTTTAAAGAAGGGTATAAGATAAGCAGAGGGCACAACTTATTTGTATGATAATAATATTTTCTAAATAATGTACTTTGCATTTTAAGACATTCTTCGTCAGTAATTAATAAATTACTTTCTTTAAAATTCAAAAGCATTTTTAATTTTTATTTAAGCAATTATTCAATAAAATAATAACCGTTTCAAATTAAATTGTTAGTTAGATAGTATAAAAAATTATTTACTTAGTTTCTTTGATTCTTGCATAGTGCTCAAGGATTTGAACAATTTTATCCTTTGAAACTTTTTTCCATGATATGAAAATTATCAGAGTTATAGCTATTTTCAAATTAAAAAAAAAACAGATGAAAATGAAAAGAAAACTTTTGACTCCACAAGACACAATACAAAATTTCAGTTTGCGGACAAACTCTGCAAGATACGAAAATATATAAATAAAGAAAAATTTTGCACCAAAAAAAGATCTGTAAATGTACTTTTTGATTTGACGTGTAGTTCTTTTCGACTCGTAAAAAAATAACATTAAAAACAAAAGATAAACTTTTTGGACAAACCACTGCAACAAGGAATGAAAATAAACAGACAATAGGTGTTCGTCGAAAAAAATCTACAACTATTTTATGATTACATTTTTCATATGATGTATATTCTTTTAATCGTAAAAACAAATTTCCAAATGAATCGCAAGATCCGAGATGAGAATGTGTTCGTTGAAGCCGAAGGAGTTTTAACAAAAGAGAATTCACGATCACTACATTTCAGGTGGCTTTTGATTTCAAAAGTCCTATGCAAAAATGTGAGGGATGTGCAATGACTAAGCGCGTAGCGTTAGATAAATATAATATTGAGCGCGAAGCGCAATATGGAACAATTGCGCGCCCTAGGCGTGCTCAAACTAGCTAGCGAAGCAAGCCGCGCGCGATTAGAATTTGCCAGCGTGGCGAGAAAATTTTCTTCTAAGTATTTTCATTCAGAAACACGTTTGAGAGATTGAATTCATGCAACAGATCAAAATAAAAAAATGAACATCAACGCACTGTCTTGCTTTACTCTCAATTCATAATCTTAAGCCTGAATTCTAAATGGACAATAAAAAAATTAAAATTATGATTTTTTTTAATTCTTCAAAATGACTGAAGTGATGTAATGCAAAAAATGGTCTGCAATTTAAAATTTTTAATATCTGCAAAGTTTTTTGAAAGTTTTATAAAATTATTTTAGGCGTTTTCTTCTAATTTCAGAGAGAACGGACACAAGAATTTCTATCAAAATTATGAAAAACGGTCGAAATTCGTTAGGTGACTTGATGTAGAATTACTCTTACGTGATAGTCCTTGAACAATCCCCAAGATGACTTCTGCCATCTGTACTTCGAGGAATTTCTTTAATTTGTGAAATTTATAGAATTTTTCTACTTTTTAGAACTTTTTCATTTCATAGACTTGATAGAATTCTCAGAATTCTACGCGGTGTTATGTGGCTGACAATTATGAAAAAAGGAGCGAGGGGCTACTCGATGAGAAATCTGGAAATGTAAAATTTATCAATGCGGCACTCTCAATTAATTTCGCATAATAGGTGCTCAGATTTCGTTGAAATTACCGAGATCACTAAGATTTTCAAAACTTTTAGCGAACTGGCCTCTTCAGGCAGAATCAACCTCGGCTGAGATCGACAGCGTTCGGATGGAGTCGACTGTCAATTCAATTCATTGAGGTAGTGTGTGTATTACGAACGTGTGAATATTTTGTGGTCTAAAGGTTACGCTGAACAAAAATTTAAAAATTTCTAAGAGTTTCGAAAGTGCATAAAAGATTTTTCGTACGACCCTCAGCGCTTCATTTTTGAAAGGTTTTCAGATTTATAAAAAAGGCCTCAAATCAGTGTAAGAATGGTGTATCCACATATATACCTGTAAACATTTGGCTTTCGATTTTTTGCCGTCGATACCCCCTTTTTAAATTTGTTTGTTTAAGGGAAAATAATTTATATACATTTTTTTAGATAGTTCAACATTCACTAGTGCCCCGAGCGTTGGAAACTATGACGGGGTTTTAAACGAAAGAAGCTCGGTTCTCGGAAAAATGAAAGAAAATAAGTACATTTTATTCATTTTTTTGTAAATGAAGACTTGCCCGCCTATTAATAAATGTTCAAGGAATAATTCACACTCAATAAGTTTTAATGTTGACGCCATAAACCCTCTTGTATTGTACCCGGAAATGCTACACAAAATGCGAAATATCAGAAAAAAGGGCTTAAGCAGCCAGTAATTGTTTAAAGTAAAATAATTAGTGAAAAAAACCACCCGCTTCGTCGGCACATTCTCATAGCGCGCTACACGCGCGGCTGGCGGATTTAAGCGCGCCTACGGCGCGCGACTGTTAGTTCTCGCGCTTCGCGCTCGATGATATATTAATATTGCGTTTCGCGCTCGATTGTGAATTCTCTTTTGTTAAAGCTCCTTCGGCCTTAACAAACACGTCCTCATCACGTATCTCGTGCCTCGCACTCGAGCTTATCCCTCAAATTTTATATCATTTCCATAAATGCATATTAATATAAAAACAAGTTCTTGTTAAAACTTTAATTAAAACTTAAATCGTTTTTCCATAAAGTGAATTGGGTCATTTCTAATATTTTTTATGATTTAAACTTCACACATACGGTCTGCTGCGCAGCCCTCTCGTTTTTTAACTTCGAAATTATATATATATATATTTTTTTTTTGTTGTTGAAAATTTATTTATATATTTGAGGATCTTTAAAATACTGTGAAATTGTTGCATGAAAAAACGTAATTTTGACTTTTTTTGACATCGTCCGTTATTTGACTTAAAATGTTCACTTTCGTGTGTTTTTTGGTAGTTTGAAAATATTTTATCTCTGTTATTTTTTGGTTTTATGAAAAAAGTCATAAGGATAAATTGTTTAAATTTTGAATACTATGAATAACAGTACAAAGAGTTTTCGAATTTTGAAAAAAATGGTCTCAAAAACTTTCAAAATGTGCCCACATTTGGAATTTTCATCCTAAATGGTTGGCTACTGAACTTGACCTTTAGTTTAGAATACTTAACAAGTGTACAAAAGGCCAAAAATCTTTCAATTCAACCAGAGAAAATTGAATTTTGGTTCAGAAGGAAATTGTCTACTTAGATTATGTCATTAGAAATTTCTAAGTCTATTAGAAGTTTCTAAGTAAATTCAATTTTTCTGGGTGTCAAGAGAATGAAAGTTCATGGGAAAGTTTATAATAATTGTTACGTAATGAATTCTAAGAGAAAATTGAAAAAATACTAAAAACATTTTTTATTATTTTCTAATCTTTTGGTAAAGCATGTAACAGATTTTGAAGGAAAGTTTTACAACTTTGCCATATTACATAATTTTAGAAAAGTTCAGTAACACAATTGTTATTGAGCCTTCTCGTTCAATTTTGTTACACTATTTTTTTAATTATATGTTGGTGCAAAAAATATATTTTCCAACTTGAGTAAGTTTAAGAGATATTAAGATATTTTGAGATGATTCGAAAATAATTAAAACTTGTAAATATTTTTTAATAATTTTGCAAGGCTTCACGTAAATGCAAAAAAAAATTGTTTAAGGACTTTAAAATCTTGTTTAAGGAATAATTAAAATAATGTTTTATTTGGAAAAATACATTTTTAGGCATTATTTAAAAAGATTTCAATACATTTCAAACGATTTAAAAAAATTTAAAAGAAAATAAGGAAAATTTTTAAAAATTGGAATGGTTAGAAGGCTTAAAAGGTCTGCCAAGATTGAAAACAGAACTTTCTGAAGATTTGTGTGAAAATTTTTAAGGATTTTTAATTTTAAAAAATGTACTTTAAGGACAAATTAAAAAAAGGGTTTTAAACATATTAAGGGATATCCTCAAATTTAAAAGAAGAATGTAGACACATTTGAAAGCAAAACTTTTTAAGTTGGTAAGCTGTATAAATAAAAAAATCGAGTAAATTCAAGAAATATTTATAAGAATGTAAGAGATTCAAATCGAATTTTAAACTTAATTTTCTTTAGAAATTTAGATCTTCAAAGATGACAAAAAGAAACTTTAGAAGCTTTAAAGGAATTCAAAAAGATTTCAAGGAGATAAAACTATTTTTCTTAGAATTCCTAGGAAAAATTTATAAAATTATAAGTCAATTTTTTCCAGCTTCAATTAAATAACATAAATATGATTGTTTATTAAAATAAATAGAAATAATTATCTTAAGTTCTTCAAAACTCTCTTTAGACAGTTTTATCAATAATTTCAAAACTTAAGTTCTTTAGTTCATTTTTAAAAGATGATATTGATGTAACAATTTCGCAGAAACCTAAAGGATTTATTTATTCTCTCAGAAACTTCCAAAATTCGTAAAGAGCTTCTAAACTTTTCGTTCCAAATCTTCTCAGATTTAAGTCGAGGGGAGATAAACTCCTAATAATCAGAA
Organism: Belonocnema kinseyi; assembly: GCF_010883055.1. NCBI lineage: Eukaryota > Metazoa > Arthropoda > Insecta > Hymenoptera > Cynipidae > Belonocnema > Belonocnema kinseyi. The sequence goes on from NC_046660.1 coordinate 15,465,618, forward strand.
TCCTTATCAGAAATAGTACAAAAATTTCCAATTAGAAAGTTTTTTTAAAATCTTGACTGAAATTTATGAGGTAATATTAAAAATAGTATCAGAAACAATTTTTACATGAAGGTACTATATTTGTGTAAAATTTGCCCTCTCCCCTCTTTTTGTCAAATGTTCACGTTTTTAAACCCCCTGAATCCGAAAAACAGGTTTTCGCGATACATTTTTTCAAAATTCGAATTTTTTTTGTACAAATATTAATAGTATTCAAAAAGACGAACAATTTATCTTAATGACTTTTTTCTATGAAACCAAAATTTACCAGAGCTATAGCATTTACAGTGTTCTAATCTTTGCGTTAGACTTGTCTTTTGTATTTTCAGTAAAAAAAATGGACAGCAGGGCTGTTTAATCCGTGAATCCCCTGAAGTACCTGCATTCTATGAATTACATGAATTTCACGAATTCCGTGAATGCCATGAATTCCACGAATTCCATGAATTCCGTGAATTCGCGAATTCCGTGAATTCCTTGAATTCCATGAATTCCTTGACTTTCTTGAATTACATATATTTCTTCAATTCCATGAATCCCTTCAATTAAATGAATTCCTGGATATCCATGAATTTTTTGAAATGCATATTATTATTATTATTATTATTATTATTACACCATTAAGCCATTTCCCTTTCGGGGTAGGCGTGACTCACTCGGCAGGGGAAAGGAGTAGTGTGTGGATGG
>NC_046660.1:15466443-15482412 GCF_010883055.1 Belonocnema kinseyi
ACTTTTCTATTTTTTAAGGTTTTCATGTTTATCATTTGTTAGAATTATTAAATAAGTTGTAAATCTTTTTCTTTTTGACAAGCAATTAGTTATAAATAAAATAAAATCATTGATGATAAAAGTGTTCTCTCAAAAAGAATAATAGTCTATAATTCCATAAAAATAATATTTTAGTTTGTAAAAAAAATTGACTTTTTGTTTAAAAAAAAAACGAGTTTTAAGCAAAATAAGTGAATTTTCAAATGAAAAAGATAAACTTTTGAGCAAAAATTAAGTAGCTACATTTTTGGTGAAATAAAATAATAAATAATGAATGAAATAAAAGCTTAACCAAATAGTTGAATTTTTATGACAGAAGATGAATTTTCTGCCATAAGAAGACAAATTTTTAACTACATCTATTTTGCATTTTGTATTTCTTCGTTGTCTTTAGAAAAATTAGTCTTTAAGAAAAGAAATTAAATTTTAATACAGGAAATTACATTTTTATTTTAAAAAATCATTTTTAATATATTACAATAAATTTCAACAACATTTTTTAATTTTTATTGAACTTTTGCTCGTAATAATTAAGTTGTGAAACAATGAGGTTAGTTTTCCACAAAAAACCAGTTGAATTTTCAGTAAAGTAGCTAAATTTTAAACTGAAAAGGATAAATTTTCCACGAAAAAAGAATAGAATATTTTTAGACAAAGAAGTTTTTAACATAAGAAAATTTGTTTAACGAAATAGTTCATTTTTAAACCAAGGAAATGAACTTTCAAACAGAAAGATTGACTGTTTATAAAAAAATACACAAAATTTTGTTAAATGTTTTGTTAACAAAATTACTTGAAAAAAAAACTAATTTTCTTTAAAAATAAATAATCTTGATCCGAAAAGGTATCATTTTTAACAAAATACATGAACTTTTAATGAAATTTCAAATATTCAAACTTAAAAAAATTGAAAATTAATATTTTTAATTAAATTTTCAGCCCAATAATTAAATTTTCTAGCAAAAAGTTTGATTTTCTAGCAAAAAAAAAGACAAATTTATGAAGGCAACCTATGAAGAAACAATTGTGTTAATGAACACTTTATTGCACTTTGTGTCATTTTTTCCATTTTTAATGTTTTTTAAGATTTAAGCCAAAAAATAGCATCCTATTTAAATATTATTAATAATATTTTTATAAAGTTTTTAAATAATGTTTTCTATTCCATGTGTTGTTTTTCCAAAAATTGAATTATTTTATTGTTAATGTTACTTTCTGCGATTAAAATGAAAGACATGCATCCTTTAAAAAAGTATTAATAAATTTTTAGCACTTTTTCAATTAAGCGTCGTTTTTCCCAACAAAAATTTATTTTTCACATTATTTTTTCGCGACTAAAACAAAGAGCACATCTTTTTTCGTATCTTGCATAGATTGACGACAAAATGGGATTTTTATTTTTTATTTTTTACTATGCTTAGCAGGGTGAAAATTTGATTTTTCGCTTATTCAAGAACATTCATCTGATCATTTTTTCGAAAGTTTTCGTGCTATTTAAAACTTTCCCATGTTTTTTAAATTGATTTCCGACCACCGTACTATGATAAAAAAATTTCCGTATTTTTGGTTTTTAGGAATTATTGTTAGTCATTGCTTGAATCTCTAAGGGATGTGAAAACAACCTTTGAAATAAATTTCAAGACTGTTTCTATAAGCTATGTTTCCCACGTATTATTGTGAATTAATTCCCGACCCCAGTAGTATATTAAAAAATGTCCCATGATTGTTTTATTACAGTATTGGGGTTGGAAATCGATAAAAAATAAACGTGAATAAAGAATTCTAACGGTAAAAGTTTAAAAAATTGTTTTGAGGGGTGCATCATTATTCGTCAACGATTTGGGCAAGGAAATCCACATTTGTCGGGTGTCTAAATAAATAAATATATAATTTACTAAATGAATAAATGATTTACTTTTTTGAAATCCATTAATTTAATTTGGAAATCTAAGCATTTTTCTGAACAAATTTTTTTTTAAGTAACTTTCTTAAAAATTGACATTAGAAATTGAAAATGAAGATTGTCGGTACAAAATTAATGTACTTTGTTGAAAATCTTCCCTTTTTGGTAGAATTTTTTTCGCTAAAACGACTATAGTTTTATTGTAGGTGTTTTTAAATATTATTTTTCAATTTAAAGAAAAATCTAAAAAATTTTCAAGGTGACCCGAGTCATTATTTTCATTTAAAAAATTCTTAAGCTTTCTTACTTGGAGAACTATGTAATTTTTACGTTAAAATAACTAGGGTTGAATTCTAAGGGTTTTCGAATAATATTGAATACCAACCAGAACATTTTTTAAGTAAAAATAATCAGTCAGATCCCTTTTACAAAACTCCAGGCTAAGTTTTAAATTCCACAATACTATTCAACATCCTTTAGAGTCCACTCTTCGTTGTTTTATAAAAATAGTCTAAAGGTCTCCTGAATAAAAAAGTCAGAAAATGTTTGAAATGAAAATAATTACTCAGGTCTCCTTTACAAAACTCCAGATTAAGTTTGAAATCCACCCGGGTGAAAAAGTTATATATAGTGGGCAAGTGAATGATATTTTTCATTTTTTTAATAATTTTGTGTGTGTTAAACAAATGAATGGTATCGATGTTGTGTCCACTAAATATAAATTATCCATCCCTAGCTGTTTGATCAAAAACATTCGAAAGTCCGCAGGTTACAGCGCCCAGAAAAGTTTTCAAGCGAAAATAATCACTCAAATAACCCTTAAAAACCCAAGGTTAAGTTCTACATCCAACAATAATATTCAAAAACCCTAGAATCTACCCCTAATTGTTTTATGGACAACATTCTGTAAATTCTTCATGTAAAAAAGCCAGAAAATTTTTAAGATATAAATAAACTTTCAGTTCATCTTTAAAAATCTCCAGATTAAGTTTTGAAGTAAAAAGGCCAGAAAGTTTTTTCTCAGAGGATAGTTTTTTAGGGTTGAAGTTTGTAGCACAATTTTAGACAAATTAAGACGAACAGATTAGGACCATAAAAAGTTGATTTTGGACATTGTCTGGGCTGCCTGGTGAAATAATTCGCTGGCACGGCTATGTCGTTTTCCTCAAGGGGGTAGTTTTTAGGCTGTTGAAGTTTAATGGCTAAATTTTCACAAATTAAGATAAAAATAATGCCCCACGAGTGTTTTATTTATTGTTTTTGTGAGTTATCAGTTACTTCCGGTGTTTGACAAGTTCTACATTTGGTTGTACAAATTTTAACAAATTCTGATCTGAATATTTGGTCAAAAACAACTTCAATTTGCGTACGCGGCATGTGGGTCCGATTTCCGCCTCGCACTATAAAAGAGCCTCGGCGGCCCATGCGGTGCACACTAGCCTAGCAAGGCAGTTGTTCATCTCCGGAGGGTCGTGGGACCGGTACCTCTAGAGAAAAAGGTTTTCTCTAAGTACTTAAGGCTGTTGCTCTTGGTGGTTCGGAACCCACCTTAAACTGTAGGTCTCCCTTCCACCACCAAGTAAGTGTGTGGAGGGTGTGTAAAGGTATAGAGAAGGTGTAAGAAAAATGTAAACCCTTAGGGGACACATTAGAAGCTTCCACTCAAGTACTTAATGCTGTTGCTCTTGGTGGTTCAGGACCCACCTTAAGCTGTAGGTCGCCCTTCCACCACCAAGTGTATGTGTTGGGGTGTGTAAAGAAATAGGGAAGAAGGTGCGAGAAAAATGTGAACTCTTAGGAGACACTTCAGAAGCTTTCATTGCACTATCAGTACCGGTAAAAAAATCATCTGTAACTACAATTTTTTGCCGGGTTTTATAAAAACAATATTTCCAGCAGGGCAACGGGCTGAGCGCACATTTTCTCGAATTCGATTAAATTCGTGGAATTCGTGGAATTTATGCAATTTAGAGAAGTATGCCAGGACAGGGAAGTATGGCGGAAAATAGTTAATAAAAAGAGTGTCAGTAGAGTGAACGACGCCTGAAACAAAGACCTTGGCTATTAATGGACCCAAGTGGGGAACCTTACATAACGGCTTCGTGAGGTTCTTCGCTTGGGGTGATTGCTAGAGAGATTGATCAGCAACCTGGGTCGGAGCAGTGTTGCGGAACGAACGTGTTATTTACATAAATAGCACGAGAATTCTGGATCAATCTGAAAAATCTCTATCCCATCCACACACTACTCACTATACTGTTGCTCTTGGTGGTTCGGAACCCACCTTAAACTGTAGGTCTCCCTTCCACCACCAAGTAAGTGTGTGGAGGGTGTGTAAAGGTATAGAGAAGGTGTAAAAAAAATGTAAACCCTTAGGGGACACATTAGAAGCTTCCACTCAAGTACTTAATGCTGTTGCTCTTGGTGGTTCGGAACCCACCTTAAGCTTTAGGTCCCCCTTCCACCTCCAAGTGTATGTGTTGGGATGTGTAAAGAAATATGGAAGAAAGTGCGAGAAAAATGTGAACTCTTAGGAGACACTTCAGAAGCTTTCATTCCACCATCAGTACCGGTAAAAAAATCATCTGTACCTACAATTTTTTACCGGGTTTTATAAAAACAATATTTCCAGCAGGACAACGGGCTGAACGCACATTTTCCCGGATTGGATTCATTTCAAAAAATTCATGGATATCCAGGAATTCAATTAATTGAAGGGATTCATGGAATTGAAGAAATATATGTAGTTCAAGAAAGTTATAAAATGCATGGAATGCAGGGAATTCAAGGAATTCATGGAATCCGTGAATTCACGGAGTTCATGGAATTCGTGGAATTTATGGTATTCACGGAATTCGTGAAATTCATGGAATTCATAGAATGCAGGTACTTCAGGGGATTCACGGATTAAACATCCCTGCTGTCCATTTTTTTTACTGAAAATACAAAAGAAAAGTCTATCGCAAGAAGAAATCACCATAGCATTCGCGCAACACGAACTTGCACTGTCAAAATACGAAAATATCATTATTATAGCGCTGAGAGAAAAAATTTGGAAATTCATCAAAAGTCAGACAAGTAGCAAGCAACTTGTGGCGCATGCACTTGAACGAGTTTAATATCTGAATGTGTTTCAGTTTAACATAAAAATAGTTTTACGCTCAACATTTAAAAAGATAGTAGATGTTCATCACGAATATCTACGTGTTAGGTGCAACTATCTTATCCTTTGAGCATCTACGTTCAAACATCCATTTTTCTCCGTGTGCTGCGATCTAAAAGAGATCTTTTTGATAAAGTTTTATTCAAACATTTCAAAGGTAAAGAAGAAATACATGAGCGGGAAGCGAGAGTTTTAAATGCAATTTCAAGGAATGTCAATTACAACGTTACGTCAAAATATGGATCGCACTCGGGGCTCCGGGTTCCATCATCAGTGTAATAAAAAATACTCCATATAATTTATAAAAAACTACCACGATACAGTTGTCCTTAAATTTCTGCATGCGAATGCAAACAAAAAGATCTCACGACATGGATAAAGAACTAACGGTGTTTCTCAATACGGGATTTTTAAAGAAGCTGGATGCTCAGATCAAGTTTCTATCGACCTTGTGTTTGCACCCATATCAGACCTCCATTGGTCTTTCCAGCGCTCACTAACCTTCTCAAGAATAGAAAACTGTGTAACTAACTATTCAGCTAAAGGAAAGGGGAATGAGAGTAGTATTCTTCCTGGACGATTTTCTTTTTGCGAATCAGGACCTACATCTCCTGAGAATTAAGCTCAAGAAGATGGAAAGGTTTGAGAAGCTCCTAGAATAAAAATTAAATTTTCAAAAGTCAGTTCTAGAGGACAGACAGCCAGTTCTGTGGATAGATAATATGTCCTTTTTAGAAAAGAAGATGATAATGATAAGGATATGCGTGGTGAAAGTTATTATTCGGCAGATAGAGAGCGGGCATCAGGAAAAATTACTACTCGGAAGATCGGAGTTTGCTTCCTTTGCAATTCCTCTAGGGAAGTTGTTTCACAGCAAAATGCAACGAGTTGTTTATTCGCTCCCGGATAATTTTCCAAAGTAGCACTTCACGATTCGGGATCAGATGAGACCACACTTCCAATGGTGGATGAACAATTTAATCGAAAGATCAAAAATATTTGCAAAAATACCTACTATGGAACTAAAAACAGTTGCACCAAACATATGATTAGAGATCCCAGTGGACAGACAAGCGGATGAAGATCTACTAGAGTTTGTATCAGAAAAACTGGCATATAAGCAAAAATAAAATTCGGACAGTGTACATGACGATTGTCAAAAATGCTCGTATTCTCCAGAGAAAAGCCTTATCTCTTCAATAAGACCACAATAGAGTAATAGCTCGTATTTGGAGGCAAGGAGATGCGAAGTCACAACCTCCATTACATTTTACAGAGAAACTGTTTAATTTGACCTAAAAACTAGATCTTCAACTAGATCCTCACTTTATACCAGGAGTTTACAATGTAGTAGCAGATCGAATATTCAGACTGTTCAGACCACAATTTCAAACTATCTAAATTACTGAGTAATTTAAGCGAGGGCTTTACAAGCTTCAGCAGGATGTGTATTTTCAATTTTTTTGTTGCGTTTACTGACAAAAGATGTTTCGACAGCTGGTCAACGAGTATGTCGATATCTTAGAGATAATCATTTCTCTTCGTAGAGAAGCAAGAATTATCAATTTTATTCATCATTCTAAAAGCACATATGTAGTATAGAACACCAAGTGAACCAAGATCACTATATGTGACGTGCTCGGAAGAAAGAGAGCTTACTCTAAAAAAATCGAAAATTTCTGAATGATATTATTGCTAATAATTGAGTTTAGTTATCCGAGAAATCGGGCTTTCACTCGAGAGCTCGAGATCTTGTGAAACACCTCCCATCACTTGCCACTACATCTCCGCGTCTCATCTATACCCCGTCAGTGAGCCGAATCTGCGACGCCGCTATATGCGTTAGAATGTAGTGGTAAGTGGAGAGGGAAGATTTCGTATAAAAAGACACTTCATCTAAACTACCTGATAATGCTATTGACGGAGAAAATTTGGATGAACAAATTTTGAAGAAGCCCTGTTCACCATCTGCGATTATTCTGTGATATAATCACCAACAACATTTCTATTCTCCGAAACTGCATCTACGAGCTTTTCATCAAAAGTCCAAATGATAGGCCTCTTTCCTTTCATATCATTCTTGACCTCAAACTGTATAATATCCAATTTCCAAACTCCTTCTCATTATTGTGATTTTTCTTTCATATAATTTTTATAATGACTTAGGTCAGATTTTGCGCTAGCAGAATGTCCGATGAACTGAGCTAATTTTTTAATATGATTAGCAGAAAGATCGTCACTAACTCGAAAGCTTTCCAACTTTTCTGAAGAAAAAAGTCTCTTTTTTAAATTTCATAAATGCTAACGTCCTTTTTGCTTCTTCAGTACTGAACACAATATCTTTTTTTAGTTTCCAATTTCTACTTTATCTTTAATGATTTTTGCAGCTATGAGCACTTTATGTCCTTCCCACAATCTATCTACTAAACTTGTATATACAACTTGCACTTGTACAACTTGTACACCCAATTCAATAACATTACTACACTCTGCATCAGTTTTAATTTTTGCTATTTTCATCTTTGTGGTTCCCTATTTTCTACCAGTCAAACATATCAAACAATCGCAGGCAAGATAATTAGAATCAACGTTTAAATTTCTCGAGGCGCTTTGTTATTTCAAAGGAATCTTAATTATTCCAATTTGGCTCAAATTTTTCAGAGAAACGAAAAAAAAGACGTAAAATCAACAAAAACAGCTATTTTTTAGGTATATTTTTGCAAAAAAAAAATACTTTCTCGCCCGGTGGACTTAACCAACATATTTATATGTCCTTTGGGTCGATGAATTCGAATCTGAGGCCCAAATAACCAATTTGACTCATACTTTTTCTAAAATTGCAAAAATAGACGTAAAATCGGCGAATACAGCGCTTTTTCGTGCATATTTTTGCAAAAAACATATATCTGCATACCTTTAAACCTTTACCTTCCTCGACTGGGATTGTCGTTCACTGTAGATTCGCTTTGCGTCGTACGTTTCGGGGTTTTTAATTTGCGTTAGTCACCTTGTATGGCAATAGCAGGATTTTTTGTAAATAAGTTTAATTTACTTTTGGCGTTACCTAGGAACAACGACGTGGACATAGTAAATTCTGTTCCTTTTGGGTTGCTTTATTACCTTGAGTCCCCTTGCCTCTCACGCTTATAGGGTTCTTTTATTTTTCTTTATATCGCTTGTATCCAACCCTTTTGTCCTCAAAAGACCTACGTAGTGGATTTTGTTTTCGTTCGGTACTTTGATTGACTTGACCTCGTTTTATACTCCAACAGTAGTCAGCCATCATGTTGACATCCCAACATCCCTGATATCGCCTTTCCATCTCTTTTATATCCTGGGGGAAACGTTCGCCTTCCTCTTCACTAATGTCTCCCAGGTTGCCTGGAAACTTATTTATATGCGAATGAAGAAAACGTAGCTTCAAATTCATAAGGCAGCCTAGTTTACCAAAGTTTGTTACCATTTCTGAAACCACATTTTGATATTCTGGACTTTTCTTATTACCTAAAAAGTTTTTTTCAAAATTTTTAAAACTAAGCCAGGCATCTTTTTCAGTGCCAGACATTTTTGTAATGAATTCTGGATCCTGTAACATTTTTCTTACCTGCGGTCCATCGAAGATCCCCTCTTTTAATTTTGCTTCGCAAAATTAATCTTTTAAATACGCATAGCAATCGCTATCCTTGTCAAGTGCTTTGACAAACTGTTTCATAAGACCCAGCTTTATATGAATGGGTGGAATCAAAACTTCTTTTGGGTCAACTAAAGGATCTTCAATTATATTTTTTCGTCCTTGCTCAAACGATGATCTTGTTAGCCATCTTTTTTTTTTGCAATGACCAACGCAATCTTGACTGCCCCATAAGCACAAGTAACAAGGTGTTTTTGTATACCCTGATTGCTGTCCTAAAACGATTCCAAGAAATTTGAGATCCCCGCTAATTTTCCACTTATAAGTTGAATAATTGATTTTCTCCAGGACAAATTTGAAGTTACTGTAATTCTCTTTCAGTTCCGTAGAATGTTTAATTGGAATTGGAGCATAAACATTAGTATTATGCAATAACACTGCTTTTAGACTGCGCTTAGAAGAGTCAATGAATAGCCGCCAATTTTCCGGTCTATACAGTCCAGGCTTCATTTTTTCCATTAATCCGTCAATTTTTATATACTTATAAGTTCTTCTTTTACAAAACGGAAGCAAGATACTCTGAAGCATCTTTAGGAAGACCGAGATCTCGCGATAAATCATTCATTTCTTCAAACGTAAATAGCTTATGAAGTTTATTCTTTTCATTTTCTGGTATGTACACTTCTGTATTAACATCGCTGCTTTCATCATCATCCTCGTCATTACCATAATCTGAAATGTCACTTTCATCACGATCAACATCGAAATCTTCATCAATACTTTTATTTTCTTCTGCTTCAGTCGTCTTTGTGCCAAGTGACAATTTTTTTGAGTTTTTTGTAACAGCGTTATTTTCAAAAGATTTAGTGACGCTAGGTACATCAGGATATTCGATAGCACTTTCCTTTTTTCTATTGACTCCTGTCAGGTTTGACATACAGAAGTAGTAGTTTTCTTATTTCCTTCTCTGTCTTTCAATCGATTTAATGCCTTATAAAAAGCACTGAAAATTTTGTGAAGAACCCAATTTTCTCTTTGGTTTTGAACTTGGATACCAAAATAGTTTTTATAAATTGTTTTTATGTCATCGCCGATTACTCTTTGATTTTCTAAAACCTAAAATTTAGCACATATGTAGCAAAATGCATTTGGATCACCCGCACAATTATGCGCTATAGTGGAAGTGGATAAATTAGAATTGAAACAGCGCTTAGAAGACATAATCTGTTTTAATTTGGGAGTTTATGGTAATAGTATAAGTGTAGTATAGTAAACTAGTGATTTACAAACACAAAAAACAGAAACTGATCATGGTTTTCAAAACTGTGCTGAAGTCGCATTAAGAAGCACGCTTAAAGATATTTTCACCACTGTACTATTTACTAACGTGTACTTCGAGCCCGTTATTTCATTTGTATGTTTCACAGTCATTTGTTTTGACGTGAAGTTCGAGCGGGATCTGTCATTTGTTTTGTACGATTTTACCTCATGTTTTGCGTTTTTCGAAAAAATATGAGCCAACTCGGATATTTGGACACCGGATTCGGATTCAGCTACCCAAAAAACTTATAGATATGCTGGTTAAGTCCACCGGTCATGAAAATATTTTTTTGTTGCAAAAATATACAAGAAAAATCGCTGTTTCCGTCGACTTTGCATCTATTTTTTCGTTTTTTGATCAAATATGAGCCAACTGCGTTATTTGAACTCCGGATTCAGAATCAGTGACCCAAAAAACATAGAAATATGCTAATGTAGTCTCTCGGACAGAACACTCTTTTTGTGTGCCAAAACAAGCGTTACCTAGGTAACTCCGTGTAGTTTCCTTTTGTTCTCAGACTCAAATTAGGACCTTTTTTAATTAAAAATCTTGCGTCTGAAAAACACGTTATTTCTGTACAATACAAATATCAAATACATTACTGAGGAGGTATCTTGAAAACCTTGATATTTTTACTATCAACGTATTGATCAGGTGTATAAGGCACAGTTTCAAATCCCGAAAATTTATTTCAAGTATCCAACATGTGCATGATCTTACACTGTTAATGATGAATTAAACAAAATTTTAAGATTCTGGAAATCGCATAGTTTAATGGCCAGTTTGTGGTTTAAAGACAGTCAGTGTTTTACACAGGCAATCATGATGGGATCTTTTTGAAAATAAAAAAACAAAATATAGATCCAACGTGGTGGTTGGGATGTTTCACCTATATTTGAAAATCTAGAAGAAGTGCAAGAGCAGAAATAAGTAATTTGTTTTTCGACACTAAAAGAAAAATATGTTCTTCTTCAAGATCAGTGATTGTCGGTTGAGTGTAAGTAGCTATATGAGAAGCTGATGTAAACATCTCTGCTAGGAGTATCCGCTCAGCAGTTTCTTTATCACGCTTTCGGAATTTTTTAACATTAGACGACATTTTGAAGAAATAAAACTTGAAAAGTCAGAAAACTGTTCTTAAGAATTATTTCAGATAATAGGAGAGACCAGTTAGCATATTGTTGACACGCAGGGATGCTTTTTAGGCCATTAGCAAGTGAAGGCTTGGCATCTCCAAGAGCTCCAATGATAAGAATGATTAGTTTAACAGAATATTACGGGTACAATCGATGCAACTCCCTTATAAGGTCTCGATACCTCTCTTTCTTTTCATTCTCCTTGGTTATGATGTTTTTTCAGCTGGTGCCGAAAATTCGATAACGAGCATGGTTCGCTTCCCGAAGTCAAGAAGTACCATGTCAGACATCGAGTGAGCAACAGAAACAATTGTCGAGAATATAAAATTCCAGTATATGCAGCACTTCCCATTCTCGAAAATTGACTCAATTTCCCTAGGAGCACTTAGAGGAGCTCTATTAAGGTTAATGCCGTAAGAGTGATAGAGATGGTAATAAGGCACTCTTAGTGTCGCATTGTGCATTTGAATGTAGGTCATTCCCGCGTAAGTTGGACAACTAGATTGTATGTGAGCTAAATGCCTTGCAGCTATCATCGGGAATGTCTTGGCTCAAAATGTGGCGACGGTATCTTAAGGTGGAAGTGACACCGTCACGGCATGCAAAGATGAAAACCTCCGTACCAGACTTCAATCCGGGCGACTTAAGGAAAGCAAACGTTAGCTCACAAGACATTGACTGATCCTTCACATTTCTGTGAAAGATACCGTGCATCCTCTTATTAAGGAGCTGTTCACGAAAGTTTTTCTCTTGTGCTTTCTTAACCTGGGCTTTTAGCAATGAGTACTCGAGATATATAAGATTTCATGCATTTGATCTGCAGGTTTGCCGCACAAATACCCGTCGGAATGGCGAAGTGCTAGAGATAGTGACAATACTGTAAGGCACAAGAGGAGTGGGCTCATGGTGTCGCTATTTATATTATCTGAATCTTCGTCCAGTCTATACTGAACTTCGTAGAATTCTCTCCAAATACTTCGACCTCCTCTGGTTTGGGTGGGTGTTCGACAGTAACCTGAGGGTCTTAAAAGAGTCGAGATAAGTCAGAAAGAAACTGTTATTTTCTCTGATCCACATCTCCCTCCGGTCTAGACTTCTCTTAGCGTCAGATAGTATACGTATACTCTCAAAAATATGCTAAGTGATGGTCAGCAGCTTTGACTTGTTAAGTGTGTGATAACGGGTCCGGTGTTCGCGCGCGAACTTTCGAACCTTAGAGGCAAAATTCCTGCCAGATGTGATGTAGTCAATCAAACACTGAATGCGGGACGCGGACTGTCTTGCCCAGACTATCTTTATGGCAAGTTGATGCATTCGTCTTTTGGTCTTATGAACAGCCGTTGGTTTTGTTTTACGGTTCGCATCGGCCAAAGCTCTCGCTGCATTATACACACAATAATTGATAGCCCAGAGATCGGATTCACCGGAAAAATGTCCACGAAGCTCGTCATCCATTTCAGCCAGATCATTGGGCTTGAGAGAAACCTTGGTGTTGATGTTCCTCCGGGTCGTAAAGCATCGCTCTTCATCTATTGGATGCCCGCCCGCGGTTGGTCTTAGCGTCGCCTCTCTTTCTTTGTTGCCGGCTTGTTTTAGCTGTGGTAGAGTAGGCGTTCCGCTTACATAGCCCCTTTTACGGAGTAGTTCAGCATGGTTTCGCAGACGTTGCTGCGAAAAGTGCGATAGCTCCGGGTGTTTCTCGCACCACAGAGCATGCAGCCGTGCCATGTAACCCCGTTCACGGGCCACACTCGCATCGTAGCAGTCTAGAAAGTCGTGATTCAGTTGCTCCGTCCTCCCAAAGGTCACAAGATCCCGCCGATCCATCGCATTGAATCCATTTTCATTGGCTCCGCCAGCTCTAGATTGGTCGGCACGAGAAGCTAGGGAAAGGGGTTCTTCCATCTTTGTAGAGCCCCGCATGCAAGGATAAGGCTGCTTACTCTGAGAGGTCGCCCGGTATCCCAGAGTCACCGTTCTAGACACCTCACCCAGGTGCCATTCAGCTTTCGGCACGGTTTTCACACCTCCGCTTGCGGATTAATTCCTTCGGGACCACCCCTGGACAATTGTCCGCGACTGCTTATTTATTTTTGTAACCATATTCAGCAGAAACCCTTGGTACAGGGACCCTGTATCCGCAACCCGAGGACGCCTTCGGTGGTTTTGTCATAGGCCCTTCGGTTTGATTCTAGAGGAATCAAAACCGAACCGAATGGGGGCTCGTCCGGGATATATATATATATATATATATATACATCGTCGATCGTACAGAACTCAAAGAACTGTTTTTCTCCCAATCGGTAAAAAATGATTATTTCTGGTTTTCCTGAAACCAGACCTGGTTTGATTTTTTGACGGCTCGAATGCACTGGAAGCTTCTAAAGTACACCCCTCCCCACTAAGGGTTTTAATTTTTCTTGTACGTCCTTCCCTATTCCTTTACACACACCCAACACACTTACTTGGTGGGGAGAGGGGGACCGAAGATGGGTTAAGATTGGTTCCGATCCACCGGAAGCAACTCCCTTGCTAGGCTAGTGTTCACGGCATGGTCCGCTGAAACTCTTCCGAAGTGCGAGGCGGGAATCGAATCCACGAACCGACGGAAAGGATCCGAAGCCTACGCTTTAGTCCCCGCGACCAACCTTTGTGGGAAAATATGGTTGTATAATGACATGACATGAGAAGAACGTTTTGAGTGAGGGTAATCTTCATTTAAAACTCAATTACCTCAAAGAAGATGGATATTTTAGACCCAGTTCACTCGGAAGTTGGTGTACAATGACAAGTGACCAGAAAAATGGTTTAGATGCCACCAATATTAATTTCAAAATAAACTTCTTCGAGGAAAAGTATATACACCTCGTGCACTTGGAAGTTGTTCAGGTTATTTGAAAGATTACAAAGAACATTTTAACAGATTCCAGACATTGAATGGGCTTTCGATTGATTCGAAATATTTTGGTGTATCGTAAAAGATTCTCTAGCATTTTTATGAGATTTAAAATTAATCCTTTTGGTTGAAAAGTCATTTCAATTATTGAAAATTAGTTTCTTTAAATGAAAATGAATTTGTTTTAACTAAAATTTTCACTATTTCATTTTTATTTGCAAATTTATCTTCTTTGACAGGGCTTTAATTGTTATGGTTTAAAATTCATCTTTTTGGTTAAAATCTCAACATTTTGTTGGGATAACATACTGTGAATTCAACTTTTTTGTCAGAAATTTATCTTTTTGTTTTGAGAATTAGTCTATTTTCGTTAAGAATTCAAATAATTTGATGAAAATTCGTATTTTTTGGTTTAATTTAACTGTTCTTAAGGGAAGAATAACATGTTTTTGGTGCAATTACCGGTCATTACACTTTTTTTATCTTTTTTTATTTATCTAAAAATAATGATTATGTTTAAAAATTTACTATTTTATCAAAAACTCCCCTTTTCTTGGTTAAAAATTATTTTTTACATTAGGGTAAAACCAATAAATTAAATCGCATAAAGAAATGTTTTTAAACTTCATTAGAGATTTCAAAATTGTGTATAGTATTATCAAAAGTAATAATTTAACTGAAATAAATGAAATTTTTTAAAAAGTTATATAAAAAAGACGAATTTCCGAGAAAATACAGAAACTCTTTACCCAAAAGTTCAGTTTTCTACTGAAAAAGATGAGTTTTTAAACCAAAAGATTAATTCTCTTCCGAAAAAAGCGATTTTTTAACCTAATTTAAGAATGCTTAACCAAAAAGTTGAATTTTGAAAAAAAGTATAATTTTTAAACAAAAAGATTAATTTACAATGCAAAAAATAACAAGTTTTCGATAAAATTCAATATGGTTGAACCAAGAATTTGAATTTTCAAGAATAAAAGATTATTTTATTATTTCTTTTTAAGAAAGTGCTTCAACATTGAAACCTAATAATATTAAATTATCAAACCAAAAGAAGTTTTTTCATAAATATATCAATTATGAAACAAAAAAAATGATTAACAAAATTCAAGAATTCTGAACCAAAAAGTTGCGTTTTCTAATAAAAAAGACGGATTTATAACAAAATATAAGAATTCTCAACCAAAAAGTTGAATTTTTAAACAAAAAGAGATATTCACAAAAACAAAAACAAATTTTCAATAAAATTCAAGATTTCTCAACCAAGAATTTTAATGTTTAAGAAAAAAAGATAATTTTATTTTTTATCTTTAAGAAAGTAATTTATCTTTAACCCTAGTAATCACATTTTTAAACAGAAGAAAAAAACTAAAAAAGATGAATTTTAAATCAAAAAGTTTAATTTACTACAAAAGAAGACGAATTTTTATTAACCTGCAAGAATTCTGAACCAAAAAGTTGAATTTTTAAATGGTAACGTAGTTTACGAATGATCCCTTATATAATCTGAGGTATTCAGGGCAAAGCAATGAAAAACTTTTGCTAGGAAATTGCAATTTTGATGGATAATGAGGAAAATTTACAACAATGTCAAATTTTATTTGATTCCTTTTATTTCGAAGTCTGTAGGTATTTCGTATTTTTCCGAAAATTGTACAAACAATGATAAGGCTGTGTTTTTAAATTGGAGACAGACCAGGTTACGTTCACAATTTCGTAATATGACCTTGTTATTGTTTCAATAGATAAAAATATTACATCATCACATCGTTTTTTTGAACTTTTCTATTTTTTAAGGTTTTCATGTTTATCATTTGTTAGAATTATTAAATAAGTTGTAAATCTTTTTCTTTTTGACAAGCAATTAGTTATAAATAAAA
>NC_046660.1:15482512-15492723 GCF_010883055.1 Belonocnema kinseyi
TTTTATTTATAACTAATTGCTTGTCAAAAAGAAAAAGATTTACAACTTATTTAATAATTCTAACAAATGATAAACATGAAAACCTTAAAAAATAGAAAAGTTAAAAAAAACAATGTGATGATGTAATATTTTTATCTCTATTGAAACAATAACAAGGTCATATTACGAAATTGTGAACGTAACCTGGTCTGTCTCCAATTTAAAAACACAGCCTTATCATTGTTTGAACAATTTTCGGAAAAGTACAAAATTCTTACAGACTTCAAAATAAAAGGAATCAAATGGACCAATATATTAGTTAATTATGCATATTCAGCATTTCATTGCGCTTTCCTTCAACAGAGTTCTGTTTTAGATTTTCAAAATTTGATGTTGTAAATCTTCTTCATTATCCATAAAAATTGCAATTTCCTAGCATAAGTTTTTCATTGTTTTGCCCTGAATACCTCAGCTTATATAAGGGGTCATTCGTTAACTACGTTACCATCTTAGGTAGGGGGAGGGGGAAGTCTCACAAAATTCGGTTTAAAAATTTATTGTTTCATTTGAAAATTCAACTTTTTGGTTGAGAATTCTTGAATTCTATGGAAAATTCGTTTTTGTTTTTGTGAATAGCTATTTTTGTTTAAAAATTCAACTTTTTGGTTGAGAATTCTTATATTTTGTTAAAAATCCGTCTTTTTTATTAGAAAACACAACTTTTTGGTTCAGAATTCTTGAATTTGGTGAATCATTCTTTTTGTTTAATAATTGATATATTTATGAAAAAACTTCTTTTGGTTTGAAAATTTAATATTATTAGGTTTCAATGTTGAAGCACTTTCTTAAAAAGAAATAATAAAATAATCTTTTATTCTTGAAAATTCAAATTCTTGGTTGAACCATATTGAATTTTATCGAAAACTTGTTTTTTTTTTGTGCTGTAAATTACTCTTTTTGTTTAAAAATTATACTTTTTTGTTCGAAATTCAACTTTTTGGTCAAGTATTCTTGTATTTTGTTAAAAATTCGTTTTTTAAGTAGAAAACTTAACTTTTTGATTAAGAATTCTTTAACTTGTTTAAACTTTTTTCTTGTTCACAATTTATATATATTTTTTTTTAAAAACTTCTTTTGATTTGAAAAATTTAATAGGGAAGTTTCAATGTTGAACTACTTTCTTAAAAATAAAAAAATAAAAAAATATTTTTTTCTTAAAAATTTAATTCTTACATTTTGTTGAAAGTTGGTCTTTTTTAGTTGAAAACTGGACTTTTTGATTAAGAATTTTTGAATTTTGTTAAAAATTCGTCTTTTTTGATAGTAAATTAATATTTTAATATGAAAAATCATATTTTGTAGATGAAATTTCAACTTTTTGGTTGAGAATGATTGAATTTTGTTAAAAATCTGACTTTTTTGGTTGTAAATTGTTATTTTTGTTTAAAAAATTAATCTCTTTAAGTTCAAAATTATTCCTTTTGGTTAAGCATTCTTAAATTAGGCTAAAAAATCATTTTTTTCGGAAAAGAATTAATCTTTTGGTTTAAAAACTCATCTTTTTCAGTAGAAAACGGAACTTTTGGGTAAAGAGTTCCAAAAAATACGAATTTTCATCAAATTATTTGAATTGTTAACGGAAATAGACTAATTTTCAAAACAAAAAGATAAATTTTTGACCAAAAAGTTAAATTTACAGTATGCTATCCCAACAAAATGTTGGGATTTTAACCAAAAAGATGAATTTTAAACCATAAACATTAAAGGCCTTTCAAAGAAGATAAATTTGCAAATAAAAATGAAATAGTTAAAATTTTGGTTATAACAAATTCATTTTCATTTAAAAAAACTAATTTTCAATAATTGAAATGACTTTTCAACCAAAAGGATTAATTTTCTAATATACACGATTAATTTTTATTAAAATACATGAATTTCAAAAAAATGTTAAATTGTTAAAGAATTTCATATCTAATACTTAATAAAGCAAATAAAAGAAATCTTCAATCAAAAAGGTGAATTATTCACTATAAAAATTGATGCGTGTATTGTACCAGAAAAGACAAAGCTTCAAAGTTCAATTTTAAACAAAAAAAACAAAGGATTTCAACTAAATTGATGAATCTTAAGCCCAAAAAAAGAATTTTATCATTATTATATTATTATAAAACTATAATTATTATATAAAACATAGGTGCAAGATTGCTATAATTAAAGTTTTTAATTAAATATACTTAAACCGTTAAAATTAAATTTTTTAAATTACATTGTGTTTCGAATGAAACATTGTTATTTATTTTTTAAATTAAAAGGTAATTTTATTTAATATCTCTTTTTAAATGCGTGATTGTTAGATATTTATTTTTAGGGTCGAAAAGCGACGCATTAAAAAAAAGTATAATCGTTAATTTATTACATGTTCAAATAAAAATTGTTCTCTACATCTAAATTCGTAAAAATATTGGCTAATGTAATTCTGAGGATAAATAAAGTAAGGTAAAAAACGTCAACTGTTCGAAAAATATTCCAGTGTTTTCTTATTTATTTTTAATAATTTGTTAATAGGTGTTTATGCGCGTGGAGGTGACTATTCTATTTTCGATTTACACAAGATTGCCTCTGATAGTTTAAATAAAGATTACTCACAAAGATGACACAATTGTGATCATTTTTTAAATTTTTTGTATTCCTATATTATTTCAAATTAAAATATACTTCCCTGATTAAATTAATATATTTTCAATAAGCAATTAATACTTTTTCACTATCAAATTAGTAAATATTTTGCCTAATCCAGTTTGTAATTCAATTTTCCACTAATATTTAATTGCTTTAAATTTAATGTTCTTCAATTTTCAATAATTTGAATTCCAAATGAAATATTATTTGAAATATTATTATATATTATTAAATAATATTCCAATATGTTCAGTTTTAAATCTTTCCTCCTAATATACCAATTAATTCTCAAAAATGATTAAATCTGCAATGGGAAATTGAATTGAGATTAACAAATGAAAACTGTTTTCAGTTACAAATTATTAAATATTTGGAGAACTTTCAATTACAAGATCATCTATTAGCAGACTTTTTTGATTTTCGAGCGTATAAACTTTTTTTCAGCTGTATAAATAGAATCATGTTTTCAAGTTTTAATAGGAGTATTGCGCTTCCTCACAACATTTATTTTCGCTCTTAGCTATGGAATACAAATTCAAAGTTAATTTTTAAATGTCACCACCAGTCACGTGTCCTTCGTGCAAAATGTTTTTGCAAGAATTGTTTGCATGTGGGCTATTCTCGACGCAGAACGCACTTTCGAATAAAGTGAATTAAACAATATTATTAAAAATAATTTCTTTTTTGTAGAAATTAGTTAAATTGCCATTAAAACAAGAACTGATAAAAGTATTTACGCGGCAAATTTATTTGAAAGGCTTGTGGAGCCTTTTGACTTTGCATCTAATTTTCATATTTCTTGTAACTAGAATTATTACTAAACAAATAAAAAAAGGAAATGTAATGTTTTTGAATAAGCAATAGTAAAATAGGAAATATATACTAGATAAAAAGAAAATAAATTTATATTTTGTTATTCATAGACTTTTGAAATCTTGTTTAAACAATTGAAGTTTAAAAAAAGATTTAAAGTCCGCCATTTTGTTGTATGTTATCACAGTCGAATTATCCTATTTCACACGATAGCTACTTTTTTATATTTCACTAATTTCACAACTTTTTCTATTTTCGATGGTCCGAAGTCGAGATATCGTGTCAGCCAGTTTCAAACAGTGTTGTCAGACCGCGGATATCTCTGGCATGCGCAGTACGCCGGGGGCAGCACCTATTTCAGTAGCGAATGGGAGGTTGGCGGGAACTTTCGAATAGGGAAATTTGCAGTATTACTTTTCAGCAGAAATACAATAAAGAAAATAAAATGATGATGCTTGACCAAAAAAGAATATTTTATATAACCGATATGCAAGAGTACTTTCTATTGATCATAAGTATTTAACTATAATTTGACTATTTTAAATGCGATACAACGAGTAGATTACTTTTTATTTTGCAAACAACACACCACATAATTTAGCGGTAAAATTATCTGCTGCAGACACGATATTTAATCAATTTTTCATTTTAGATGTTATTTTATTACAATTATGTATTATTATTATTTAAACCCTAAGTAATACTCCAAATTCTCCAGCCGGGAAAAGTTAATTTGAATTTGAATTATGTTGAAAAACATTAAAATACTTATATTCGCATTTAAAAGTTACCGCCAACTTCCCATTGGCTACTGAACTATGTACCGCCCCCAGCGTACTGCGCATACTAGAGATATCCGCGTTTGAGACCACTAGTTTCAAAGGTGGGTATCCGTTTTAACTACGGCGCAATTGAACTAAAGTCCATTTGAACTAAAACAATTGAATAACGCTTAATATATTCGGCCTGTAGAAAAAGAGAAGATAGATGGGATGCTAGTTACTTCAAATGGTAGAGTTAATTTCAATTCGTGGCGTTGTGTGGCGCGGCGTGTAAAATCCTTGTTGATTAAATTTAAATCTTGTGACAGCCGCTGAAAATAGAAAATAAGGGAACTTGTGCTCATTAGTCATATTATTATTTGCGAACATACTTAATTATTAATTTGTCAAGGGTACATAAGAATAAAAGTTTAAATAATACAAGTAATTAATATTAACAATATTTGAAAATGGTGTAAAAATGTATAAAAATTGAAAGCATGTTAAAAAATATTCTCTCGAACCAAAAGACTTGAAACTATAAAAATTGAAGTCTTATTAATGAATCAAGCATTCTGGTCTCGAAACCGTTTTGAGATTAGATTCAGAAAAATGACTTTGTCGCGCAAACAACTCATAATATTTCTTGAATCTTTTCCAATAGTTGAAATACTTTTTAATATAAGTTCTTACAATATGGTTTACACTAGGGTGGTCCAAAAATTCATCGCAAACATTTTTTTAATCTAGAGGGCAAGACTGCCCCATCCAAAAAAGTTTCCATTTTCGGAGAAAAGAAATCCGTAATTTCTTGCTTTTCGAAATTCGAGTACTAACACGTGCCACCAGGCACTTCAAAATCCCATTTAATTAACTTGGGGAAACTTACAATTTTCGAAAAATTGAACGCATGTTCCAGGGTTTCATCGAAACGAGCCTAATTTTTTAGGAATTTAAGAACAGTGCCTGCGAAATAAAACCACACGGATAACTTTCATTTCCAACCCACCCCCATCCTCTCCGCAATTTTGAAAACAATTACCATATTTAAATTTAATCAACAAGTATTGTACGCGCTGTGCCACATAACACCACGAAATGAAATTAACTTTACCATTTGAAATAACTAACATCTCATCCATCTTCTCTTTTTCTACAGGTCAAAATTTTTAAGCCTTATTTAAATGTTTTAGTTCAAATGGGCTTTCGTTCAATTGCGTTTTAGATCAAACCGAAACCTACCAGTTTCAAAAACGGATTAACTTCAGGCTGAAGTACCTGCGATATTTATATTTAAAAAAATGACTGTATTGCCTTTAAACCTCTTCTTTTATGTACTAATAGTTTAATATTAATAAATTAATTTTACTATGAGATTAAAATGTTTATAAATAGACGTTGAAGATGGCAGACTGCTTGCTTAAATAAATAACACGAGAATTATAGATCAATCTAAAAATTCTATAACCCCTTCCTCTCATTACTCCCTGCCACACCGACTGAGTCACGCCTACCCCGAAGGAAAAATGGTTCAATGGTGCAATAATAATGTATTAATTTTTGATTAAAGTTTAAATTTCCTAAAAATGCATTTCAATTTTTTAAAACACTGTAAAATAATTCAAATTATTTCAAATTCCTATAAATTATTGGAATAAAGCAAAAAAGTTCTAGGAATGTTTTAAAATTTCCTAAAATATTTCAAAACTTTTATTCTCTTTTGAACTCCCTTGAAACTTTTTGAATCGCATAAAAATGTCTGAGAATCTTATATGGTACACTAAAATATTTCGAATCAATCGAAAGCCCATTCAATGTCTGGAATCCGTTAAAAAGTTCTTTGTAATCTTTCAAAATAATATGCACAACTTCCAAATGCACGAGGTCTAAAAAATACTTGTTTCTCGAAAAGTTAGGTTCTAAGTGAAGATTGCGCGCACGCACGCACCTCATTTCTTTATGACCTATTATTTTGCAACAACTCCCAAATGCACTAGGTCTAAGCAATATTTTTCCTCGAGGAAGTTAATTTTTAAATTAATATTGGCGGCATATGAACCATTTTTCTGATAACTCGTCATTGTCCAACAACTTCCCAGTGCACTGGGTCTAAAATATACGTCTTTTTTGAGGTAGAACGAGCTTCAGTGCTTTCGAACCAGACTGGAAGGATGGTCGTGGGGGCTAAAGCGTAGGATTCGGACCCTTTCCGTCGGTTTGTGGTCTCGATTCCCGCTTGGTTCGGAACCAATCTTAAACTGTAGGTACTCCTCCCACCACCAAGTAAGTGTGGGGGGAGGGTGGAAAGGAATAGGGAAGAAGTTGCAAGAAAAATGAAAACCCTTAGGGGGGGGGGGATTTTTGCAGCTTCGAGTGCATTCGAGCCGGCAGGAAATCAAACCAGGTCAGGTCTCAGCAAAATCAGGACTATGTTGTTTTTTCGCAATGAAGGAACTGGTTCCTCCTATTATCTGAAATTATGCTTAAGAAAAGTTTTCTGATTTTTCAAGTTTTCTTTCTTCAAAATATCGTCTAATGTTAGAACATTCCGAAAACGTGATAAAGAAACTGCTGAGCGGATACTCTTGGAGACGTGTTTACAACAGCTTCTCTTAGAGCTATTTGCACTCAACCGACAATTACTGAACTTGAAGAAGGACCTATTTTTCCTTTAGTGGCGAAAAACAAATTACTCATTTTTGCTCTTGCACTTCTTCTAGATTTTCAAATATAGATGAAAAATCCCAACCACCACGTTGGATCCATATTTTGTTTTTTTATTTTCAAAAAGACCCCATCATGATTGCCTATGTAAAACACTGACTGTCTTTAAACCACAATCTGGTCTTTAAAATATGCGATTTCCATAATCTTAAAGTTTTGTTTAATTCATCATTAACAGTGTAAGATTATGCACCGGTTGGCCCGATGATAAGATAAGCAGCAATGTCACGCGTCTAGATACTTGAAATAATTACTTGAATAATATTTCCTTGATTGTGTACGTTCACAGAAAATAGTTGAGCTTATTTTGAGTTCAGAAATAACATCTTTTTCAGACGCAAGACCTTGAAGTCAAAAAGGTCCTACTTTGAGTCTGAGAACAGAAGGAAACTACATGAAGCTACCTAGGTAACGCTTGTTTTGGGACCTAAAAAATAAGTCGTAAGATTTTTCAGTCGGTTCGTGAAGATGTGTAATCAATGTATTTATATTTTGTGACTATAATTTCAATAATTATTCCAAAAAATCACATCACGACGATAAAACAAAAATGATTAAGATTACTTTAACATAACAAAGCGCCTCGAGAAATTTAAACGTTGATTCTAATTATCTTGTCTGCAATTGTTTGATACGTTTGACTTGTAGAAAATAGAGAAGTACAAAAATGAAAATACCAAAAATAAAAACTGATCCAGAGGGTAGTAATTTCATTGAATCGGGGGTACAAGTTGTACAAGTGCAAGTTGTATATACAAGTTTATTAGATAAATTGTGGGAAGGACATAAAGTGCACATAGCTGCAAAAATCATTAAAGATAAAATAGAAATTGTAAAATCAAAAAATGATATCGTGTTGAGTACTGAAGGATCAAAAAGGACGTCGGCGTTTATGAAATTTAAAAAGAGACTTTTTTTCCTCAGAAAAGTTGGAAGGCTTTCGAGTTAATGACGATATTTCTGCTAATCACATTAGAAAATTAGCTCAGTTCGTCGGACATTCTGCTGGCACAAAATCTGAACTAAGTCATCATGAAAATTATATGAAAGAAAAATCGCAATAATGAGAACGAGTTTACAAATTGGACATTATACAGTTTGAGGTCAATAATGATATGAAAGAAAAGAGATCTATCATTTGGACAATCAAAATTTGTTCATTCAATTCAGAAATTTTTATCTTCTGGTGATAATTTGCAGTTCTCTAAGCATTGCCACAGTCTAGATAAGTGTGTTATCCCGGAATATCATATAATGCAAGGATTCTTTATTCATCTGTTGTGGAACCAGGGTGAAACCCTTAAAGAAAATACGTGTAGGAAATCATTGAAAAATGCAGATACACTTAACAATGAAAGAATATATGTGGCGCTCACCGAAGAAAGGGGGCTTACTTTGAAAAGTGAGATTTTTCAGGACGAGCAGTCGGAGTCGAACTGATTGACCCGACTTTTAGGAGAGAGGGAAGACTCACGAAATCTTCCCTCTCCACTTACCACTACATTCTCACGCATATAGCGGCGTCGCAAGATCGGCTCGTTGCATTTTTCTGCAAAACAACTTCCCTGGAGGAATTACAAAGGAAGCAAACTCCGTTCTTCCGAAAAGTAATATTTCCTGATGCCCGCTCTCTATTTGCCGAATAATAACTTTCTCCACGCATACCCTTATCATTATCGTCTTCTATTCTAAAAAGGACATATTATCTGTCCGCAGATTCCATGTGATATCTAGATACTCTAGTTTAATTGTAGATTCCAGAACTGACTTTTAAAAATTTAATTTTCATTCTATGAGATTCTCAAATCTTTCGATCTTCTTGAGCTAAATTCTCCGGAGATGTAGGCCCTGATTCGCGAAAAGAACATTGTCGGGGTAGAATACTACTCTCATTCCCTTTTCCTCTAGCTGAATAGCTACACCGTTTGCTATTCCTGAAAAGGCTAGTGAGCCCTGGAAAGACTATTAGAGATATGATATGGGTGAAAAAAACAAGGTCGATAGAAACTTGATCTGAGCATCCAGCTTCTTTAAAAATCCCGTGTTGAGAAACGCCGTTAGTTCTTTGTCCATGTCGTGAGATCTTTGTGTTTCCATTCGCATGCAGAAATTTAAGGACAATTGTATCGAGGTAGTTTTTTTCATGAATGATATGGAGTATTTTTTATTATACTGATGATGGATCCCGGAGCCCCGAGTTCGATCCATCTTTTGACGTAACGTTGTAATTGATCTCCTTGAAATTGCATTTGAAACCCTCGCTTCGCACTTATGTATTTCTTCTTCACCTTTGAAATGTTTAAATAAAACTTTATCAAAAATATCTCTTTTAGATCGCAGTACACGGAGAAAAATGGATGTTGAAACGTAAATGTTTAAAGGGTAAGATAGTTGCACCTAATACGTAGATATTCATGATGAACATCTACACTCTTTTTGAGATGTTGGGCTTAAAACTATTTTTATGTTAAACTGAAATACATTCAGATGTTAAACTTGTTCGAGTGAATGCGCCACACATTGCTTGCTACTTGTTTGACTTTTGATGAACTTCTAAATCTTTCCTCTCAGCGCTATTATAATGATATTTTCGCATTTTGATAGTGCCAGTTTTTGTTGCGCGAATGCTATGGTGATTTCTTCTTGCGCCAATATAAGTATTTTTTCTTTCCTGCCTACATTTATGAACATCTTCAGATTTTACTGACAGAATAAGAGGATAGGTTTTATTTCCTAAATTAATTGTTTTATCACTTTTATAAAAGTGCTGTTTAAATTTTACTTTTTGTTTCAATAAGAATACTTGTTTTAGGAAGTATCTATGTCCACTGACAGATTATTTGGATTTTTAAATCTTGCGCCAGACTTTTCTTTTGTATTTTCAGTAAAAAAATGCACAATTTTGTAAATAATATTTCGGTCTGATCGAGGATATAATGAAGAAGTTCTGATTTTCCTTCGTTTTATTTTGTTATTTTCGTATTTTAAATAATCATTTTGATAAAGAAACTTTCTTTTTATTGGATGACGCAGAAAATCGTCGTATAGCACCAGCAAGTGGACCAAGATTAAAATTTTTGAACAATTTTTAGCAGTTTTAATTGGAATTGAAATTTTTCATATTTTTTATTTCGACTATAATATTCAGTACACCAAACTCTCGCTTTCAGTCATCCGTTCTCAGTCTTCCTAGAACTGCTGGATCCCGCAATTTCTCAGAGCAGCAGGGCGAGAGCGGTTGCGACATTATGTATG